>NC_135803.1:82809711-83118649 GCF_964213995.1 Mustelus asterias | reverse complement strand
CAATAACAGAGCTACCATATACAGTACACGATCCCAGACTAAAGGGTCACCAGGCAGAGCAGTGACCTTTATACCTCTCCCAGGAGGCGGAACCGACTGGGGTGTACCATAACAACTATATTAACAGGTAGAACAGCCCAACCCTAACCCCAACAGTAACATATATACAGACTCATAGTACTGGCCAGACCATGGCTCAGCACTACCTAGTGGGAACCAACAATGGTTCACCACATTCACCCCTCCTTTGAAAACAAAGGCCGGCGGGGTACAAAACACAGAATAATTGTTCGTTTGTCTATAAGTTCAAGCGGTCTGGGGGACCGCACCGTCGCTGTGACCTCCTCAACACCGGCGATGACACCGGTTCAGGCAATCGCGGTGACGTTCTCTCCAAGGCGGTGTCCAGCGACTCCTCCAGTGCCTCACGGGCCGGTTGACCCCGAGGTGGTGACAATCCGCTGAACTCGGGCACGCCTTGAAGTGGCGACCATCTCCTGGACTCAGGCAAGCTGTACATGGGAGTAAGAGGATTAAGTGGTGGTCCCGATACTGCCCGTGCCGTGTCAGGAGGGGAAAAAATGGTTGGGGGGTACATAACAGTAGGTGTGGGAGCGACAGGGGTTTCCAAGTCCCCTGCTGGCGCCAGATCTCGAATCAAGACCGTGTCCTCTCGCCCGTCAGGATATGCCACGTAGGCATACTGAGGGTTGGCGTGGAGGAGATGGACCTGTTCAACCAAAGGGTCGGACTTGCGGGTCCTAACATGTCGCCGCAGGAGGACAGGTCCTGAGTACGTCAACCAAGACGGTAATGAGGTCCCAGGGGAAGACTTCCTAGGGACTGAAAACATTCTCTCATGAGGAGTAGCATTGGTTGCCGTACACAGGAGTGAGCGTATGGAGTGGAGCGCATCAGGGAGTACCTCTTGCCAACGGGAGACTGGAAGACCTTTAGACTTCAACGCCAGTAAGACAGCCTTCCAGACTGTAGCATTCTCTCGTTCGACCTGTCCGTTACCCCTTGGGTTGTAGCTCGTGGTTCTACTACAGGCAATCCCATATGAGAGCAGGTATTGCCTCAAGTCATCGCTCATGAACGACGAGCCCCTATCGCTGTGGATGTAACAGGGGTAACCGAACAGGGTGAAAAGATCACGAAATGCCTTGATAACCGTGGCAGCGGTCATATCAGAACAGGGAATGACAAAAGGGAATCGTGAGTACTCATCAACCACATTGAGGAAGTACACGTTCCGATCTGTCGAGGGAAGGGGGCCCTTAAAGTCCACACTCAGTCTTTCGAAGGGATGAGTGGCCTTAATGAGTTGTACCCTGTCAGGTCGGTAAAAGTGTGGTTTGCATTCCGCGCATACCTGGCAGCTTCTGGTTATGGACCTGACATCCTCCACCGAGTCGGGTAGATTCCGGGCTTTTATGAAGTGGTAGAGCCGAGTGACCCCCGGATGGCAGAGGTCATTGTGGAGAGCCTGCAATCGATTCTCCTGCATACTAGTGCATGTTCCACGCGACAGGGCATCCGAGGGCTCGTTGAGCTTCCCTGGACGATACATGATATCATAATTGTAGGTGGAGAGTTCGATTCTCCACCTCAAGATCTTATCATTCTTGATCTTACCCCGTAACGTGTTGTTGAACATGAACGCCACGGACCGCTGGTCCGTGAGCAGAGTGAACCGTTTGCCCGCCAAGTAATGGCTCCAATGCCGAACGGCCTCCACAATGGCCTGGGCCTCCTTTTCCACCGCCGAATGTCGAATTTCAGGGCCTTGGAGGGTGCGAGAGAAAAAGGCGACGGGCCTGCCCGCCTGGTTAAGTGTGGCGGCCAGGGCAAAATCAGATGCATCACTCTCCACCTGGAAGGGGATGGACTCGTCGATAGCGTGCATCGTGGCTTTCGCGATGTCGGCTTTTATTCTTGCAAAGGCTAAGCGAGCCTCTGTTGCTGGGGGAAATGAGGTAGACTTGATGAGCGGACGGGCTTTGTCGGCGTAATTGGGAACCCACTGTGCGTAGTATGAGAAGAAGCCTAAGCATCTTCTCAGTGCTTTGACGCTAGTGGGCAGGGGAAGTTCGAGGAGAGGACGCATACGGTCTGGATCAAGGCCAAGGACCCCGTTTTCCACCACGTATCCGAGGATAGCTAGGTGGCGCGTGCGAAATACACACTTCTCCCTGTTGTAGGTCAGATTCAGGCGAGATGCAGTGCGTAAGAATCTAAAAAGGTTGGCATCGTGGTCCTGCTGGTCATGGCTGCAGATGGTGACGTTATCCAGGTACGGGAAGGTAGCCCGCAGCCCGTTCTGGTCCACCATTCGGTCCATAGCACGCTGGAAGACCGAGACCCCATTCGTGACACCAAAAGGAACCCTTAAAAAATGGTACAGGCGACCATCTGCCTCAAAGGTCGTGTATTGTCGGTCCTCTGGGCGAATGGGGAGTTGGTGGTAAGCAGATTTTAAGTCGATGGTGGAGAACACCCGGTACTGCGCAATCTGATTGACCATGTCAGATATGCGCGGGAGGGGATACGCATCCAGCTGCGTGTATCTGTTAATGGTCTGACTATAGTCTATGACCATCCGGGGTTTGTTCCCATTCTTAACCACCACGACTTGCGCTCTCCAAGGACTAGCGCTAGGTTGGATGATCCCTTCCTTGAGGAGCCGCTGAACTTCAGATCGAATGAAGATCCGATCTTCAGCGCTGTAACGCCTGCTCTTTGTTGCGATGGGCTTGCAGCCTGGCACAAGATTCTGGAATAGGGAGGGAGTGGTAATCCTAAGCGTTGAGAGGCTACATGTGGAGCGCGTTGGGCAATTTAGAGGCTGCGGGTCTCCCACTGAAAGTGGAGGGAGTGGCCCACCGTACTGCAGGGTTACACTCTTCAAGTGGACCATGAAATCTAGTCCTAGGAGTATTGACGCGCAAAGATGCGGTAACACAAGGAGCTTGAAGTTCTCGTAGACTGTGTCTGCACCGTCAGATTGACCACGCAACTCCCTAAGCACGGTGACAGACCGGGACCTTGACGCCATCGAAATTGTCTGCTTGACAGCCCGAATCTGGAGACCACACTGCTTCACGGTGTCTGGATGAATGAAGCTCTCCATGCTCCCGCTGTCAAACAGACAATAAATCGGGCGTTTGTTTACCTGTATGTCCATCATGGACTTGTCGAGTCTGTGAGGCTTGGCCTGGTCCAGGATGATTGACGCCACCGTTGGTTCGTGGGCGCAACTGCAGGCAGCTGAGATGGTTGATGACGACCCCTGCTGGTCATTCGCGGACGGTGCCGACCAACATGGCTGCCCCCATAGGTCGCACGTGGACGATGGCGCCAAAACCTGCGGCCCCTGCAGGTCGCACGTGTCTTGCGACTCCGTCGTTCGGAATGGCGACGTCCTGGAATCGCACGTGGCAGAAGACCTTGAAGATGCAGAAGACAAGGAGGCCGGTTCCGGGGAGTCACACGCCGCCCTGCTGTTCCTGGATGGAAGTTTGGAACGGCATACCTTGGAATAGTGCCCCTTCTTGCCGCAGGCGGAGCACAACACCGCTTTAGCTGTACATCGCTGCCGAGGGTGTTTCACCCCCCCACAGAAGTAACACCGCGGGCCTCCTGGAGCTGCTGCCGTCGTCAGGTCCGAGGCTGGGAACGCAATCGCGCAGTTTTTCGGTCCCGCTGAATGAAGTGGGGTCTGTGACTGCCCCTGCCACGCTGTCTCCACGTGGTCGTCGGGGTACATCGCCAGACTTTTGGAGGCCGTTTCTAGAGCATCAGCTAACTCTATGGATTTAGTGAGATCGAGGTTACCTTGCTCCAACAGCCGAAGGCGGATGTATGACGAGCCGATTCCCGCCACGAACGCATCTCGAGCAATGTCGCTCATGTACTGATCTGCCGACACTGCCTTGCAGATGCACGCTCTGGCTAGCTGTTGAAGCTCGCACGCGTACTGTTCCGTCGTTTCGCCGGGCTGCCGCCGTCGAGTGGCTAGAAGATATCGAGCATGCATCTCATTCGGCGGTTTGTTGTATCGCTTCTTGAGAAGCTCGAGGGCCCCTGTGTAGTCGGTGGCCGCACAGATCGCTAAGTATACAGCGTCGCTTTACCCTCGCGTGGAGGACCCGGAGTCTGTCGGCGTCGTTGTTGACCGCTGTGGAGGTGTCAAGGTAATCCTGGAAACACTTCAACCAGTGGTCGAAAGTGTTCGATGCGCCCGCCGCACGTGGGTCCAACGTAAGCCGTTCGGGTTTAAGCATTTGCTCCATGTTTTCTTTGTCGTGAATTTATTTGTTGGCAATAAAATTGATGCGCGATATAACACACGAGAGGCTGGATGTACTCGGGAAATAAAGGATTTTATTGCCAACAATAACAGAGCTACCATATACAGTACACGATCCCAGACTAAAGGGTCACCAGGCAGAGCAGTGACCTTTATACCTCTCCCAGGAGGCGGAGCCGACTGGGGTGTACCATAACAACTATATTAACAGGTAGAACAGCCCAACCCTAACCCCAACAGTAACATATATACAGACTCATAGTACTGGCCAGACCCTGGCTCAGCACTACCTAGTGGGAACCAACAATGGTTCACCACAGTGACCCAAGCCGGGAATCGAACCCAGGTCCCTGGAGCTGTGAAGCCACAGTGCTAACCACTGTGCTACCGTGAGGTCCCTATCTGCTTCAAGAAGATGACCATCATCCCTATACCAAAGAAAAGCCAGGCAGCGTGCCTCAATGACTATCATCCAGTGGCTCTGACATCATTATGAAGTGCTTTGTAAAGTTAGTCATGGCACGAATCCACTCTGGCCTCCCAGATTGCCTGGATCCACTACAGTTCACCAATCGCTGCGAAAGGTCCACAGCTGACGCCATTTCCCTGGCCCGACATTCAACCCTGGATAATGAAGACACCAATGTCAGACTCCTATTTATTGATTGCAGCTCAGCCTTCAACACCATTATTCCTACGAAACACATCTCCAAACTCCGTAGCTTGGGGCTCGACTCCTCCCTCTGTAACTGGATCCTAGATTTCATAACCCACAGACCGCAATCACTGAGGATAAGCAAGAACACCTCCACAATCATCCTCAACACCAGTGCCCCACAAGCTGTGTCCTCAGCCCTTACTTTACTCCTTATTCACCAATGACTGTGTGGCCAAATTCCCCTCCAACTCGATTTTCACGTTTGCTGATGACACTACCATTGGGCAGCATGGTTGCACAGTGGTTAGCATTGCTGTCTCACAGCGCCAGAGACCCAGGTTCAATTCCGGCCTCGGGTCACTGTCTGTGTGGAGTTTGCACTTTTCCCCCGTGTCTGCGTGGGTTTGCTCTGGATCTCCAGTTTCCACCCACAGTCCAAAGATGTTAGGTTGATTGGCCATGCTAAACTGACCCTAGTGTCAGGGGGATTAGCAGGGTAGATGAAGGTTATGGAAATAGGGCCTGGGTGGGATTATGCTCAGTACAAACTCAAAGAGCTGAATGGCCTTCTTCTGTACTGCAGGGATTCTATTCTATGATTCACAGTGAGTCGGATCTCAAACAATGAAGAGATGGAGTACAGGAATGAGATAGAGAATCTGGTGAACTGGTGCAATGACAATAATCTCTCCTTCAGTGTCAGCAAAATGAAAGAGATAGTCATCTACTTCAGGAAGCGTTGTGGAGGACATACCCCTGTCTACATCAACAGAGACAAAGGGGAAATGGTCGAGAGCTTCAAGTTTCTAGGTGTCCAGATCACCAACAACCTATCTTGGTCTCTCCACGCTAACGGTATAGTTAAGAAAGCCCATCAACGTCTCTGCTTTCTTAGGAGGCTAAGGAAATTTGGCATGTCCACTACGACTCTTACCAACTTTTACGGATGCACCATAGAAAGCATTCTTTCTGGTTGTATTAGAGTTTGGTATGGCTCCTGATCTGTCCAAGACCGCAAGAAACTACAAAGGATCATGAATGAAGGCCAGTCCATCACGCAAACCAGCTTCCCCCATCCATTGACTCTGTCTACACTTCCTGCTACCTCGGAAAAGCAGCCAGCATAATCAAGGACCCCATGCACCCCGGACATTCTCTCTTCCACCTTCTTCCATCGGGAAAAAGATGCAAAAGTCTGAGGTCAAGTAGCAACCAACTCAAGAACAGCTTCTTCTCTGCTGCCATCAAACTTTTGAATGAATCTACTTCTTATTAATTGATCTTTCACTACGCCCTAGCTGTGACTGTAACATTACATTCTGCACCCTTTCCTTTCCTTCTCTATGTTTGGTATGCTTTGTCTGTATAGCGCGCAAGAAACAATACTTTTTATTGTATAATAATACATGTGACAATAGTAAATGAAATCAAATCAGACCCTTGGTGGACAGTGGTCCTTTGGGGACAGGCAGAGACTCTTTCAGGACAGACAGAGATTCCTTTGGGGATGAAGACACTTTGGGGATTTTATGTTTCTGCTATGATTGTTTCAGTTCTTGCAATGAGATTGGGTGTGGGACAGAAATTCATGACACTGGTTGAAAGCTATAGTCATTTGTTATAACGATATCAACAGCAATTGTTCATAAGGGATTGTATAAATATATTGTTGGTTTGTTTATTTACAATGGGCACAAGAGAACTCATACTTAAGGAGACAGTTTAAAGACATCAGCAGCAGAACTGTGTGTATGTGCTCTGCTCAGAGGCAAAAGTGATGGGATTATGTGTTACATTCCCCTTCTGGTGATGTCATGCCAATATCTTGTAAACCATATTACATATTGCCCTTCTTTTTGTAATACATTCCCCCTTTCAAAGAAGCATAACTATTTACAATACATGTTCATGTTTAGTTATCATTACAGGAGTGTATAGAACTGATGAATCTATGAGTCTCCAAAGATTAAGGCGTATGGAATACTGGCCTTCATCAATAGAGGAATTGAGTTTAGAAATCGGGAGATAATGCTGCAGCTGTATAGGACCCTGGTCAGACCCCACCTGGAGTACTGTGCCCAGTTCTGGTCGCCTCATTACAGAAAGGATGTGGAAGCCATAGAAAGGGTGCAGAGGAGATTTACAAGGATGTTGCCTGGATTAGGTGGCATGCCTTATGAGGATAGTTGAGAGAGCTAGGTCTTCTCTCCTTGGAGAGGCGAAGGATGAGGGGTGATCTGATAGAAGCGTATAAGATGTTGAGGGATTTTGATAGAGTGGATTCTCAGAAGCTTTTTACCAGGGTTGTAATGGTTGCCACAAGAGGTCACAGGTTTAGGGTGCTGGGGAGTAGGTACAGAGGAGATGTTAGGGGTAAGTTTTTCACTCAGAGGGTGGTGGGTGCGTGGAATCGGCTGCTGGTAGTGGTGGTGGAGGCGGATTCGATAGGGTCTTTTAAGAGATTTTTGGATAGGTTCATGGAAGTTAGCAAACTAGAGGGTTATAGGTAAGCCTAGTAGGTACAAAGAACAGTACAGCACAGGAAACAGGTCCTTCGGCCCTCCAAGTCTGTGCCGCTCATTGGTCCAACTCGACCATTCATTTGTATCCCTCCATTCCCAAACTGCTCATGTGACTATCCAGGTAAGTCTTAAACGATGCCAGCGTGTCTGCCTCCACCACCCTACTTGGCAGCGCATTCCAGGCCCCCACCACTCTCTGTGTAAAAAACGTACCTCTGATATCTGAGTTACACCTCGCCCCTCTCACCTTGAGCCCGTGACTCCTCGTGATCGTCACCTCCGACCTGGGAAAAAGCTTCCCACTGTTCACCCTATCTATACCCTTCATAATTTTGTACACCTCTATTAGGTCTCCCCTCATTCTTCGTCTTTCCAGGGAAAACAACCCCAGTTTACCCAATCTCTCCTCATAGCTAAGACCCTCCATACCAGGCAACATCCTGGCAAACCTTCTCTGCAATCTCTCTAAAGCCTCCACGTCCTTCTGGTAGTGCGGCGACCAGAACTGGACACAGTACTCCAAATGTGGCCTAACCAGCGTTCTATACAGCTGCAACATCAGACTCCAGCTTTTATACTCTATACCCTGTCCTATAAAGGCAAGCATACCATATGCCTTCTTCACCACCTTCTCCACCTGTGCTGCCACCTTCAAGGACTTGTGGACTTGCACACCTAGGTCCCTCTGTGTTTCTATACTCTTGATGGCTCTGCCATTTATTGTATAACTCCCCCCTACATTAGTTCTTCCAAAATGCATCACTTCGCATTTCTCTGGATTAAATTACATCTGCCATTTCTCCACCCAATTTTCCAGCCTATCTATATCCTGCTGTATTGTCCGACAATGCTCTTCGCTATCCGCAAGTCCAGCCATCTTCGTGTCATCCGCAAACTTGCTGATAACACCAGTTACACCTTTTTCCAAATCATTTATATATATCACAAATAGCAGAGGTCCCAGTACAGAGCTCTGTGGAACACCACTGGTCACAGACCTCCAGCCGGAAAAGGACCCTTCATAGATAGAGTTCATAGAAACCCCACAGTGCAGAAGGAGGCCATTCAGCCCATCGAGTCTGCACCGGCCACAATCCGACCCAGGCCCTACCCCCACATATTTACCCGCTAATCCCTCTAACCTACGCATCTCAGGACTCTAAGGGGCAATTTATAACCTGGCCAATCAACCTAACCCACACATCTTTGGACTGTGGGAGGAAACCAGAGCACCCGGAGGAAACCCATGCAGACACGAGGAGAATGTGCAAACTCCACACAGACAGTGACCCAAGCCGGGATTCGAACCCAGGTCCCTGGAGCTGTGAAGCAGCAGTGCTAACCACTGTGCTACCGTGCCGCCCAACTCTACCCTCTGTCTCCTGTGGCCAAGCCAGTTTTCTACCCATCTAGCCACCTCTACTTGTATCCCATGAGCCTTAACCTTCTTAACCAACCTGCCATGAGGGACTTTGTCAAATGCCTTACTGAAATCCATATAGACGACATCCACGGCCCTTCCTTCGTCAACTGTTTTGTCACTTCCTCAAAACACTCCACCAAATTTGTAAGGCACGACCTCCCTCTTACAAAGCCATGCTGTCTGTCACTAATGAGATTGTTCCGTTCTAAATGCGCATACATCCTGTCTCTAAGAATCCTCTCCAACAACTTCCTTACCACGGACGTCATGCTCACTGGCCTATAATTACCCGGGTTATCCCTGCTACCCTTTTTAAATAACGGTACCAGATTCGATATCCTCCAATCCTCAGGGACCTCACCTGTGTCCAATGAAGAGACAAAGATTTCCATCAGAGGCCCAGCAATTACATCTCTTGTCTCCCTGAGCAGTCCAGGATAGATGCCATCAGGCCCTGGGGATTTGTCAGTTTTAATGTTACCTATAAAAACCTAACACTTCCTCCCTTGTAATGGAGATTCTCTCTAACGGGTCAACACCTCCCTCTGAGACACTCCCAGTCAACAAGTCCCTCTCCTTTGTGAATACCGATGCAAGATAGGGACATGTTCGGCGCAACTTGTGGGCCGAAGGGCCTGTTTGTGCTGTAGCTTTTCTATGTTCTATGTTCTATTAAGGGTAATCTGTTGGTGTGCCTAGATCTTGTGGTGGTAACATTGTCTGTAGGTTTCTTTAACTGCTCACATCGATTTCTGGGATTATTATTCTTGGATATTATTCCTGATTACATTTGAGATCTTGTCCTTGACACAATAAGACTTGGTGGTTGTGGAGCAGGAATGAATCTGAATTTTTAAAAATGTATTCAAGAGATGTGGGCATTGAAGGCTAGGCCAGCATTCAGTACCCATCTCTAATTGCCCTTGGAGAAGATGGTGGTGGTGAGCTGCCTTTTTGAAAGCTGTGGTCGATGTGGCGTAGGTACATCCACAGTGCTGTTAGAGAGGGAATTATGTCCTCGATTGTGCCTCACCATTGTACCTTTGTGTGTAATGACTCTATAGGACCTTGGTTCTAAACAAATCCTTGTCACTTTGGCTGGTTACTGCACATCTTCTGTGGGATCTTGGACGTGAACTTGTCCCAACTGTAAACTGGGCAAATCTGTAATCATATTTTTATTGTGCATGATAACCATCTTGCCCTATAGTAGATCCATGCATCTACTATAGGGCGGCACGGTAGCACTGTGGTTAGCACTGCTGCTTCACAGCTCCAGGTACCTGGGTTCGATTCCCGGCTCGGGTCACTGTCGGTGTGGAGTTTGCACATTCTCCTCGTGTCTGCGTGGGTTTCCTCCGGGTGCTCCGGTTTCCTCCCACAGTCCAAAGATGTGCGGGTTAGGTTGATTGGCTATTCTAAATTGCCCCTTAGCGTCCCGGGATGCGTAGGTTAGAGGGATTAGTGGGTAAATATGTAGGGATATGGGGATAGGGCCTGGATGGGATTGT
Source organism: Mustelus asterias (assembly GCF_964213995.1). Taxonomy (NCBI): domain Eukaryota; kingdom Metazoa; phylum Chordata; class Chondrichthyes; order Carcharhiniformes; family Triakidae; genus Mustelus; species Mustelus asterias. Next base: position 83,108,223 of record NC_135803.1, on the reverse strand, counting down.
GGTTGGTGCAGACTCGATGGGCCGAATGGCCTCTTTCTGCGCTGTAGGATTCTATGATCTTCTCTTGGGGCTTTAAAAGTTGCTGTTTAGTTTCTGAGAGAATAGAATGGGTAGTAGTGGGTAGATTGGTATGTATTTGTCTGCCAAGTATGACGTCTGCTGATGATAGAGGCATTGCACTGAAGGTGTAGCCATCAGATGTAATTTTGTGTAGCTCTGGCTTACTCTGTCCACATTTGGCAGTTAGAGATTTACTGTGTATTCATTAATTCAGCTGGGCAATTAGACCTGGGCAAATTAGACGAAGTGATGTGATTGATATTCCACTTCTCGCACATGTCCTGAAATTGCTTACAAAAAAAATTGCAGACAGACCATTATCTGTCACGATTTATTTTGGCCAGGCGTGTTTAGCACCTGAAAATATGATGTGATGGCAGCAATGAGACTGCTAGGGAGGGAGGACGCTTTTCAGGGAAGAGTCAAAGTGACTGCCAGGCAGGGTCAGAGTGGCTGACAAGAGGAGGTCTAATACAGATAGGAAATATACAGTAAATGGCAGAACCTTTAAGAGTATTGATAGGCAGAGGGATCTGGGTGTACAGGTACACAGGTCACTAAAAGTGGCAACGCAGGTAGAAAAGATAGTCAAGAAGGCATACAGCATGCTTGCCTTCATTGTCTGGTGCATTGAGTTTAAAAATTGGCAAGTCATATTGCAGCTTTATAGAGCCTTAGTTAGGCCGCACTTGGAATATAGTGTTCAATTCTGGTCGTCATACTACCAGAATTGTGGAGGCTTTGGAGAGGGTACAGAAAAGATTTACCAGGATGTTGCCTGGTATGGAGGACATTAGCTATGAGGAGAGGTTGGAGGAACTTGGTTTGTTCTCACTGGAACAATGGAGGTTGAGGGGTGATTTGATAGAAGTCTGCAAGATTATGAGGGGCATGGACAGAGTGAATGGTCAGAAGCTTTTTCCCAGGGTGGAAGAGTCAATTACTAGGGGGCATAGGTTTAAAGTGAGAGGGGCAAGATTTAAAGGAGATGCACGAATCAAGTTTTTTAACACAGACGGTGGTGGGTGGCTGGAACTTGCTGCCAAGGGAGGTAATGGAAGCAGATATGGTCGCGACTTTTAAGGGGCGTCTGGACAAACACATGAATAGGATGGGAGTAGATGGATACGGTCCCTGGAAGGGTAGGGGGTTTTAGTTCAGTCAGGCAGCATGGTCGGTGCAGGCTTGGAGGGCCGAAAGGCCTGTTCCTGTGCTGTAATTTCTTTGTTCTTTGTTCTTTGAGGGGCGGGGGGTGGAACTGGCTACTGTGCAGGGGGAATGGAGCAACTTCGAGGCAGCAGGAAGAGACTGGATGCTGATGGTGGGAGAGAAACTGGCTAACTGGTGGAGTGGGGTGGGGGAAAAAAGAACAAAGAGATTTACAGCACAGGAACAGGCTCTTCGGCCCTCCAAGCCTGCACTGACCATGCTGCCTGACTGAACTAAAACCCCTACCCTTCTGTGGACCATATCCCTCTATTCCCATCCTATTCATGTATTTGTCCAGACGCCTCTTAAAATTCACTATCGTATCTGTTTCCATTACCTCCCTGGCAGCGAGTTTCAGGCACCCACCACCCTCAGTGTAAAAAACTTGCCTCATACATCTCTTTTAAACCTTGGCCCTCGCACCTTAAACTTATGCCCCTGAGTAATTGACTCTTCCACCCTGGGCAAAAGCTTCTGACTATCCACTCTGTCCATGCCCCTCATAATCTTATAGACTTCTTATCAGGTCGCCCCTCAACCTCCATCGTTCCAGTGAGAACAAACCACGTTTCTCCAACCTCTCCCTCATAGCTAATGCCCTCCATTCCAGGCAACAGCCTGGTAAATCTTTTCTGTACCGTCTCCAAAGCCATTTCCTTCTGGTAGTGTGGCGACCAGAATTGAATACTATATTCCAAGTGCAGCCTAACTAAGGTTCTATAAAGCTGCAACATGACTTGCCAATTTTTAAACTCAGTGCCCCGGCCGATGAAGGCAAGCATGCCGTATGCCTTCTTGACTACCTTATCTACCTGCGTTATCACTTTCAGTGACCTGTGTACCTGTACACCCAGATCCCTCTGCCTATCAATACTCTTAAGGGTTCTGCCATTTACTGTATATTTCCTATCTTTATTAGACCATCCAAAATGCATTACCTCACATTGCGTTTGACAAAGTCCCTCATGGTAGGCTAGTGAAAAAGGTTGGATCTCATGGGATAAAGGGGGAGGTGGCTAGATGGGTGGAGAACTGGCTTGGTCATAGAAGACAGAGGGTGGTAGTGGAAGGGTCTTTCTCCGGCTGGAGGCCTGTGACTAGCGGTGTTCCGCAGGGCTCTGTATTGGGACCTCTGCTGTTTGTGATTTATATAAATGATCTGGAAGAAGGAGTAACTGGGGTGATCAGTAAGTTTGCGGACGACACAAAACTGGCAGGACTTGCAGATAGTGAGGAACATTGTCAGAGGCTACAGAAGGATATAGATAGGCTGGAAATTTGGGCAAAGAAATGGCAGATGGAGTTCAATCCTGATAAATGTGAAGTGATGCATTTTGGTGGGAATAATGTAGGGAGGAGCTACACGATAAATAGAAGAACCATAAAGGGTGTAGAGACGCAGAGGGACCTGGGTGTGCAAGTCCACAGATCTTTGAAGGTGACGTCACAGGTGGAGAAGGTGGTGAAGAAGGCATATGGCATGCTTGCCTTTATAGGACGGGGCATAGAGTATAAGAGTTGGGGTCTGATGTTGCAGATGTATAGAACGTTGGTTCGGCCGCATTTGGAATACTGCGTCCAGTTCTGGTCGCCACACTACCAGAAGGACGTGGAGGCTTTGGAGAGAGTACAGAGGAGGTTTACCAGGATGTTGCCTGGTATGGAGGGGCTTGGTTATGAGGAGAGATTGGGGAAACTGGGGTTGTTCTCCTTGGAAAGACGGAGGATGAGGGGAGACTTAATAGAGGTGTATAAAATTATGAAAGGCATAGATAGGGTGAACGGTGGGAAGCTTTTCCCCGGGTCGGTGGTGACGTTCATGAGGGGTCATAGGTTCAAGGTGAAGGGGGGGAGGTTTAACACAGATATCAGAAGGACATATTTTACACAGAGGGTCGTGGGGGCCTGGAATGTGTTGCCGGGCAAGGTGGTGGAGGCGGACACACTGGGAACGTTTAAGACTTATCTAGACAGCTATATGAACGGAGTGGGAATGGAGGGATACAAAAGAGTGGTCTAGTTTGGACCAGGGAGCGGCGCGGGCTAATTGTTCTTTGTTTCTCGTTTCAAGGCTTCATTCTATGATCATCTTGCTGGTGCCAGTACAGAGCGAGACTGCGGATAGTTGGGAACCTGTCACGGGGGCAGGGAATTCAGATGGTGTTCGTAAAGCAGAAGTGGAAATGAATAGGGTTGGGAAGCATTTTCTGATCAGGGCCAGTGTGATCTCCTGGACTCGTTTCGATCACCTCAGGGGGTCGGAGAGGAATTTCCCAGATTTTTTTTTCCCCATATTGGTCCTGGGGTTTTCACTCTGGGTTTTCGCCTCTCCCTGGAGATCACATGGTCTGGAATGGGGGGGTGGGGGTGAGTTAATAGGTTGTGATGAACAAAGCATCGTAGCTGTGAGGGCCAGCTCAGTGGATAGGATATTAGGATGTAGATAGGCTGGAAAATTGGGCGGGGATCCTGGATTCAGGATTCAATCCTGGACCGGGGAGCGGCGCGGGCTTAGAGGGCCGAAGGGCCTGTTCCTGTGCTGTATTGTTCTTTGTTCTTTGTTCTTATTTGTCTGGAGTAAACTCTATCTTCCATCTCTCCGCCCAAGTCTCTAACCGATTTATATCCTGCTGTATCCTCTGATGGTCCTCATCACTATCCGCAAATCCACTAACCTTTATGTCATCCGCGAACTTACTAATCAAACCAGTTACATTTTCCTCCAAATCATTTGTATATATTACAAACAGCAAAGGTCCCAGCACTGATCCCTGAGGAATGCCACTTGTCACAGCCCTCCATTCAGAAATGCACCCTTCCACTGCTACCCTCCGTCTTCTATGACCAAGCCAGTTCTGTATCCATCTTGCTAGCTCACCTCTGATCCCGTGCGACTTCACCTTCTGTACCAGTCTGCCATGAGAGACCTTGTCAAAGGTCTTACTGAAGTCCATATGGACAACATCCACTGCCCTACTCTCATCAATCATCTTCATCACTTCCTCGCAAAACTCAATCAAGTTAGAGAGGCATGACCTCCTTCACAAAACCATGTTGCCTCTCGCTAATACGTCCACTTATTTCAAGGGGGAATAAATCCTGTCTCAAAGAATCCTCTCCAATAATTTCCCTGCCACTGATGTAAAGGGGTGGGCGGGGGGAGGGGCGCGGAGGAGACAGGCTGCTGATGTGCATGAGAGTGAGAGAAAGTGTACGTGTGATGTGTGTGTGTTTGCACACATGTGCACGTGTTCCCCTTCCCGGTCTCAGCATTCATGCACACCCACACAATACACTCACACAGGGTGTGCAAACCCCAAGACAGAGAGTGAGCCAGGAAAACACAATTTAACCCACTCACATTCGAATGATCTTTTTTATTACTCATTACTCAAAGCCGGACATTGCTTTATTTTGGCTCTGCAAATTGTTTATTTTTTTGAGACACCAAAACTTTATTGAAATTCAATATTGTGCCAAATCTTATATTTTCAAAATTTACCCATGAGCCCCTTGAATCGGAAAAAAAAATTGAATTGTGGCCCCACACACCAAAAGGTTCGACAAACCTGCTTTAGGTCCACCAAATAAACTGAACATAGCACTTAGAGTGTGTACGACAATTGTGTTTAATGTATTTTGCAAAGCGGCATCTCGGCCTTTTGGCTAAGATGCAAATGAGATCAAGCCTTGGAGGAGGAGGACTTGCACCTACTCCAATCAGCTTGGCTCATGTAGATCAGGCCCAAGACAGAAGTGGAGGCCCTGTCTTGTCAGCTTGGACCGGAAATGTCTCAACTTGTTGAGACTCTGAATTGGACTTGATTTGATTGAATTGGAATTTTAAAAAAATTTTGCAATGTCAAATAGTTAGGCATCTGATAAAGTAACTGACAATAAAGTTAGTGCCATGGACAAGGAAGTGATTGGATGAGGCTTTGGTCCAAGAATGGGTAGAAACTTCATGTGCAATCAATCAATGGTTCTCTGTGCTAACTTGGCATATGCCTAATACTTCCTGATAAAGTATGGTGTCATTGTCCATACCCGTCTAATAGATGTCTTTCTTATGTGTCTTCTTGTCCAATCTATGCCTATATGTGAGTGAAGAAGATGTTGCAGAATATCAGGTTATCAAGATACTGGTATGATGACCTGCCTGATGCGCGATTAAATCACTCATGGCTCTCACTGAAAGTGGAGGGAGTGGCCCATCATACTACAGGGTCACACTCCTCAGGTGGACCATAAAGTCTAGTCCCAGGAGTATCGGAGCGCAAAGGTGCGGTAACACGCGGAGCCTGAAGTTCTCATAAACTGTGCCCCGCACCGTTAGGTTTACCACGCAGCTCCCAAGAACGGTAACAGATCGGGACCTCGACGCCATAGAAATTGTCTATCTGACAGTCTGTACTCGGAGACCGCACCGTTTCACAGTGTCAGGATGAATGAAACTCTCCGTGCTCCCGTTGTCAAACAGACAATGTATCAGGCGTCCGTTTACCTCTATGTCCATCATGGACTTGTCGAGTCTGTGAGGCTTGGCCTGGTCCAGGATGATTGACGCCACCGTTGAATCTTGAGTGCAACTGCAGGCAGCTGAGATGGTCGATGGTGATGACCCCTGCTGGTGTCGACCAAAATGGCTGCGCCCATGGATCGCACGTGGTCGATGGCGTTGAAAGTGGCGGCACTCGCAGGTCGCACGTGTCTTGCGTCGTCGTCCTCAGGAATGGCGGCGCTCATGAATCGCACGTGGTGGAAGACCTCGACGAAGCCGGAGACAAGGAGACAGACCCTGGAGAGTCACACGCCGCACTGCTTGGCTTCGAAGGTGGTTTAGCTCGGCACACTTTAGCATAGTGCCCTTTCTTCCCACACGTGGAGCAAAATACCATTCTGGCCGGACATCGCTGACGAGGATGCTTTGCCAATCCACAGAAATAGCACCGCGGGCCACCCGGGGCTGCCGCCGCCGTCAGATCTGAGATTGAAAGCACGATCGCGCAGTTCCTAGGAGCCGCTGGGTAGAGTTGAGTCGGTGGCTGTACTTGCCACGATGTTCCCACGTGGTCGGTGGGGTAAGTTTCAAGACTTCTGGAGGCCGTTTCCATCGCATCAGCTAATTCCACCGTCTTCGCTAGGTCTAAGTTACCTTGCTCTAGCAGCCGCAGGCGAATATAGGATAAGCCGATTCCCGCCACGAACGCATCTCGGATCAAATCGTTAGTATACTGGGTCGCCGACACTGGCTTGCAATTGCAGGCTCTGGCTAGCTGCTGAAGTTCGCGCAGGTACTGTCCCGTCTTTTCGCCGGGCTGCCGCCGTCGAGTGGCTAGTAGGTGCCGAGCATGAATCTCGTTTGGCGGTTTATTGTACAGTTTCTTAAGTAGTTCGATGGCCCCGTTGTAGTCTTGGGCATCGCGGATTGTTGCATACACAGTGTCGCTTACCCTTGCGTGGAGGACCCGCAATCTATCGGCGTCGTTTTGAATGGCTGTTGAGGCGTCGATATAATCTTCGAAATACTTCAACCAGTGGTTGAAAGTGTTTGACGCTCCAGCTGCACGCGGATCTAAGGTAAGCCGATCGGGTTTTAACATTTGCTCCATGGTTTTTTTTTTCAAGCAAAATTGTTACTAATAAAATTGATGCGCGATTAAATCACTCGGGAGGCTGGATCGTACCCGGGAAATAAAGGCTTTTATTAGTAACAAGAATGGAGCATACTGCTTAACAATAGAATCCCAGACTAAAGGGTCACTAGGCAGTGCAGTGACCTTTATACTCCTACAGGCAGACAGAGCCAACCGGAGTGTACCACAGAACAATACCAACAGGTAGAACACCCCAACCCTAACCCCAACAGTGACAACAGTAACATATGTACAAGTACCCATAGTGCTAACCATCTATGGTTCAGTACCCATAGTGGTAACCATCTATGGTTCACCACACTGCCTACCTTTAGAAATGAGCCCCCTGGAGATGCCTAACTTATTTAATAAGGCTGAAATGGTCCCATATGTTCATGGACATGTTGAATTGAATTGAGCCTTCCTTTTATGGTGGTTTTCCACAATTACTGCATATGGAATAGAACATAGAACATAGAAAAAATACAGCACAAACAGGCCCTTCGGCCCACAAGTTGCGCCGGTCGTGTCCCTACCTACCTAGGCTTATATATAGGCTTACCTATAACCCTCAATCCTATTAAGTCCCATGTACTCATCCAGAAGTCTCTTAAAAGACCCTATCAAGTTTGCCTCCACCACCACTGACGGCAGTCGATTCCACTCACCCACCACCCTCTGAGTGAAAAACTTACCCCTGACATCTCCTCTGTACCTACTCCCCAGCACCTTAAACCTGTGTCCTCTCGTAGCAGCCATTTCAGCCCTGGGAAAAAGCCTCCGAGAATCTTTTGTCATTTCTTCTTGTAGCTGCTGGCATTTGTGTTGGATCAGACCAATTGATGAATTTGCATCCTCCTGCAAGCGTAACATTGTAACTCCCTTTAAACTTTTGTCAAAACATTCTGGATATTTCAATGTTAGGTTGTAAACTAAAGGAATCGGAACAGTTTCTGAGGTTGGTCTGCTGTGTGAGGTCTGACTGATTCTATAAATTGTCACTAGTGTGAGGTCATGGCATGCTGGCACATCTGTAATCGCTGGGCCTTTCGTCTCTCTGATGTCAATCATTTGGGACATTCAGGAGGATTGATTGTTCTTGAAACTGCACATGGAACAAATGAACCATTTGTACGCTGGGACTTTTACAGAAGTAGGTTTTGCCATGTCCTTCCACCTTTATGGATACTTATCTTTTAGAATTTACAGGGATAAGATGTTGGCACTTGCTCCTGCATCAATCTAGGTCAATAACGAGTTGTTGGCAACTTTCTTTGGACAAATCTTGGCAAACACTTTGGATGGTCTGATGGCATATATGTTTTCCATGAGATTGATGCTCATTGTCTTGTTGGGCACATCATCACCACTTTATGGTTTGTCAATCATCTCATGCATGTGTCTTGGTCGGTTTAAGTGTTCTGTAAGTCAACAATTGGGATTGTACTTAGCACCTGTCAGCGTCATCGACCTGTGAGAATCGCTTCCTACTTATATCCATCTATTTTGACATGATGGGCGTGATTTTCAAAAAGAAAACTCAGTGACCAACAGGCAGGAAAATGGGTGGGAGACTTTCCCACCTATTCCTTAGGCATAATTAGTCGGATGAATTTCCGGCACTTTGTGCATCACAGAGTCCGCTGGTGGATTCAGGCTGGTAAGGCGTGGCCTAATCTCGCCCGAGAGGCTGGCATCAACATGCTGAGTGGGCCACTGCACATGCATCGGTCTGTCAGTAGGGAGATTGTGTACTGACCCCCTCCATCATTGGCCTCCCAATCGTTGACTTTCCTATATCTTGCCCAAACCCCCCTCCCCATGATTGCCGGCCCTGACACCCCCCCCCCGTCCCCATGGCCAGCCCAACATCCCCCCACTTCTGTCTTCCCCAAACACCCCCGATTGCCAGCCTCCCTGATGCCCACCCCCAGCCTCCCCCAATCATGCCCCCCCTCAATCCCTAATGTGGAGTGCGCAGCAGTTCCCCTCACCACCACCATTGATCAGCTAACCCCCTCAGGCTCTGCCCCCTTGGCACTGCCCAGTGCCCAGGTCAGCAATGCCAAGGTGCCCAGTGGGCAGTGTCAGGGTGCCAGGCTTCAATGGGGGGGGGGGCCTTAACTGCCTCTGAACCCAACAGCGAGGTCATTGCACCAGGTCCCTGTTGATGGGGACCAGCTTTATTCCTCACTGGTGGGAACCTCTATGTGAGAGAGGGAACATTAGCGAGCCTGGACGATATTGTCCCAGGCTCACTAATGATACTGAAATTGAGATTTAAATATTGTAATCAGCCTCACACTGATTTCCAGCACCTGACTGGATGCCGGTCATAAATCCCCCCCCCCCCCCCCCCACCCCCCATTTTGACATTTCCCAGCCAGTGCGCTACTCGAGTGGTGCAGTGGACCAGGAAAATCGCACTCTCTATGTTTTCGGCTTGTCCAGCAGATCTTTCTAGAATGCTTCCATGGGAGTGAATGTGATCACCAACTCAACAATTCAGTCTGCTAGTTCTGCACCTGAAAAATTGCAATACGTACCCGTTACTCTGTATCTGCTGACAAAATGGTCTGTGGATTCTGCAGGCCATTGTTGAAAAGACAGTGACTCTAACCAAAAAATACAGAAATTTAACCTGATTCCTAACCGGTCTTCCATACCTTGGTAGTCCATACCTTTTTGGAATCCTTTAACTATTCTGCTGTTAAACCTGATGTTCAACTTGTGTAGACCTTCACTCCCAATTTCTAGGCAAATTCTTATTTTCAGATATACCTGAATGAAAAACCATATCTCTGTACGCTGTTTAAACATTTTAGATATAGTTAGTAACTCAGCTGCACCCCATTCAAAATGGGGAATTTTGGGGACATTCTGACACTATCCCTCTGACCTCTCCTTGACTGTAGTATCGGGATGAGTGTTACTATAGCCAATTTTACGTGCTTTTCTGAAGCCCCACCCATTATAGAATCATACAGCACAGATTATAATCACAACCTTCTCTTGCCCATTTTTATGAGGTACTTTTGGGCTTTTTTTTGTTTGATTCCCCCTTGTTCACTATCAATATGAGTCACGCCCTGTTCACTCACCTTTCCTGACTGAGTTAACTCAGTGCTGTCCTCTGGACACACTGTTCGCTCATTGAAATGACAGGATGTACACTGCAATCACACCATGAAGGGGTCATCTGCTTGCCAGTTCTTTATTTGAGCTTTATCTCTACCTTGTGTCTCCAAACCATCTCTGAGCAGTTGCCAGGTTGCATTTTCAACACTCTCCAGTGCTGTGACTTTGCTGCAGTCCAACCAAAACTTGGAGGGTAATCTCTTGCCATTTGGCATGGTCTAAGATTGTTCACCACGTGTTACCTGTACTTAATTTTGCTGTGGAGATGCCGGCGTTAGACTGGGGTAAGCACAGTAAGAAGTCTCACAACACCAGGTTAAAGTCCAACAGGTTTATTTGGTAGCAAATACCATAAGCTTTTGGAGCGCTGCCCCTTCGTCAGATGGAGTGGATATCTGTTCTCCAACAGTGCACAGAGACACAGAAATCAAGTTACAGAATACTAATTAGAATGCAAATCTCTACAGCCAGCCAGGTCTTAAAGGTACAGATAATGTGGGTGGAGGGAACATTAAACACAGGTTAAGTTGGCATTTGAGTGGCGTGAATGTTACTTGCCACTCGTCAGCCCAAGCCTGAATATTGTCCAGATCTTATTGCATTTGAACATGGACTGCTTCAGGATCTGGGGACTCATGAATGGTGCTGAACATTGTGCAATCATTGACGAGCATCCCCACTTCTGACCTTATGATGGAGGGAAGGTCGTTGATGAAGCAGCTGAAGATTGTTGGGCCTAGGACACTACCCTGAGGGACTCCTGCAGAGATGTCCTGGAGCTGGATTGTCACATCTGTCAACAATGATTCTGTCTTGAGTCACACTATCTCATTCACATAAGGGAAGGGGAAGAATTTCTCCCTCAGAGTACAGTCCAACCCCAGAGGTACTGAAAGAAGAGTGTGACTGTCAGACAAGCAGAGTAGGGGGAAACAAGCAAAGGGAGAGAAGGAAGTGCTGTTGACTTCCTTCTGCCAAACAGATTCAAAGGACTTACTTCCTGTGAGAGTAAGAAAGAAGGCCATGGAAAGGGTGCTCAGAATGATGCACAGTAGAGCCAGAGGAGGACTAACAGGAGGATCAAGTTAGATAGTGCCCTCGGCAGTTGTGACTGAGGGTCCAGGAGGGTACATTGTATAGCTGGTGTCAAACTCAGAACAACTAGAATGGAACTTAGAAAAAGAATGAGAAGATTCATAGATGTGGTCTAAGACAAGACTGATGACAGAACAGAGAGGAGGTCGTGCTGAGGGACTATCGGGGACTAAATTACAGGATTTGTAAGTGACAATCTCAGGGTTATTATCCGAGCCATTCACTGTTAGAGCACCCGGCTGATCTGGAAGGTAAATGTGTATTTAAAAGATTGGAGTGGCAAGGAGGGGTTCCATTTCCTGGGATACTGGCGGCAGTACTGATACAGGAAAGGATTGAATTAGGTTTCACCTGAACATTACTCTAGCTGAAAGAATGGATACACCTCTGGATTAAACTTTACATAAGGCAGGGGCAAGTAACACTGAAGGTAAAAGAAACAGGTGAAGACAGCAAAAGTCAGACCAAGTAAAGGAATGTGGTTAACAATCAGAGACATTAGCCATGTAGTGTTTACATAGGAGAGAGCTAATGGACTTTAGTTTACAAAAAGAAAAGTTTCCCTGGGGTTTCTGATTAAACAAATGGAAGGTGGGTTTAGATTAACAGGGTAATTTGATATTGTGATTAATGGGAGGAGTTAGGTATATAACAGAGAAAACACAGTTTCCTGTTGAGTTTCTGGCTAAGGTTTGTTTAAAGACAGAGGTCTGCAAGCTACTCTGAAAATCAAAACCTCTTTGATATCTTCAAGACTGACTACACCCCTTATAGCAAGTATATTTATGGTTGCTAGCTGTATTTAAAGCGGTTTTGAGTCTGTAAGAAGAATGTTGCTTATTTGGAACTGAAACAGTGATAAGTTAGAAAATACTTCTTTTTTTCACTTTTAAATATTGTTAAACAGTTAATAGTTAAGCTGCTTCATTTGTTATAGTTGTAGTTAAACTCAAATATTTTTTTAAAAGTTTGTTTTACAATAAAAGATCTCTAATTTGTCAGTGGAATTACTCTTGGAGCAAAATATCCCATCTGGACATTTATGCCAAAATATAACATCTATTGGGGTCTAGTCTTGTGTCCTAGTGTAATTTGGGATTCTGGTGCAGCCTCCTAACAATGTACATCACTTCCAATTCAAACCAAGAAACTCTGGAAAATGTAAAGAGAGGAATAATGTTCCGGGAGCCACCCTGAGACAAAAATGTTTTCAGACTGACCCCGGTTGACTAGTGAAACATTCCATCATCTCAGGAATTTTGTCTCACATCATCTGCATGACATTTGAGTTTTCAAATAAATCATACATTTCTTGGAAGCGTAATTGCTATACCTTGAGCATTGTGACAGCACAATAATGAAGTACTGATCTGGGGACAGTATTTCAGCCAGCAACTGAGGAAATATATTGCTGTTCCTTCACTGTCACTAGGTCAAAAACCTTGGACTCTCTCCCTAACAGCAGTTTGGGTATACCTACACCACATGGACTGTTTGGTTTGAGAAGGCAGCTCACCATCATCATCTCAAGGTCAATTAAGAATGGACAATAAATTCCTGCCTAGCCACATCCCTAAATGAATAATACAAAACTAAAAAATTAAGACAAGCTGCATGAAATGCAATTGTATTTCCTTACTTTTTTCCAACCTGTGATCATGTGGTCTCTTGGCATGTTTGGCATGCTCTTTATGTCTTCTCATCATTTGTATATTGTCTGTAAAGTAATAATCATTATCAAAATAAAATTAATCTGCTGACGTTTTTGATCATGTTAGCAATTCTTCTGGAAATAAAGAAGATCACCAGTGGTCACAGTTTTGTGATAGCAGCAATCTGTGTTAGCTGTAGCTGAGTGACAGCACTCTTATCTGAATCAGAATGCTGAAGATTCATTTTCAGCCCCTGAGTTACACTGCCCCCTGAAGTGCCTGAGAAGCACTGAATATGGCAAACCTCCCATGTGATGTATTCTAGCCTGCAGGCAAGATCCCCATATCACCTGGATTAAACTTTTGCCCAATGGCTTCAATAATACAGCTTGGGTGGTAAACTGCAAAGCCAGACGTCCACACATCATGGAACCAATCTCATTTCTTTAATATTGCCAAGAAGTGACAGTGACAATTATATTCAAATCATTCCTTTTAAGTGCACAGAAAAGTTGTTGTACATACTTGCATTATGTGAGATGAATATCTGAAGTGACTACAAAGCTGCCATATTCTCATAAGAAACACAATTAGCTCATTAAATGTCTGTTTATGAAGGATTCCTTCCATCCATACCTGCCCTGACCTAATTGTGACTCCAGTCCCACACCAACGGGCTTGGGTCTTAACTACCCTACAAAGGGGTCGAGCAAGTCAAGATTTTCAAGGAATGTTTGTCTGGAGTTCTACATGACAACGTTCCGATGAGACAGGGAGGTTTTGGTAGGTTATGGGAACGGTGGTGCACGAAAGCTGTGCTGAACCTAGTCAAAAGGAAAAGGAAAGCGTACAATAGGTTCAGAGAGCTAGGCGATGATGGGGATCTAGATTAGTATACAGCTTGTAGGAAGGGACTTAAGAAGGAAATTAGGAGAGCCGGAAGGGGTCACGAGAAGGTCTTGGCAGGTAAGATTAAGGAGAACCCTAAGGCGTTCTATAAATATGTGAAGAGTAAAAGGATGAGATGTGAAGGAATAGGACCTATAAAATGTGAAGGTGAGAAAGTCTGTACGGAACCGGAAGAAATAGCAGAGCTGCTTAATGAATACTTTACCTCGGTATTCACGGTGGAAAAAGACCTGGGTGGTTGTACTACAGGATTGCGGCGGACTGAGAAGATTGAGTTTGTCGACATTAAGAAAGAGGATGTGTTGGAAATTTTGAATAGCATCAAGATAGATAACTCGCCGGGACTAGATGGGATGTACCCCAGGTTACTGTGGGAGGCGAGGGAAGAGATTGCAGAGCCTCTGGCGATGATCTTTGCGTCATTGATGGAGACGGGAGAGGTTCCGGAGGATTGGAGGATTGCGGATGTGGTTCCTATATTCAAGAAAGGGAATAGGGATAGCCCAGGAAATTACCGACCGGTGAGTCTAATCTCAGTGGTTGGTAAGTTAATTGACAAGATCCTGAGGGACAGGATTTATGAACATTTAGAGAAGTTTAGTATGCTCAAAAGTAGTCAGCATGGCTTTGTCAAGGGCAAATCGTGCCTTGCGAGCCTGGTGGAGTTCTTTGAAAATGTGACTAAACACGTTGACGAAGGAAAAGCGGTAGATGTGGTTTACATGGACTTCAGCAAGGCGTTCAATAAGGTCCCCCATGCAAGACTTCTCGAGAAAGTGAGAGGGCATGGGATCCAAGGGGCTGTTGCCTTGTGGATCCAGAACTGGCTTGCCTGCAGAAGACAGAGAGTGGTTGTAGATGGGTCTTTTTCTGAATGGAGGTCGGTCACCAGTGGAGTGCCCCAAGGCTCTGTTCTGGGACCCTTGCTGTTTGTCATTTTCATAAATGACCTGGATGAGGAAGTGGAGGGATGGGTTGGTAAGTTTGCCGACGACACGAAGGTTGGTGGTGTTGTGGATAGTTTGGAGGGATGTCAGAAGCTGCAGCGTGACATAGATAGGATGCAAGACTGGGCGGAGAAGTGGCAGGTGGACTTCAACCCGGATAAATGTGTCGTGGTACATTTTGGCAGATCAAATGGGATGAAGGAGTATAATATCAAGGGTAAGACTCTTAGCAGTGTAGAGGATCAGAAGGACCTTGGGGTCCGGGTCCATAGGACTCTTAAATCGGCCTCGCAGCTAGAGGAAATGGTTAAGAAGGCGTATGGTGTGCTGGCCTTTATCAATCGAGGGATTGAGTTTAGGAGTCGGGAGATAATGATGCAGCTTTATAAGACCCTCGTCAGACCCCACTTGGAGCGCTGTGCTCAGTTCTGGTCACCTCATTACAGGAAGGATGTAGAAATTACTGAAAGGGTGCAGAGAAGATTTACAAGGATGTTGCCTGGATTGGGTGGCATGCCTTATGAGGATAGGTTGAGGGAGCTCGGTCTTTTCTCCTTGGAGAGACGAAGGATGAGAGGTGACCTGATAAAGGTGTACAAGATGTTGAGAGGTATAGATCGGGTGGATTCTCGGAGGCTTTTTCCCAGGGCTGAAATGGCTGCTACGAGAGGACACAGGTTTCAGGTGCTGGGGAGTAAGTACAGAGGAGATGTCAGGGGTAAGTTTTTCACTCAGAGGGTGGTGGGTGAGTGGAATCGGCTGCAGTCAATGGTGGTGGAGGCAAACTCGATAGGATCTTTTAAGAGACTTCTGGGTGAGTACATGGGACTTAATAGGATTGAGGGTTATAGGTAAGCCTATATATAGGCCTAGGTAGGTAGGGGCATGACCGGCGCAACTTGTAGGCCGAAGGGCCTGTTTGTGCTGTAGTTTTTCTATGTTCTATGTTCTATGCTTGCCACTGAGCAGGTGCCAGGGAATGTGGGTTTTCAACACCCAGCTTTTGAAGAGGGTTGTTATCCCCCTGGCATTGTAGGGGCAGAAGAGCAGGGAACAAAGGACATTTGAGTGGTTAGCTGTCCAGAAGGAAGTTTCTGGCAAGGAATGGGGGCATGACTGACAGATTTTAGGCAACCAACTGCTCCCACCTGCATTATTTACTGTGCTACCTAATTTAGCATTGCCAGCAAACAGGTATATAGCTCTCTGCTTTAGCTAGTCAACAGGCCAATCTTTTTGAATGCAATGCCAAGCAAATTTCACTGATTTAACTTCACAACTCATCCTTATCCAATGTGAATCTCCTCTGAGAGTTACACAGCATCTATAAGACTATAAGATCATAAGATATAGGAGCAGAATTAGGCCATTCAGCCCATCGAGTCTGCTCCGTCATTCAATCATGGCTGATATGATTCTCATCTTCATTCACTTGCCTTCTCCCCCTAACCCTTGATCTGTTTATTGATCCCTGATCCCTGTACCTATCTATCGAACAATCAGCATGCTGCCCTAAACCTTGGCTATCAAATAATTTATAGACATCCTGAAATATTCCTTCCGTTGTTCTGGAGAGTTCTTCAGAAGCAATTGTCTTCTGCTGGTAACTGGAAATAATTCTTAGGTTATCCCAGAACCATGAAACAAAAATGTCACTGATAGCTGAGTGCTAAAAATGAAAATTGCCCTATAAATCTGTGTCACAAGCCCATCAAAGACTCTCTAATGGATTCTGTCTTACTGTTGGCACTTCAAGATACAAGCTTGCACAATGTGTAATAACTTCAAATCAGTCCTCAGTTATTTTTCACTGTCCACAGAATTATGACTTCAATAAAAGTAAAAATGGATCATTCTCTCCTCCGTTGCAATTTTACAATGAGCTTTTAGAAGTTGCTAAAGTTGCATCAATAAATCACATTCATTGTTCTAACTTTTTGATTGTTTTTCATTTATTTGAGGTTTTCAAACTCTATGGGTGGGATTTTCCACCCCATGCAGCATATTTACAGCAGTTGAGATGATCCACCAGTTGTTGCGTATCTATAGTGTTTTTAATGATTCCTCACCAGCAGCACTGCAGCTGAATAGGGGCACTTTAAGAGAATGCGTGTGTGATGTCATGGGAGATGACATCGTCGACCGTTTGCTTGAGTAACTGGGCAGTGTAACATTGCAGCCTTTAGTGGTAACATCTCCTGAATAAAACTCGTGGTTTTTGTTGAACATCCAAGGCCTCCTAAAATCAATCTTGTGAACACCACACAAAAAATCTGGTGATGAGGAAGCTAGGCAACACTTGCAGCCACCAGAAGAGAAAGAAAATCATTGAAATATTCAAAGAAAATAAGCTCGCCATGTGCTCCATTCAGAACAAAATTGGTAGCTATGAGTAGCAATTACCCCGCAAGAACAAATTTATAGCTGGGGGTGTGTTAAAACATGAAGAAAAACAGGCTGAGCTTGGGTTATGTCTTGCTTTAGGAGAAAGGAAGCAAGATAGTGCTGAAAATTATGGCTCATTGTGTACACACAGGTCCTTCCATAGAGAGGAAATGGTGGGAGTTTGTGGTGCAGTAGGACCATTTGATGAGAATACAGAGCAATGGGGCTAACATACAGAATGGTTTGACTATTTTGTACAAGCTAACAAGGTAAGAGAGGATATAAAAGTTCCCACATTCCTGAGCAGAATGGGCAGGGAACGGGGGGGGGGTAACATTTAACCTCTTCGGGAGTCTGGTGCAACCTGCAAAGTCAGGCACAAAGACATATGGGATGGAAATTTTGCAGGGCCACTATTCACCGAAACCTTTAGTCATTTCAGAAAGGTTTAGATTTTATAAGCACAATCAATAATCAATTGCACAATTTGTGGCTACACTGAAAAGACTGGCAGAACACGTGGTGGCTCAATGGTTAGCACTGCTGCCTCACAGTGCCAGGTACGCAGGTTTGATTCTGGCCTTGGGTGACTGTCTATGTGGAGTTTGCATGTTCTCCCTGTGACTGTGTAGGTTTCCTCCGGGTGCTTTAATTTCCTCTCAGTCCAAAGATGTGTAGGTTAGGTGGATTAGCCATGGTAAATGCTTGGGGTTATAGAGGTGGAGCCAGAAGATGTTCTTTTGAGGGTCAGTGCAGGCTTGATGGCCAAATGGCCTCTTCTGCTCTTTAGGGATTCTATGTAATTCGGGGATGTATTAAACAGTACAATCTGGGATAGAATGGTCTGTGGTTTGAGGTGTGAGGCAATGTAAAAATGGTTGTCTTAGAATCCACTAATCTGTTCACAGCATCCAATTCAACTTTATTCTCTGGCCAAGAATGACGAAAGAGAGCTGGAAAATTTCCTTGGACAGCATAGAGTGGCAGCTCTGCAACTTGCCCACTTCACTTTACTTTGACCCGGAATCGGGACGGGCGAAGTTCCCAGAACAGAAATCTCCTTCGGCCTCGGGCGGGATTTTACGATCTTGCCCGAGCAAGGCTGTAAAATCCCGCCCTATTTCTTCTGTGTAGGTCCTCAGAAGAACATCTGCTGGCTTTAAGAGTAGGTGTTTCAAATGTTGTCTTTCGGTGGTCTCAGGAATTAGGGAGACAGCAGCCCTGTGTCGACCCCCATTCTGACTGATTTCCCATTCAATTTTGGAATTACCCAAAATTGGTGTGAATCATCATGAATCAATAATACCTTCAGCTTTAATTCTTCATTAGGCTTGTCTATTGGGTCTTCATTTATCTTATTTTCTTCTATATTATAAATTATTTTGGTGAAATTGGTTTTATTTTTCTTCTTTGGTATATCAGCCGTGCCGTGGGCGGCACGGTAGCACAGTGGTTAGCACTGCTGCTTCACAGCTCCAGGGACTTGGGTTCGATTCCCGGCTCGGGTCACTGTCTGTGTGGAGTTTGCACATTCTCCTTGTGTCTGCGTGGGTTTCCTCCGGGTGCTCCAGTTTCCTCCCACAGTCCAAAGATGTGCGCGTTAGGTTGATTGGCCATGCTAAAATTGCCCCTTAGTGTCCTGGGGTGCGGGGATTAGCGGGTAAAATATGTAGGGATATGGGGGTAGGGGCCTGGGTGGGATTGTGGTCGGTGCAGACTCGATGGGCCGAATGGCCTCTTTCTGTACTGTAGGGTTTCTATGATTTCTATGATCAAGGGTGTTTTTAGAGACAATATTTTCTTCCATTAAACTCTGGCTATTTGCCCAATTTTGCCACAATTTTTGCAATCCAGCACTGAGCAGTGACACGCTTGTTACTGGGTAGACTTCCTCAGGGTGGCACCCATATTATGGATCCTCGTGCCCAATCTTACAGGTGTTCAAGGTTATGGGAGAACAGAGTGTTGTGTAAGTCCTGGTGTGTGTATTTAGAGCTAGGGTTCTGGATATCAGCGCAGTTTGGCGCATGCAAAGGTTCACAAAACCAGCAGGACAGATTTTATGTAGTGCAATTTAATTCAAGGTACAATACAGCAAACTATAATGTCTGCCATCAAAAAGGAGCTGTGGCCTGTCATCCAGCAGAGGATAGAAAACCAAAAAGTGAAGGAAATGCTTCTGCAGCTTACTCTGCCTGGAATTGTTTGGCTATCAGATTGTCACAGGCCTGTCTGCCACTTCATATCCTTGCAATGGCCTCTAAGTGTCCCCCATGCCATCCTAGCCCTCGTCATCACCATCTCCTTTACTGTCCTTCTTATCACAGGAGCTATCTCAGTCTTCCATGTCCCCCTTGTAACACAAGGTTGTGTAGGTCACAGCAGCCACTCTCTGCAGACATTGGAGAACATTACCTGAGCAGTCAAAATATCTGAACCTCATCTTTAGGAGGTCTATCATCTGCTCAATTGCGGCCCTTGTGGAGACATGTGAAGCATTGCAGCTCTCCTCAACAGCACTCTGCAATGGTGAACTGGCATTATCAGCCATGTCTTCTGGGGCTATCCTTTGTCCCTGATGATCCAGCCCTGTAATTGTCAAGCTACATCAAAACCTGTAGAACTTCAAAGTGGTTCAAAATGTAGGCATCATCGGCCTCGGGTGACTGTCTGTACGGAGTTTGCATGTTCTCCACGTGGCTGCGTGGGTTTCCTGCAGGTGATCTGGGTTCCTCCCACACTCCAAAGATGTCAGGTTAATTTGATTGGCCATGCTAAATTGCTCCTTAGTGTCAGGGAGATTAGCAGGATAAATACGTGAGATATGAGGATAGGGCCTGGTCAGGATTGTTAGCGATACTTACATAGATGAGCAAAAGGCCTGCTCTGCACTGTAAGGATTCTATGATTCCATGATTCTCTGAAAGACCTATTACATTTGTTCTTGTCAGCCATGATCATTCACCAGGGAGGATAGAGGTTTGGAGTTAGGAATTTGCTGCCGTCCACCACCTGTACCCCTTGGAGGCCTCCACCTTCTTCTCTCCCACCATCTCTGCTAATAATCACTCGTTTCACTTGGAAAGATCTTTATCTTTAACTCAGCATACTATCTTGTATAATAAGTCATAGAGTCATTGAATCATAGAAGTTTACAGCATAGAAACAGGCCCTTCGGCCCAACTTTTTTTAACCCCTAAGCTAGTCCCAATTGCCCGCGTTTGACCCATATCCCTCTATACCCATCTTACCCATATAATTGTCTAATTGCTTTTTAAAAGACAAATTGTACCCGCCTCTATTACTAGCTTGTTCCAGACACTCATCACCCTGTGTGTGAAAAAATTGCCGCTCTGGTCCCTTTTGTATCTCTCCCCTCTCACCATAAACATATGCCCTCTAGTTTTAGATTCCCCTACCTTTGGGAAAAGATGTTGACTATCTAGCTGATCTATGCCCCTCATCATTTTGAAGACCTCTATAAGATCAGCCCTAAGCCTCCGATGCTCCAGGGCAAAAAGTCACAGTCTATCCAGCCTCTCCTTATAACTCAAACCATCAAGTCCCGGTAGCATTCTAGTAAATCTTTTCTGCACTCTTTCTAGTTGAATAATATCCTTTAATAATATCCTTTCTATAATAGGGTGACCAGAACTGTACACAGTATTCCAAGTGTGGCCTTCCCAATGTCTTGGACAACTTCAACAAGACGTCACAACTCCTGTATTCAATGTTCTGACCAATGAAACCAAGCATGCTGAATGCCTCCTTCATCACTCTGTCCACTTGTGACTCCACTTTCAAGGATCTATGAACCTGTACCCCTAGATCTCTTTGTTCTGTAACTCTCCCCAACGCCCTATCATTAACTGAGTAAGTCCTGCCCTGGTTCGATTGAGCAAAAGCATCAACTCGCATTTATCTAAATTAAACTCCATCTGCCATTCGTCAGCTCACTGGCCCAATTGATCGTGGATAACCTTCTTCACTATCCACTATGCCATCACTCTTGGTGTCATCTGCAAACTTACTAACCATGCTTCCTAAATTCTCACCCAAGTCATTAATATAAATGACAAATAACAGTGGACCCAGCGCCGATCCCAGAGGCACACCGCTGGTCACAGGCCTCCAGTTTGAAAAACAGCCCTGTACAACCACCCTCTGTCTTCAATCATCAAGCAAATTTTGTATCCATTTGGCTGCCTCACCTTGGACCCCGTGAGATTTAACCTTATGCAACAACCTACCATGTGGTACCTTGTCAAAGGCATTGCGGAAGTCCATGTAGACAACATCAACTACACTGCCCTCATCTACCTTCTTGGTTACCCCTTCAAAAAAGTCAATTAAATTTGTGAGACATGATTTTCCACTCACAAAGCCTTGCGTCTCTAAATGCCTGTAGATCCTGACTCTCAAAATACCTTCTAACAACTTACCCACTACACATGTGAGGCGCACCGGCCTGCAGTTCCCAGGCTTTTCCCTACAGCCCTTCTTAAACAAAGGCACAGCATTTGCCACCCTCCAATCTTCAGGCACGTCACCTGTGACTATCGGTGATTCAAATATCTCTGCAACTTCCTCCCTAGCCTCCCACAATGTCCTAGGATACACTTCATCAGGTCATACGCTTTAAGATTTCTAGCACCTCCTTCTCTTTTATATGTGACCAGTTTGAACTAGTTCTATCGTACTCATGAACTGTGGCTCTGCTGGAACAATTACATATAACAATTCGTTCCTATTGTTTACAGATAGTCACAGATAATGTAATATATAACTTTGCCCTCTCTTTAAAAGGCAATGCTCCTATCAATGTTCCAGTCATTAACTTTTATTAACTAAAGAAGATCAATTGTCTTCTGGAAATAAACTGAACCCCTTCTTAGAGTCTTTAATATTATTTTCTAAGAATATTGTTGATGGCATCAATTAGGTGGTGAGATGCTATGCCTACATCTCATGGATTTGACATTTGTGGCTCCTAGTGATGAGATGGCACTCTGTGCAGGCAATGTTGCGTATGTTGCCCCTGTTGCTGGAGTCATTCTTGCTGGCGTCAATCTTGTGTCATTTTCTGGTGATATTGTTAATGTTGTCTCCCTGGATACTAAGGTTTCTGATACTATTTGATTTGATTTGATTTATTATTGTCACATGTATTAACATACAGTGAAAAGTATTGTTTCTTGCGCACAATACAGACAAAGGATACCATTCATAAAGAAGGAAACGAGAGTGTTCAGAGGTAAATCCATTCAAAAGTCTGACAGCAGCAAGGAAGAAGCTGTTCTTGAGTCAGTTGGCACGTGACCTCAGACTTTTGTATCTTTTTCCCAAAGGAAAAAGGTGGAAGAGAGAATGTCCGGGGTGTGTGGGGTCCTTAATTATGCTGGCTGCTTTGCCAAGGCAGCGGGAATCGTAGACAGAGTCAATGGATGGGAGGCTGGCTTGCGTGATGGATTGGCTATATTCACAACCTTTTGTAGTTCGTTGCAGTCTTGGGCAATGCAGGAGCCATACCAAGCTGTGATACAACCAGAAAGAATGCTTTCTATGGTCATTTGTAAAAGATGGTGAGAGTCATAGCTGACATGCCAAATTTCCTTCTGGGAAAGTAGAGGTGTTGGTGGGCTTTCTTAACTATAGTGTCGGCATTGGGGGATCTGGTGATCTGGACACCTAAAAACTTGAAGCTCTCGACCCTTCCTACTTCGTCCCCATTGAAGTAGACAGGGGCATGTTCTCCTTTACGCTTCCTGAAGTTGCTGGTCTTTTCAGTTTTTCCAGTTCTGGTGCAGGTTGAATATGGACTCTGTTTCTTTCTGTTTGCTTACTGGTTTTGGTTTCAAATTTCAGGCGTTCATGATTGGATCCTGTACGTGTACATTTCGTCTTTTCAGCTAAGGATTTAGAATGTTGACAAAAGAACAACGAACAAAGAACAGTACAGCACAGGAAACAGGCCCTTCGGCCCTCCAAGCCTGTGCCGCTCCTTGGTCCAACTAGACCAATCGTTTGTATCCCTCCATTCCCAGGCTGCTCATGTGACTATCAAGGTAAGTCTTAAACGATGTCAGCGTGCCTGCCTCCACCACCCTACTTGGCAGCGAATTCCAGGCCCCCACCACCCTCTGTGTAAAAAACATCCCTCTAATATCTGAGTTATACTTTGCCCCTCTCACCTTGAGCCCGTGACCCCTCGTGAACGTCACTTCTGATCTGGGAAAAAGCTTCCCACCGTTCACCCTATCTATCCGCTTCATAACCTTGTACACCTCTATTAGATCTCCCCTCATTCTCCGTCTTTCCAGGGAGAACAACCCCAGTTTACCCAATCTCTCCTCATAGCTAAGACCCTCCATACCAGGCAACATCCTGGTAAACCTTCTCTGCACTCTCTCTAACGCCTCCACGTCCTTCTGGTAGTGCGGCGACCAGAACTGGACGCAGTACTCCAAATGTGGCCTAACCAGCGTTCTATACAGCTGCATCATCAGACTCCAGCTTTTATACTCTATACCCCGTCCTATAAAGGCAAGCATACCATATGCCTTCTTCACCACCTTCTCCACCTGTGCTGCCACCTTCAAGGATTTGTGGACTTGCACACCTAGGTCCCTCTATGTTTCTATACTCCTGATGACTCTGCCATTTATTGTATAACTCCTCCCTACATTATTTTTTCCAAAATGCATCACTTCGCATTTATCCGGAGTTTGATGGCATCAATTATTGTCACATGTATTAACATACAGTGAAAAGTATTGTTTCTTGCGCACAATACAGACAATACTTGACATGCTGACCTCCTCTTTCTTGTGCTTTAGTGAGCTGTTGTCTCACTTTAAAGCTGAAAAAGCTCAATAAAAACTCAACTTTTTACAATTTGTCTCAATCACTGGGATGAAGGTATGGTTGTAACTTTTTCTGATGACACAATGATAGGTAGGGAAGCAAGTTGTGAAGAGGATGTAAGGATGCTACAAAGGGATATAGATAGTTTATGTGAATGGGCAAAGATCTGGCAAAAGGAGTATAATATACAGAAATGTGAAATTGTTCATTTTGACAGGAAAAATTAAAGAAAGCATAATGGTGGGAGATTACAAAGCTCTGAGATGCAGAGTGAAGTTTTGTTCTATTGCAAAGAGAACTGAATACAAAAGTAGGGAGTTTCTGATTCAGTTATAGAGGTTATTGGAGAGACAGTATCTGGAGTACTGTGTACAGTATTGGTCACCCTATTTTTGGAATGATTTACATGCATTAGAAGCAGTTCAGAAAAGGTTTATTAGATTAATACCTGGAATGGATGGGTTGCCGTATTAAGATCATAAGAACTAGGAGCAGGAGTAGGCCATCTGGCCTCTCGAGCCTGCTCCGCCATTCAATAAGATCCTGGCTGATCTTTTCGTGGACTCAGCTCCACTTACCTGCCCGCTCACCATAACCCTTAATTCCTTTACTGTTCAAACGTTTATCTATCCTTGCCTTAAAATATTGGGAAAGGTTCGACAGGTTAAGCTTGTATCCACTGGAGTTTAGAAAAGATACAAGATCCTAAGGGGTCTTGACATGGTCAATGTGGAAAAGATGTTTCCACTTGTGGGAGAATTTAGTACAGTGGAATCCCGATTTTACGCGCCCCGATTTAGCGCGAAATCGGATATGACGTGATGACGCGATGGACTCTTTTTTTTGCTATTTCCGGTTTAGTGATTTAGTGCGACCCCGATAACATTCGCGATACCATTTTATGGACCCCAACCATCGCGTTACAACGGGGCTGCACTGTACCAGGGGTCACAGTTTAAAAATAAGGGATCATCCATTTATGACAGAGATAAGAAGATTTTTTTCTCTTAGAGGGTCACGTGTCTTTAGAACTTTTTCTGTTAAATTGGTGGAAGCAGAAACTTTTGATTAACAAGGGGGAGAATGGTTATCAAGGGTAGATGGAATTGTGGAGTTGAAGTTACAATCAAATCAGGCATGCTTTTATTGAATGTAGGAGCAGGCTTGGGGTGGGTGGTGGGGGCAAGCACCTACTTCTGTTATTAATCCATATGTTTGTATGTTCCTCCTGGTCATTTGGAGGATGCATTTTGTTTGGCAGAACTCTGCAGATGGTTTCATGTCAGTCTTGAGAGGTGTAGATTCAAGTGACAATAAGGCAAGGTTTGGATCTTCTTTTGTCTCTCGACATTTCACACGGGTTCTTTTGACCATCTGGATGTAACTTTCTATAAACCTGGGTCCTCGAGGTAATGTGGTGATGAAGTAATGATCTTAAACTTCCCTGGATGTGAACTGGGTGACATTGTCACATATTAATCTTTCAGGAGTCCTTTACTCGGCAACTGGAACTCGTCTTGCTGAGAAATTTTCCATCTTCTGGATAAAAGGAAACTTTGAGCAATAGTCTATGACTATGAAATACTATTTTTGACTGTGTAGGAATAAAATCGGCTCTCACGATATCGCATGGTGTGGGTGATACTTGTGTATATATTATGTCCTCTTTCAGCTATATGCTTCTGTTTTTTATTGTACAAACTAAATGAACCTAAAACTGCTACTTTCAGCCCTGAAAGTGCTCAAAGGACCTCAGATTATCCAGGAAGGACAAGGTGTCTCAAAAATTTGAGCAACAGGTGTTTTGATCGAACACTGTTTTACACGACTACTATGCGGTAGTAACATGAGTGGTATTTCTCAGGATACTGCCATCAAGCCAAAAACACATTCTGTCTATCACACACATGAGTAATGTGGTAAATGAATTTCAGTGACTGTGTGATGCCAGATATGTAGGCTGTACACTTCATTGGCTGGTCCCTTTGACTGGTCCCTTTGGCTGTTTACAAAACAAGAAAAATATTGACTGTACTCAACCAGCCTGTGCTTGCAAAACTCAAAACAGTATTCAGCATCTGATGTGACCTAAACACCTCCTAAACAATCCCCATTGTGGCAAGAATTACACTGACAACCAATTGGAGATTGTTAGTCGGGTTTGCAGTGTAGCTCACTTATCCATTCTAGAAGCTGCATATATTCACACACAGGATCTGTCCTTTGCAAACAGAAGAAACTTATCCACGCACTTAGCCTGTTCCAACTAAACAAATGCTTGGGGGAACAGCCATTCCCTGGTTCATTCCTCATGGCAATGCTGTAAACAATAAGAGTCAACCTGCCTGGTTTGAACTTGAACAAAATCTTGGCAGTTAATCGTTAACTGTTCCATGCTGCATTCTCCATGACAACATCTGTACCAATCAGAGCCCACTTGCCAACTAATCAGCGCTCTCTTTTCATGCAGGATAAAATGTTGGTTTATCTTGTGGAGCTGTCCTGATGAGTGCAAAATGAAAATTTTGATCATACATCTCTTTTTTAGCAATACCTGCCTATCCCCAAAATGGAACTGGCCAATTCAGGAGTGCAGGATGTGGGCTTTTGATGTGAAGCAGTCCACATCTAATACAGAACTGCTGAAAATCGACAATGATGTTGTGAATCCTAGAATTGAACCCAGCCATCATTTTCACCCTCCAAGGAGTCTCTCCAACTCCATGAAAATTCAGCCTGATGAGTTCAACTTTCTTGAGATATGTGGGATTGTTGTAAAAACCGTAACTGATTTGTTGATATCCCTCAGAGGAAATGACTTCCCTCCTCCCTCTGCCCTGGTCCACATTTAACCTGGACCTCATTCTCACCTTACCTATCTCCACCATTAGCCCATTCCCACTGAGTCTGGTCCACACCTGACCCCAACCCTGTCGCTGATCTATATGTAACTCCAGCCACATCTCCACCTGGTCTGGACCACACATAAATTCAGTCCCAGCAGAAAGAACTGGATAAAGAATGTGAACTAACACATCAAGGTAGATAAATCCCTGGGACCTGATTAAATAAGAACATAAGAACTAGGAGCAGGAGTAGGCCATCTGGCCCCTGCTTCGCCATTCAATAAGATCATGGCTGATCTTTTCGTGGACTCTGCTCCACTTACCTGCCCAGTCACCGTAACCCTTAATTCCTTTACTGTTCAAAAATGTATCTATCCTTGCCTGAATACATTCAATGAGGTAGCCTCAACTGCTTCACTGGGCAGGGAATTCCACAGATTCACAACCCTTTGGGTGAAGACGTTCTTCCTCAACTCAGTCCTAAATCTGCTCCCCTTCATTTTGAGGCCATGCCCCCTAGTTCTAGTTTTACCTGCCAGTAGAAACAAACCCCCTGCTTCTATCTTATTTATTTCCTTCATAATCCTATATGTTTCTATAAGATCTCCCCTCATTCTCCTGAATTCCAATGAGTATAGTCCCAGTCTACTCAGTCTCTCCTCATAAGCCAACCCTCTCAATTCCGGAATCAACCTAGTGAATCTCCTCTGCACCCCCTCCAGTGCCAGTATATCCTTTCCCGAGTAAGGAGACCAAAACTGTACACAGTACTCCAGGTGTGGCCTCACCAGCACCTTATACAGCTGCAACATAACCTCACTGTTTTTAAACTCCATCCCTCTAGCAATGAAGGACAAAATTCTATTTGCCTTCTTAATGACCTGCTGCACCTGCAAACCAACTTTCTGTAATTCATGCACAAGGACGTCCATGTCCCTCTGCACAGCAGCATGCTGCAATTTCTTACCATTTAACTAATGTATCCCAGGATGCTGTGGGAGGCTAGGGAGGAAATTGTGGGTCCCCAAGCAGAGATATTTGAATCATTAACAGCCACAGGTGAGGTGCCTGAAGATTGGAGGGTAGCAAATATTGTGCTTTTGTTTAAGAAGGGCTGCAGGGAAAAGCTTGGAATTACAGGCTGGGGAACCTAACGTCTATACTGAGTAAGTTGTTAGAAGGTATTTTGAGATACAGGATCTAAAGGCATTTGGAGACACAAGGACTGATTAGGGACAGTCAGAATGGCTTTGTGAGTGGAAAATCATGTCTCATGAATTTGATTGAGTTTTTTGAAGGGGTAACCAAGAAGATAGATGAGGGCAGTGCAGTTGTTGTTGTCTACATGGACTTTAGCAAGGCATCACATCATAGATCATAGAATCATAGAAACCCTACAGTGCAGAAGGAGGCCATTCGGCCCATCGAGTCTGCACCGACCACAATCCCACCCAGGCCCTATCCCCACATATTTACCCGCTAATCCCTCTAACCTACGCGTCCCAGGACTCTAAGGGGCAATTTTTAACCTGGCCAATCAACCTAACCCGCACATCTTTGGACTGTGGGAGGAAACCGGAGCACCCGGAGGAAATCCACGCAGACACGAGGAGAATGTGCAAACTCCACACAGACAGTGACCCGAGCCGGGAATCGAACCCGGGACCCTGGAGCTGTGAAGCAGCAGTGCTGACCACTGTGCTACCATGCCGCCCCATGGTAGGTTGTTGCATAAGGCTAAATCTCATGGGACCCAGGGTGAGGTAGCCAATTGGATACAAAATTGGCTAGATGACAGAAGATAGAGGGTGATTGTTGGGGGTTGTTTTTCAAAGTGGAGGTCTGTGACCAGTGATGGACCTCAGGGATTGGTGCTGGGTCCACTGTTATTTGTATTAATGATTTGGATGAGAATTTAGGAGGCATGGTTCGTAAGTTTGCAGATGACACCAAGAATGATGGCATAGTAGCAGTGAAGAAGGTTATCTAGGATTGCAGTGGGATCTTGATGAATTGGGACAGTAGGCCGATGAATGGCAGATGGAGTTTAATTTAGATAAATATGAGTGTGATGCATTTTGGTAGATTGAATCAGGACAGGACCTACTCAGTTAATGATAGGGCATTGGGGAGAGTTCGGGAACAAAGAGATCTAAGGGTACAGGTTCATAGTTCCTTGAAAGTGGAGTCACAGGAGGATAGGGTGGTGAAGAACGCATTCAGCATGCTTGGTTTAATTGGTCAGAACACTGAATACAGGAGTTGGGATGCCTTGTTGACGTTGTACAAGACATTAGTCAAGCCACACTTGGAAATACTGTCTGCAGTTTTGGTCATCCTATTATAGAAAGGATATTATTAAACTAGAAAGAGTGCAGAAAAGATTTACTAGGATACTACCAGGACTTGAGTTATAAGGAGAGGCTGGATAGACTGGGACTTTTTTCCCTGGAGTGTGGGAGGCTTAGGGATGATCTTATAGAAGTCTATTAAATAATGAGGGGCATAGATCAGTTAGATAGTCA
Source organism: Mustelus asterias (assembly GCF_964213995.1). Taxonomy (NCBI): domain Eukaryota; kingdom Metazoa; phylum Chordata; class Chondrichthyes; order Carcharhiniformes; family Triakidae; genus Mustelus; species Mustelus asterias. The sequence continues at coordinate 83,078,957 of NC_135803.1, read as the reverse complement.
ACACCTTTTCACAAAGGTAGGGGAGTCTAAAACTAAAGGGCATAGGTTTAAGGTGAGAAGGATGAGATACAACTGGGTTTAGAGGGGCAATATTTTCCACTCAGAGGCTGGTGTGTGTGTCTAGAATGAGCTGCCAGAGGCAGCAGTAGAGGCGGGTACAATTTTCTCTTTTATAAAGCATTTAGACAGTTATATGGGTAAGATGAATATAGAGGGATATGGGCCAAATGTGGGCAATTGGGACTAGTTTAGTGGTTAAAAACAGGGCAGCATGGACAAGTTGGGCTGAAGAGCCTGTTTCCATGCTGTAAACCTCTATGACTCTATAACTGGGGTTGAGTGTTCCAAACCACTTTCCCAGGTAGTTACCTTCGTACATCAGGCACCTTCCAGACTCCAGCTGCTGTGACATCCCGAAGGGTTTTCAATCGTCCAAAGTAATCTCTCAAGTGACTGCTGAGAAGATCACTTCATTTATCTGATTGCTGAGAGCTCTGAAGTAGCTGTGGGATGATGGGAGTAGGATCTTTACTGGAGTCCCAATACCTCTGGGAATGACTGGCTTTGTTCAGACATTAATGCTGCAGTGAATGTGAGTAACCAGAGTTAATTAATATTTGTTTTTATCTGGTCTTGAAAACTTCATCAAGAGCCTTGTGCTAAATAGCAAGACGCCACCCACAGCTTATTTATTCTTGCTATATTTGAACTCACCATTAGAGTCCTGGAACTGTAAATAACTGTGCTAAATAAGGAGCGAACCTGTGCATGTCTGTATCAATGTCTCTGCATTTGTGCTGTGTGTACAGAATATAAATCTTCCTATTATGAGCGACAGGAGCTGTGGTGTCAAAGCTTCCTTCAGAAGTCTGATACAAAATCTTTGAACACAAGCCTACTGGAGCAAACACAACTGCAAGTATGCACAGCACCCTCTGGACTTGATATAAACTTATCACTGCCTCTTGGAATAGAGCAATATAACCTTAATAATTTTGAACACTGTGGCATATTGAGTTCCACACTATTGGAAGGCTTTAGAGAGGTTACATGATAGATTTATCAAATCTGAGGAAATGCTAACACTAAAAGTAAGACTTGAAAAATTGGGCTTTTTTCAATGTTGCATTCATTCCAGGTTTTTGATTGAATGTCAGGAAGAGGACTATTTATGTGGATGGTAAACTCTGGCAGGAATCAGTTGCATTGGATAGTCTCTTTGTAACTTCTATACACTTACATTTAGCATCAAAACAGGAGAGGGAAAAGAGCTGAATGCAGTTTGTATCTGTAACAGTTGACAAAATGAATGATCAAAAAGGTAACTTAGTAACACTTGGAAATTAAGATTTCCAGTCAAACTTGTCCAAACCAGACTCGTATGCATAAGAGCATAAGAAATAGGAGCAGGAGTAGGCCATCTGGCCCCTCGAGCCTGCCCCGCCATTCAACAAGATCATGGCTGATCTGAAGCGAATCAGTTCCACTTACCCGCCTGCTCCCCATAACCCCTAATTCCCTTATCGATCAGAAAACTATCTACCCGTGATTTAAGCATATTCAACGAGGAAGCCTCCACCATTTCAATGGGCAGAGAATTCCAGAGATTCACTACCCTCTGAGAGAAGAAGTTCCCCCTCAACTCTGTTCTGAACCGGCCCCCCCTTATTTTGAGGCTGTGCCCTCTAGTTCTGGTTTCCCTTCTAAGTGGAAAGAATCTCTCCACCTCTACCCTATCCAGCCCCTTCATTATCTTATATGTCTCTATAAGATCACCCCTCATCCTTCTAAACTCCAACGAGTACAGACCCAATCTGTTTAATCTCTCCTCATAAGCTACACCCCTCATCTCCGGTATCAACCTGGTGAACCTTCTCTGCACTCCCTCCAAGGCCAATATATCCTTTCGCAAATAAGGGGACCAAAACTGCGCACAGTACTCCAGTTGCGGCCTCACCAGTGCCTTGTACAGTTGCAGCAAGACCTCCCTGCTTTTATATTCTATCCCCCTCGCGATAAAGGCCAACATTCCATTCGCCTTCTTGATCACCTGCTGCACCTGCAGACTGAGTTTTTGCGATTCGTGCACAAGGACCTCCATTTAAATAATATTCCAATTTACTATTATTTCTTCCAAAGTGGATAACCTCACATTTGCTAACGTTATATTCCATCTGCCAGATCCTCGCCCACTCGCTCAGCCTATCCAAATCTCTCTGCAGACTTTCCGCGTCCTCCACGCAATTCGCTTTCCCACTCACCTTCGTGTCATCAGCAAACTTGAATACCCTACATTCAGTCCCCTCCTCCAGATCATCTATGTAAATGGTAAACAATTGAGGCCCCAGCACCGATCCCTGCGGCACGCCACTGGTCACCAACTGCCAACCAGAAAAGCACCCATTTATCCCAACTCTCTGCTTCCTGTTAGATAGCCAATCCCCAATCCACGCCAACACCTTACCCCTAACTCCGTGTACCCCAATCTTCTGCAGCAACCTTTTGTGAGGCACCTTATCAAACGCCTTCTGGAAATCTAAAAACACCACATCCACCGGTTCCCCTCTGTCAACCGCACTAGTGACATCTTCATAAAAGTCCAGTAGATTCGTCAAACACGACTTTCCCTTCATGAATCCATGCTGCGTCTGCTTGATCGAACCATTCTTATTCAGGTGCTCTGTTATTTCCTCTTTAATAATGGACTCCAGCATCTTCCCAACTACGGACGTTAAGCTAACCGGCCTGTAGTTACCCACCTTTTGTCTACTTCCTTTTTTAAACAGCGGCGTAACAGTAGCTGTTTTCCAGTCAGCCGGCACTACCCCAGAGTCCAGCGAATTTTGATAAATTACTACTAACGCATCCGCTATTACCTCAGCCATTTCTTTCAGTACCCTGGGATGCATTCCATCCGGGCCCGGGGACTTGTCTACCTTCAGTCCTATTAGTCTACCAAGCACCACCTCCTTAGTAACAGTAATTGTATTAAGGACCTCCCCTCCCACCAACTCTCGATCTCTAATATTCGGCAAACTGAATGGGCGGCACGGTAGCACAGTGGTTAGCACTGCTGCTTCACAGCTCCAGGGTCCCGGGTTCGATTCCCGGCTCGGGTCACTGTCTGTGTGGAGTTTGCACATTCTCCTCGTGTCTGCGTGGGTTTCCTCCGGGTGCTCCGGTTTCCTCCCGCAGTCCAAAGATGTGCGGGTTAGGTTGATTGGCCAGGTTAAAAAATTGCCCCTTAGAGTCCTGGGATATGTAGGTTAGAGGGATTAGCGGGTAAAATGTGTGGGGGTGGGGCCTGGGTGGGATTGTGGTCGGTGCAGACTCGATGGGCCGAATGGCCTCCTTCTGCACTGTAGGGTTTCTATGTTTCTATGTTTCTAAAAAACTATTTGTGTCTTCCACCGTGAAGACCGACACAAAGAACTTATTTAAAGTCTCAGCCATTTCCTCGTTTTCCACTATTAAATCCCCCCTCTCATCTTCCAAGGGTCCAACATTCACTCTAGCCACCCTCTGTTTTTTACACAGAGGGTGGTGGGGGCCTGGAATGCGCTGCCAAGTAGGGTGGTGGAGGCAGGCACGCTGACATCGTTTAAGACTTACCTGGATAGTCACATGAGCAGCCTGGGAATGGAGGGATACAAACGATTGGTCTAGTTGGACCAATGAGCGGCACAGGCTTGGAGGGCCGAAGGGCCTGTTTCCTATGCTGTACTGTTCTTTGTTCTTTGTTCTATTCCTTTTTATATACTTGTAAAAACTTTTACTATCATTTTTTATATATCTAAAGATGGAATTCTAGTATCACTGGTGCCAGTGTTACTGATTTTTATTGGGATTTGAAATTTTTGAACTGTTTTCCTTCTTTTAGTAATATCAGTCAAAATCCTATCTGACAACCAATATGGGAAAACAATGGCTAGGTTGACATTCCAAGCCAGTCCACCTAATGACTGGATATGGTTAAACACTTTCAATCCTCCCAACCCCCACCCCAGCTTTCCCCATTCCTTGATTACCCCTGTGAGGGAGTCCTCCCCCCCGTCGCCCCAACCCAAGGAGATCCAAAAGACAGAAAAATAAAACACAATGAAAATTTGCATAAAAACATAGGACTTCGGAGCAGGAGTAGGTAATTCGGTGTTTGGGCCTGCTCCATCATTCGATAACATCATGAGTGATCTGCGTGTCGTCACAATTCCACATTCCTGTTTGTCACCCTAGCCCCCATAACCCTTGACTCCCTTATCTACCAAAAGTCCGTCTAACTCAGCCTTCCTGACCCAACCTCGATTGCTTTCTGGGGAAGAAAGTTCCTCAGAGAAAATGGAAACGTTTCCCCCACAAATGGAAAAATCCTCGCCTTTACGACCCTCAGAATCTTATGGCCTGGATTTTACCCCTGGGGTGGGTCTGAAGTTGATGGGTTGAAAGTTGTTGTAAGATCCGCTCCTGGGCGAGATAGCACTGTGAACGTGATATTATGCTGGGTGGTCACTGAAAGCCAGACCAGTTTTTTTCAAGCAACCCAGCAGGGTGTTCAAAAATGGAAACAGCAGAGCCCGGAATGCTGTCTAAGCAGGTTTGGTGAGTTTCTGCAATGCATTTTGTATATGCTAGACACTGCCACAGCTGTGCACCGCTGGTGGAGGGAGTGAGCATGTGTGGGCGGGGTGCCAATCAAGCAGGCTGCTTTGTTCTGGATGGTGTTGAACTTTTTGAATGTTGTTGGAGCTGCATATATCCAGGCAAGTGGAGAGTATTACATCACACTCCTGACTTATAGCGGACAGGCTTTGAGAAATCAGGAGGTGAGTTCTCACTGCAGATTTATATCCTCTGGCCTGCTCTTCTAGCCACATTATTAATATGGCTAGTCCAATTCAGATTCTGGTCAATTGCAAACCCCAGGATGCTGATAGTGGGGGTTCAGCAATGTTAATGCTGTTCAATGTCAAGGAGTGATGATTGGATTCTCTCTTGTTGGGGATGGTCATTGCCTAGCACTTGTGTGGTGCAAATATTACTTGCAACTTGGCAGCCCAAGTCTGGATATTGTCTTGGTCTTGCTGCATTTGGACATGGACTGCTTCAATATCTGAAGAGTCATGAATGATGCTGAACATAATGCAATCATTATTGAATATCCCCACTTCTGACTTGATGATGGAAGGACGGTCATTGCTGAAGCAGCTGAAGATGGTTGGGCATACAATACTACCATACCCTGTGAAACTCTCGCAGCAATGCCCAGAAGCTGAGATGGTTGATCTCCAGCAACCACAACTGTCTTCCTTTGTGCCAGGTATGATCCTGAACAGCAGAGAGCTTTCCTACTGATTCCCATTGACTCCAGATTTGCTCGGGCTCCTTGATGCCACACTTGGTTAAATACTGCCCTGATATCAAGGGCAGGCACTCACACCTCACCTATGGATTCAGCTCTTTTGTCCATGTTTGAATCAAGGCTATAATGAGGTCAGGAGCTGAGTGGCCCTGGCGAAACCCAAACAGAACATAAATGAGCAGATTATTGCTAAGCAAGTATCGCTTGATAGCACCATTGATGACCCCCACCATCACTTCACTGCTAATCAATTATAGATTGATGGAGTGATAATTGGCCGGGATGGATTTATCCTGCTTTTTGTATACAGGACATACCTGGGCAATATTCCACATTGCTGGGTAGATGGCAGTGTTGCAGCTGTACTGGAACAGCTTGTCTAGTGGCACTGCAAGGTCTGGAGCACAAATCGTCAGTACTATTATTGGAATATTGGTAGGGCCCAAAGCCTTTGCAGTATCCAATGCCTTCAGTCTTTTCTTCATATCACGTGGAGTGAATTGAATTGGCTGAAGACCTGACATCTATGAAGCTGGGGACCTCCGGAGGAACACAGTAAGAGTTTTAACAACACCAGGTTAAAGTCCAACAGGTTTATTTGGTAGCAAATACCATTAGCTTTCGGAGCACTGCTCCTTCATCAGATGGAGTGTCCATCTGACGAAGGGGCAGTGCTCCGAAAGCTAATGGCATTTGCTACCAAATAAACCTGTTGGACTTTAACCTGGTGTTGTTAAAACTCTTACTGTGTTTACCCCAGTCCAACGCCGGCATCTCCACATCATGACCTCCGGAGGAGGCAGAGATAGATCATCCGGGCAACACTTCTGGCTGCAGGTTATTGCCAAATTCTTCAGTCTTATCTTCTGCACTGTTGTGCTGAGCTACGCCATCATTGAGGATGGGGATATTTATAGAACCTCTTCTTCTAGTGAGTTTTTTAATTGTCCACCACCATTTACAACTGGTTTAGAAGATTATAACCAATGCATCCACCATTTATCCAGCCAATTCTTTTAAGACCCTAGGATGCAAGCTATGCGATCCTGGGGACTTGTCAACCTTTAGATCCAGTAGCTTTCCCAGCACGTTTTCCCAAGTGATGATGATTGTTCTAAATGTCTCTCTCTCCCATTCACCTTTTGATTTGAAGTAACTTTGTGAAGTTTTCTATGTCTTCTACAATGAAGATAGACTCAAAACATCTCTGCCATTTTCTTGCTTTCTGTATCAATTCCTCAGATTCACTCTCTTGAGGACCAACACTAGTTTTAGTTACTCTTGAAGCACTTGTAGAAACTCTTCACCATCTGTTTTTATGTGACTAGCTAGCTTTCTCTCATTCTTTGCTGGGTCTTAAAATCTTTCCAACCTCCTGACATATCATTAATCTTTACAGATTAATACAGGCTTCCTTTCAATTTTATACAATTGTTAACTTTATTCAGTCACAAATGATTCATCCTCCTCAAAGGATGGTTGAAAAGATGAAAAAGTAACTCTGTAAAATTCCTCTTCAATTCCTCAGATGATGAAAACCAGACCAGGAAGTGGCACAGATCAAGTGTGATTTAAGTGATGACAGCATTGTTTTGACATCCCATGTTGTTCCAAAGAAGCTGTATGCTCCCTCTGGTCAATTGTGGTTTCTTAATGGTAACTGATTTCCAGAAGGGGCAACAAAACAACATCCTCAGAAAAAGTTTTTGTGGTTTTTCAGCACACCAAACCCAGCTCCCAGTACTGCCAAAGCAGTCCGTCAGTATGCAACACTGACAGAGTAATACCGAGTTGTGAACCCAGTGCCCAACTACATTTCAAACTTTCATTTAGGGTAGGTGAAGATTTAATCACTCTGGCAACAATCAATAACAGTAACTTTACTATAAACCAGGACAAGATTGATGGAGATTATTTCATAGGCATTGAAACACTTCTGCCTTTGGTAACTTGCTGCAATAACTGAATGCTGCTGCCTGGATGATCAGGTATTTTAAAGTTAAATGTTACTATCCTTGCTCCTTGGTCAAGCTGAACTCTACCATATTTAAGAATTTATCATTTCTGAAGATCAAGGATGAGTTTGATCCTTTCTATTCTCTTGCTGTCCTGTGAAGACTGTAAAGTTAAAGGAATTAAATCCCATCCCCTGGCCCTGAGGCACATTCTTGACACTATGATACTGTAATGAATCTGCAATATATTTTCATCATAAAGTTTGCAGCTTGCGATTCAACTTTGAAGAGATGAAAGACCCAGGCTCTTTGAATCATATCCTACTTGGTACAAGATGTGTGTGAGTCAACCCTTATTACACCATGTTGGCTCACAGCTACAGGACATGGTTGAAGTAAAGCTTCAAAGGAGTTTGGATAGAGAACAATTGTATAATTTCTTGTTTTCAATTTTTACTTAGAATCATAGAATCTAGAATCCCTACAGTACAGAAGGAGGCCATTTGGCCCAATCAGTCTGGATCGACCACAATCCCAGGCCCTATCCCTGTAACCCTGCACATTTACCCTGCTAATCCCCCTGACACTAGGGTCAATTTAACATGGCCAATCAACCCTTACATCTTTGGACTCTGGGAAGAAACCAAAGCAACCAAAGGGCGGCATGGCAGCACAGTGGTTAGCACTGCTGCTTCACAGCTCCAGGGACCTGGGTTCGATTCCCGGCTTGGGTCACTGTCTGTGTGGAGTTTGTACATTCTCCTCGTGTCTGCGTGGGTTTCCTCCGGGTGCTCTGGTTTCCTCCCACAGTCCAAAGATGTGCGGGTTAGGTTGATTGGCTGTGCTAAAATTGCCCCTTAGCGTCTTGAGATGCGTAGGTTAAGGGATTAGCGGGTAAATATGTAGGGATATGGGGGTAGGGCCTGGGTGGGATTGTGGTCGGTGTAGACTCGATGGGCCGAATGGCCTCTTTCTGCACTGTAGGGTTTCTATGATTTCTATGATTCACCCAGAGGAAACCCAAGCAGATATGGAGAGAAAGTGCAAAATCCACACAGACAGCCACCGGAGGCCGGAATTGAACCTGGGACCTGGGGCTCTGAGGCAGCTCTGAGGCAGCAGTGCTAACCGCTGTGCCACCGTGCCGCTGTCCTCTGCTGACACTGCCCTTTGTTGGATTACGCTATCATTGACTCTAGTAGCTCTTCAGTACCTTGTCCAAATTAGTATTCATCATCCATGAACATCATAGAAACATAGAAACTAGAAGCAGGAGTAGGCCATTCAGCCCTTTGAGCCTGCTCCGCCATTCATTGTAATCATGCCTTATCATCAAATTCAATATCCTAATCCCCCCTCCCCCCCACCATAATCCCTTGGTCCCTTTAGCCCCAAGAGCTATATCTAATTTCTTCTTGAAATCAAACAACCTTTTGGCCTCAAATACATTCTGTGATCGTGAATTCCACACATTCACCACACTCTGGGTGAAGAAGTTTCTTCTCACCTCAGTTCTAGAAGGTTTACCCCTTATCCTCAAACTCTGACCCCTAGTCCTGGACTCCCCCACCATTGGGAACATTCTTTCTGAATCTACCCTGTCTAATTCTGGTAGAATTTTTTATGAGATTCCCCTCTCACTCTTCTAAACTGCAATGGATATAATCCTAACTGATCTAGTCTCTCCTTATATTACAGACCTGCCATCCCAGGAATCAGCCTGGTAAACATTCGCTGTCCTCCCACTATAGCAATGACATATTTCCTCAGATAAGGACATCAAAATTGCATACAATATTCCAGATGTGGCCTCACCAACGCTCTATACAATTGCACCAAAACATCCCTATCCCTATACTCAAATCCTCTCACTATGAAGGCCAACATACCATTTGCCGCCTTTACTGCCTGCTGTATCTGTGCGCTAAACTTTCAGTGACTGATGCTCCAAGGTCTCATTGAGTATCCACCTCTCTCAATTTACACACGTTCAAGTAATAATCTATCTTCCTATTATTGCTACCAAAGTGGATAATTTCACATTCATCCACATTATCTTGACTCTGCCATGCAGATGCCCACATACTCAGACTGTCCAAATCATGCTGAAACGCCTCTGCATCCTCCTCACAGCTCACCCTCCCACCCAACTTTGTATCATCTGCAAATTTGAAAATAATACATTCAATTCCCTCTTCCAAATCATTAGTAAATAATGTGAACAGTTGGGGTCCTAGCACAGATCCCTCAGACTCCACTCGTCACTGACTGCCAATCAGAAAAAGACCCATTTATGCCAACTCTTTGCTTCCTATCTGCTAACCAGCTTACTATCCATCTCAAGACATTATCTGTAATCCCATGTGCTTTAATTTTACAGTAGTCTTTATTCCCCATTATGAATTCTCCCGTTTCTGACTGTAAGGGGCCTACATTTGTTTTTGTCAATCTTTTTCTCTTTACATATCTAGAGAAACTTCTACAGAAAGATTTTATGCTCCCCGCTAGCTTACTTTCATACTCTATTTTTCCATTCTTAATCAATTCCTTGGTCCTCCTTCACTGAATTTTAAACATCAGAAAGAAAGGAAATAACTTGCATTTATATAGCACCTTTCGTGCCTTCATGACATTCCTAAATGGATCCCAGATAATGGAGTGTAGCCATTGTGATAATAATAGGAAACCGAGCAGTCAATTTTACTCCACGTTACGGACAGGGGAGAAAAGATAAACTGAAATCCCTAATTGCCTTCCCTTACAATCGTACTCAATGCATTTTGAAAAGGTCAATTTAAAAGTAAGAGCAACAGACCTTTGTGGGTTTAAATAAAGTGGATTATTTATTCATGCACTCACCCTGAAAAATCTACACCACATCATTCATACAAAATACACTTGTGAAAAGACAGTTCAAGAAGATAGTGCAGTCATTAACCACAAAAAATGGTTTATAATTCATTTGTCCAGTGAGGAAGAAAATCATTTTCACTCTTGAACTGTAGTTTCGAGGAGTTCAGATAACTGGAGCTAGAATTAGGATTATTGTAGGATTGTTTTGAAGGGGTGAATATTGTGCAGGTCTTGTAGTTACGCAATCATGGATTTTGTATCAGGAGGTCCAATTTCTGTACAGATGGGCTTAAAGTTTAGAATCAATATGGGAGGCTTTTTAAAGTCTTTACATTCTCCTGTTTCTTAAAAGACAGAGAGGGCACATCCTTCAGTGTGCTCTTGCAGACTGCCAAACCATTTCAAGGTCTTTAGATCAAAACTTGTTATCTCTAGTTTGTTTCAGTCCATGATCAATTGTTCACCTGGAAGGGCTTAACCTAAAGTCATTGCTATACAATGGAGAAATCCGACGGGTTTTTCACACCGAGGATGAATTGATTTCTGCCCAGATCTCATTTTTAGAAGTTCAGCTCAGAGAGGGAGTCTGGACTCGTGCTTTGGGTAAAACTTCAAACAACAGAAAGTGCAAGTTCCACAGATAGGTTCTGATTAGGTGTCGATTCAACGGGGGAAGGGGGCTAAATGTGTGTTAATCCCATTTCCCTGCATGTGTCCTATATCCTTGAATATTATGATATTTCAAGTGCTCATCCAAACATTTTTAAAGGTTGTAAAGTTCCCGGCCTTCATTACCTTCCCAGACAGTGCATCCCAGTTTCCCACCACACTCTCAGTGAATTTTTTTCTCTCAAATTCTCTAGAACATAGAACAGTACAGCACAGAACAGGCCCTTCGGCCCACAATGTTGTGCCGAGCTTTGTCTGAAACCCAGATCAAGCTATTTCCTCCCTATCATCCCGAAGTACTCCATGTGACTATCCAATAGCTTCTTAAATGTTCCTAAAGTTTCTGACTCCACTATCCCTGCAGGCAGTCCATTCCACACCCCAACCACTCTCTGAGTAAAAAACCTACCTCGGACATCCTTCCTATATCTCCCACCATGAACCCTATAGTTATGCCCCCCAGTTACCGCTCCATTCAACCGAGGAAATAGTCTTTGAACGTTCACTCTATCTATCCCCCTCATCATCTTATAAACCTCTAGCAAGTCTCCCCTCAGCCTCCTCCGCTCCAAAGAGAAAAGCCCAAGTTCCCTCAACCTTTCCTCATAAGAACTACCCTCCAAACCAGGCAGCATCCTGGTAAATCTCCTTTGCACTCTTTCCAGTGTCGCCACATCCTTCTTGTAGTGAGGTGACCAGAACTGCACACAATATTCCAAATGTGGTCTCACCAAGGTCCTGTACAGTTGCAGCATAACCCCACGGCTCTTAAACTCAAACCCCCTGTTAATGAACGCCAACATACTATAGGCCTTCTTCACGGCTCTATCCACTTGAGTGGCAACCTTCAGAGATCTATGGATATGAACCCCAAGATCTCTCTGTTCCTCCACATTCTTCAGAACCCTACCTTTGACCCTGTAATCCACATTTAAATTTGTCCTACCAAAATGAATCACCTCGCATTTGTCAGGGTTAAACTCCATTTGCCATTTTTCAGCCCAGCTTTGCATCCTATCTATATCTCTTTGCAGCCTACAACACCATCTGAATCTCCTGCCCCTTACCCTAAAAATATACCCCCTCATGATTGACCCCTCAACCAAGGGAAACGGACAGCTGCTTCCTATTCACCCTGTCCATACCCCTCATAATCTTATGCACCTCAATTGTGTCCCCCCTCAACCTTCTCTGCTCTAAAGAAAATAATCGAAGCCTATCTAGTCTCTCCTTATAGCTCAAATGCTCCATCCCAGGCAACATCCTGGTGAACCTCCTCTGTACCCTCTTTCATGCTATCAAATCTTTCATTTAGTGAAGTGACCAGAACTGCACACAGTACTCCAGCTGTGGCCTAACCAATGCTCTGTATAACTCCAATATTACCTCCTTGTTCTTAAACTATGTCACGACTGATAAAAGCAAGTGCCGCATATGCATTCTAAGTATCCTATTCACCTGCTCTGCTGAATTCAGGGATCTATGAATAAGTACACCTTGCACTTATCAGGGTTAAATACCATCTTACATTGCTCTGCCAATCTGACCAACCCAGCTATATCTTCCAGTTCTTTTTTGTATTTTGCATATCAATTTTGACAAAGTATCACATAATAAACTTTTTAGCAAAACTAAAACCCTTTGAATTCACTGGGTAAAAGCAAAATACTGCAGATACTGGAATCTGAACCAAGAAGAGAAAATGCTGGAAAATCTCAGCAGGTCTGACAGCATCTGTGGAGAGAGAATAGAGCTAATGTTTCGAGTCTGGATGGCCCTTTGAAGGGTCATCCAGACTCGAAACATTGGCTCTATTCTCTCTCCACAGATGCTGTCAGACCTGCTGAGATTTTCCAGCATTTTCTGTTTTTGTTTCTGAATTCATTGGGTAGTGGCAGCATGGAACCAAATTTGTTAATTCCTGCAGTATATGGGAAAGGAGAATTTCCTGGAACACATGTTCCCTGAGCTGCAGAGGATTTAGTAAGTGGGTGGTCATTAAGCAGACTAGAAAGAGGCAGGCAGTGTAGGTAACCCTTCTGTAATGATGCACTTTCAGACACTTCATTAGTGAACAAAAAAGGATTTATTAATAAGTCGGGTTTGCAGCTAGCTCTAAGTTGCCTCTGCCTAGGAGAACTAGTCCCCCTAGGGTGATGCTGAGTCCCGATTGGTCACCCAGGCCACATGACCCAAACTCTGCTGCGTTGCCTTTAAAGCAACAATCACCCACACCTCTCAAACACTGAATGCCAATGATGGTGGATGATATGTGGGGAATATATGAAATTTTGGCAGAAAAATCAAAAAAGAAACTTATTATCTAAATGGTGAGAGATTGCAGAGCTCTGGGATTCAGAGGGATCTAGGTGTTTCTGTGCATTAATAACAAAAGGCTAGTATGCAGGTACAACAAGTAATTAGGAAAGCTAATAGAATGCTATTGTTATTGTGAAGGGAATTGAATACACATGTAAGGAGCTTATGCTTCAGTTGTACGGGACACTGGTGAGACTACATCTGGACTACTGTGTACAATATTGATTTCTTTATTTGAGGAAAAATGTAAATGCATTGGAAGCAGTTCAGAGAATGTTTACCAGACTCATACCAGAAATGGCCAAGTTGCCCTATGAGGAACGGTTGGACAGGTTAAGTTTGTATCCACCAGAGTTTAGAAGAGTAAGAGGCGACTTGATCGAAACCTTTAAGATCCTGAGAGATATTGATAGGCTGGATGTGGAGAGGATTTTCCCCATTGTCAGAGATTCTAGAATTACAAGAACAAAGAACAGTACAGCACAGGAAACAGGCCCTTCGGCCCTCCAAGCCTGTGCCGCTCCTTGGTCCAACTAGACCAATCGTTTGTATCCCTCCATTCTCAGGCTGCTCATGTGACTATCCAGGTAAGTCTTAAACGATGTCAGCGTGCCTGCCTCCACCACCCTACTTGGCAGCGCATTCCAGGCCCCCACCACCCTCTGTGTAAAAAACGTCCCTCTGATGTCTGAGTTATACTTCGCCCCTCTCAGCTTGAGCCCGTGACCCCTCGTGATCGTCACCTCCGACCTGGGAAAAAGCTTCCCACTGTTCACCCTATCTATACCCTTCATAATCTTGTATACCTCTATTAGATCTCCCCTCATTCTCCGTCTTTCCAAGGAGAGCCACAGTTTAAAAATAAAGGATCGTTCATTTAGGACAGAGCCGAGAATTATTTTTTCTCTGGAACTCTCTTTCACAAAAGGCAGTGGAAGGTGAGTCTTCGAATATTTTTAAGACCAAGCTGAATAGATTCTTGATTAACAAGTGGGTGAAAGGTTATCAGGGTTGTTGGGAATTTGCGGTTGAAGTTACAATCAGTTCAGCCATAGAATCATAGAATCCCTACTGTACAGGAGGCTATTCAGCCCATCTGTACTGACCACAATCCTACTCAGGCCCTATTCTCGTAATCCCACACATTTACTCTGCTAATCCCCTTAACACTAGGGTCAATTCAGCATGGCCAATCAACCTAACTTGCACACCTTTGGGCTGTGGGAGGACACCGGAGCACCTGGAAGAAACCCATGCAGTTGTGGGAGAAAATGCAAACTCCATACAGACAGTGACCCAAGACCGGAATTGAACCTGGGTCCCTGGCGCTGTGAGGCAGCAGTGCTAACCACCATGCCATTGTGACGCCCATGATCTTATTGAATGGCAGAGCAGGCTCAAGAGACTGAGTGACCAATTTTTGCTCTTAATGCACATGTTCATATGTATGTTCATGACAGCCTAGAGCAGATCCATGTATTGTAGATTATATTACTGCATAGGGAGGCACAGCAAAATGGAGAAATGCAATATTTGTAACCGACTTGATGGTCATTTTTTTCAACAATTGATGTGGAGTTCTCATAGTGTGTTGCCCAGGTAAAGGTCATCGCAGGGAGAAGGCAGAATATTGTGAGAGCAGAAGGTGAACAGCCTTGGGGTTGGTGTCTGACTAACAACATTAGGAGAAAGAGAGTTGAGGTCCCGCAGTCAGAATTTCAGAAGCTAGTGAGCAAGTTAAAAAACAGTAGCAATCTCTGCATTACATTCAGTGCTACATACCAGTGAATATAGGAACAGAATGATCAAACAGATTAACATGAGGCTAGAGAAAGGGTGCTATTGGCTGGCCATAAAGCACTTTGGAACATCCCTGAAAGTGTGATTGGTGCTATATAAGAACATAAGAACATAAGAAATAGGAGCAGGAGTAGGCCATCTAGCCCCTCGAGCCTGCCCCGCCATTCAATAAGATCATGGCTGATCTGACGTGGATCAGTGCCACTTACCCGCCTGATCCCCATAACCCTTAATTCCCTTACCGATCAGGAATCCATCCATCCACGCTTTAAACATATTCAGCGAGGTAGCCTCCACCACCTCAGTGGGCAGAGAATTCCAGAGATTCACCACCCTCTGGGAGAAGAAGTTCCTCCTCAACTCTGTCTTAAACCGACCCCCCTTTATTTTGAGGCTGTGTCCTCTAGTTTTAACTTCCTTACTAAGTGGAAAGAATCTCTCCGCCTCCACCCTATCCGGCCCCCGCATTATCTTATAAGTCTCCATAAGATCCCCCCTCATCCTTCTAAACTCCAACGAGTACAAACCCAATCTCCTCAGCCTCTCCTCATAATCCAAACCCCTCATCTCCGGTATCAACCTGGTGAACCTTCTCTGCACTCCCTCCAATGCCCTCTCTGCACTCCCTCCAATGCCCTCTCTGCACTCCCTCCAATATAAGTCCAGGTCTTTTTTTCTTCCCTCCTCTATTGAAGACACAGATTGTGCATGAAATTCATTGGACAGGAAAAGTCTTCATTCAAGTGATGTTTGTTTATATGTGAGTCCAGATAATGAGTTTTTGTATGCTATTGGCTATGCTAGTTTTCACAATGCAGCTTAAACTGAGGTAATGAACCATAGAACTCCTACAGTGCAAAAGAAGGCCATTTGGCCCATTGAGTCCACATCAATTCTCCGAAAGAGCATCTTACCTAGGCCAACCCCACCATGATATAAACTCCATGCATTTACCACAGCCAATCCACCTAACCTGCACATCTTTAGACTGTGGGGGTAAACCAGAGCACCAGAAGGAAATTCATGCAGATACGGGAAGAATGTGGAAGCGCTGGAAGGAGTGCAGAGGAGATTTACCAGGATGCTGCCTGGTTTGGAGGGTAGGTCATATGAGGAAAGGTTGAGGGAGCTAGGGCTATTCTCTCTGGAGCGGAGGAGGCTGAGGGGAGACTTAATAGAGGTGTATAAAATGATGAAGGGGATAGATAGAGTGAACGTTCAAAGACTATTTCCTCGGGTGGATGGAGCTATTACAAGGGGGCATAACTATAGGGTTCGTGGTGGGAGATACAGGACGGATATCAGAGGTAGGTTCTTTATGCAGAGAGTGGTTGGGGTGTGGAATGGACTGCCTGCAGTGATAGTGGAGTCAGACACTTTAGAAACATTTAAGCGGTTATTGGATAGGCACATGGAGCACACCAGGATGATAGGGAGTGGGATAGCTTGATCTTGGTTTCAGATAAAGCTCGGCACAACATCGTGGGCCGAAGGGCCTGTTCTGTGCTGTACTGTTCTATGTTCTATGTTCTATGTTCTATGTAATGTGCAAACTTCACACAGATAGTCACCCAAGGCCAGAATCAAACCTGCGTCCCTGGCACTGTGAGACAGCAGAGCTAACCATTGTTCAAAATGAGCAGGAAAATTGTCTGATATTTTTGCTTCAAGTCAGGAACAGTTGTTAACTCTACATTGATTTTCCTCAATAAAAAGTTATTTCTTACCACTGTCTTCTTCACTTGTTGATCGGTCTGTTTCAGGGAATTCTGCAAAAAACATTCAATTACATGGTTATGATTTTTATATTAATGTATATGATCCAGCATTGAGCAATTCAACATTTCTTTTATTCCTGTAGCAAGATTTGTCATAGACACACTGATTAACAAGGATCATCCCAACTTTAGGCCTAGAGTTTCCCTTCCAGGTCAGGAGAATTCCCAGCTCTGAGAGCCCAAACTGTGAAAATAGCTGTCTAGACATTCTGTGTGTGCGTGTGTGCGAGTGTGCATGCACGCATGTGTGTGTAGTAGGATTTGAAGTTGGTAGGGGTAGTTTGGGGTGAGGCATGGTGAGGATGGGTTGGGTGGTCTGGGGGGCAAGTTGGAGGGCAGTGGTATTTGAGGTTGGGGTGTGCTGTAATATGCATTTAAGGGATAGCAGCATGTATCACTAAAAGAAAAGTGTGTCATGTGATCCACTGTCAGTTTAACTGGATCACCTGACATACTTCCCTTCTAGTGGGGGGTCAGGAAGTGTTTGAGGGTAATTAAGGGTAGACAGTAGGGGATTAGATGAATCTTCGGGGTGGGGGGGATTTGAAGGGGTCAATAGCATAGTTACCCAAGAGTTAGAAGTGGTTTTAATACTTTTAATCATTTTCTAACTTATCTTGGGTAATTATTCTGCTAAGAGAGGCAGAACCATCCAAAATGTCCAATTTAAACTGGAATTTCAGAATTTCAGATGCAGGGGAATTACCCAATGGAAGTTGAAACTTCCTGGGCAATTCTTGTGCAAGCCTTACATAGTGGGCTTCCGGGGAGATTGCTCAGAGCATCTTTCAGGATACTTCTGGGGTATGATCCCACAGAGATCATGATGTTGTGGCAATAATGGAAACCCGGCTCAAAAATAAGCAAGACTGGGTACTGAATATCCTGACTACATGGAGTTCAGGAAAGATAGGGAAGGAAAAAAAGGAGCAGGGATGGCGATATTGATTAGGGAGAAAATTAAAGTGCTGGAGAAAGAGAGAATGTCCCACAAGGGTCAAGGACAGAATCTATTTGATTCAAACTAAGAAACAATGAAGGTGCCATTATATAGCTGGGTGTATTCTGTTAGCCACCAACTAGTGGGAAAGATATGGAAGAACTAACTTGTAAGGAAATTACAGACAGTGTAAGAATTATGGAGTGGTTAACATGGGGACTGTAATGATCCAAATATAGACTGGGATAACATTAATGTAAAGGACAGAGAGGAGCTAGAGTGTGTTCAACAGAATTATCTACAGCAGTTCAATGGGAAAGGAGGCACTGCTAGACCTGGTTTTTGGGGATGAGATGGACCAAAGGGGTCAAATGTCAGAAGGGGGACATTTAGGGGACAGTAACGTTTCAGTTAGTTATCGAAAAGGACAAGGAGCAATCTAGAGTAAGAGTAATTAACTGGGAAAAGCCAAATTTAGTGGGGTGAGAATGGATGGGGTCATGATATAAATTGGAATCAATGATTGACTGGCAAAACTGTAATGGAACAATGAGTGCTTTTAATACATTGGGTATATTTGAGGTACATTCCCATGAGGTGGAAAGGCAGGGGAAACAAAACCAGAGCTCTCTGATTGATGAAAGATAGTAATATGAAACAGAAAAATGGTGCATTCACACTTGACTGATGTCAAGTGAGTAATAAATTGCAAATAAGGCTGAATACAGAAGGTTCAGAGGGGAAGTGAAAAAACAAACAAAAAAAGCAAAGTGGGAGTATGAGCAAAGACATAAAAGAAAATCCAAGGACTGGCTTTCAGTGCAGGCTGGGAATAGCCCCCTTGAATGAATGAATTCAGGGTTCCTACCTGATGATAAGTATGCAGTTGTCATAGAATCATAGAATTCCTACAGTGTAGAAGAGGCCATTTAACCCATCGAATCTGCACTGACTGACAGATGATCTTACCCAGGCCCTCTCCCAGCCCTATTCCTGTAACCATACCTATTTCCCATGGCCAGTCCACCTAACCTGCACATCTTTGGACTGAAGGAGAAAACCGGAACATCCAGATGAAACTCACGCAGACATGGGGAGAATGTGCAAACTCCACACAGACAGTTTCCCAAGGCCGGAATTGAACCAGGGTCCCTGTGAGAGAGCAGTGCTAGCCACTGTGCCACCGTACTACCCTCAGGCAGGAGTGAGCTCTGGAACTCTCTCCTTAGAGCAGCAAAGGATGAGAGGAGAAGTGTTCAAAATTACAAATGGTTTTGACTGGTGAACTGAAGAGAATCTGTTTCCAGTGGCAGAAGGGTGAGCAACCAAAGGAGACAGATTTAAGAGAATTGGTGAAAGAACCAGAGTCTATCTGAGGAAACATTTTTTCACACAACAATTAGTTTTGATCTGATATGAGTTGTGTGAAAGGGCAGTGTAATCAGATTCTGGAGTAAATTTGAAAATAATATTGGAAGAATGGGTAAAGGAACAGATAAGCAGTACTATGAGGATAGAGCAGGGTTTAATTGGACAGTTCCCCAAAGAGCAGGGACATTAATAATGGGCCAAATGGTCTCTTTCTGTACTGTGGCATTCTTTGACTCTAATTCTGTTACAGGAGTGAAACTGCACACAGCAAGATCCTATAAACAGCATGTGAATGGATGATCAGTTAATCTGGAAAATCTCAGCAGGTCTAGCAGCATCTGTAAGGAGAGAAAAGAGCTGACGTTTCATAGAACATAGAACATAGAAAGCCACAGCACAAACAGGCCCTTCGGCCCACAAGTTGCGCCGATCACATCCCCACCTCTAGTCCTATCTATAGCCCTCAATCCCATTAAATCCCATGTACTCATCCAGAAGTCTCTTAAAAGACCCCAACGAGTTTGCCTCCACCACCACCAACGTCAGCCGATTCCACTCACCCACCACCCTCTGAGTGAAAAACTTACCCCTGACATCTCCTCTGTACCTACCCCCCAGCACCTTAAACCTGTGTCCTCTCATAGCAACCATTTCAGCCCTTGGAAATAGCCTCTGAGAGTCTACCCTATCCAGACCTCTCAACATCTTGTAAACCTCTATCAGGTCACCTCTCATCCTTCGTCTCTCCAGGGAGAAGAGACCAAGCTCCCTCAACCTATCCTCATAAGGCATGCCCCCCAATCCAGGCAACATCCTTGTAAATCTCCTCTGCACCCTTTCAATGGCTTCAACATCTTTCCTGTAATGAGGTGACCAGAACTGCGCGCAGTACTCCAAGTGGGGTCTAACCAGGGTCCTATAAAGCTGCAGCATTATCTCCCGACTCCTAAACTCAATCCCTCGATTAATGAAGGCCAGTACGCCGTACGCCTTCTTGACCGCATCCTCCACCTGCGAGGCCGATTTAAGAGTCCTATGGACCCGGACCCCAAGGTCCTTCTGATCCTCTACACTGCTAAGAATGGTACCCTTCATATTATACTGCTGCTTCATCCCATTGGATC
Organism: Mustelus asterias; assembly: GCF_964213995.1. Taxonomy (NCBI): domain Eukaryota; kingdom Metazoa; phylum Chordata; class Chondrichthyes; order Carcharhiniformes; family Triakidae; genus Mustelus; species Mustelus asterias. The sequence continues at coordinate 83,058,792 of NC_135803.1, read as the reverse complement.
TGCCAAAATGGATCACTACACACTTATCCGGGTTTCGAGTCCAGATGACCCTTTGTCAAAGCAGCTTTGCTTTGGGTTATTGAGCGAACTCTGAACCTGTTAGTAAGTGCCACCAATTAGTGCAGCAATATGCATTTGTCACCTTCTCAAGTGCAATTAGGTACGGGTAATACATACAGATCTTGCCAGCAAGGTCGACATCTCATGAACAAATGATAAAAAAGAGACTTTCAAAGGTGTATTTATACCAAGCTTGATTTGAATAGGCGCTCAATTTTAACAGAAAGATTCAGCAAACTCAAACCTCTGTTCAGTTGACATTACTTCTGCATCTACAAATAGTACAGCATTTATATATGCTGCACAGAACAAATCCAAATACAGACTGTGGATTGTGATACAGAACTAACACAAAGCGAAACAGCCAACCAAAACAGTCAAAAGCATTGGGAGAGAGTTCATCAGGTACCAAGCAGCAACTGAGAGTAACGGTAGGGGAGATGTTCAAAGGATAGGTCCAAAAGAAAGGCAAGTTGATCAGGGATAAGATCAAAGAGATAGTAGGGGGTGATAAGAAGGCAAAGTACAAGAAGCACAGGTGTGACTGTAGATAGAATCCAAGAGAGCATTTTAATGATCTGAGGTGAAGTCTTTGTATGGTGATGAGAGTGGACATTGTAGGGTATAAATTTACAGGCCAAACTGGCAATTAGATATTGTTCACCCTGCTCTATCGTTCAAACCAAAGTGATATCCTATGAGTATCAGCTCTTAAAAATGTTTGTTTACAGTTGAGTTTATAGCTGTCTGATATGAAGCACAATCTTGTTTGATACAATTACTACTTATTTGTTCACATTTAAAATATTTCAGAGGTCCTTACCATTTCCAGGTGATTCCAGAAGCCTTTGTATATCTAGAGGGTGACAAAATGAGATATGCATTTCAGGATTTCACTTTGCTCTGCAGATCGACATTTCATTTTAATTTCACTATTTTGCAAATTTATCAGGCAAAGTGATTTTAGTCGCTTGCTCATTATCAACAAATTATAATGGGAATTACTTTAGAATAAGTTAATCTACAATATTAATGCTCAGAGATGATAGTTGAAAGAAATAAATGTGTGTCCCGAACTTCCGTGGTTATTTACTGTCACATATTTGATAAAGTTAAAAGCAAATTACTGCGGATGCTGGAATCTGAAACCAAAAGAGAAAATGTTGGAAAATCTCAGCAGGTCTGGCAGCACCTGTAAGGAGAGAAAAGATCAGATGACCCTTTGTCAAAGCTTTGTCAAAACTTGATGGGAGTTTTGTTGGCACAGCGTAGATTCCAATAGAATCCATGGCTAACTCTATCTGTCTTCTCTCTCTCTCTGTTATTTGTTCACCTCAGACTTTTTTTCCCATTCTGTTTCTATCTGCACCACAAATTTGCAGATTTTTTTGCATGTTAAATAACTCGGGAAATGAATATATCCACCTTTAGAACAAGCAGAACGCTAATGTTCCTTCGGAAAGGAAAACTGCTGCCCTTATCCCAGTCGACATGTAGCCGACCCTACCCTCAGCAAAGTTACCTAACTCTTAACTGCCCCCTGAGGCAAGCCTCTCAGTTCTATTTCCTCTTTAAAAAACCATGACAGAGAATGAAACTATTACAGTATTTGAGAAAGTTGCTGACCACCAGGGCAATGAGGGGTGAACAAAAAATACTGAGCTGGGCAGTGAGCAAATTAACAGTAAAATTAAAATAGAATCCAATGCCATCTGGCTGTTGTGGGGTAATAAAAGTGATGATCCTCCCCTAAAGTGTGAATCCATTCTGATCTAGTCAGAGCTGGCATGGTGATGTTTGTGAATGATTCTGTAAATGTTTGCTTTCTGTGAAATGTACACACATATGCCCAACTTACTAGTTAGTCTACTTGATCGCATTCCATGATATTTCCTTTGCCATTCACTGTGACAAACCTTTGGAACGGCCTGTAATTCTCTTTTAATTCTGCTTCTCTGTTTTTTGGGGCAAATCACTATCCTGATACAGGGGCTACAACACCAGGTTAAAGTCCAACAGGTTTATTTGGTAGCAAATGCCATTAGCTTTCGGAGCGCTGCTCCTTCGTCAGATGGAGTGGATATCTGCTCTCAAACAGGGCATACAGAGACACAAAATCATAGAATTCATAGAATTCATAGAATCCCTACAGTGCAGAAGGAGGCCATTCGGCCCATCGAGTCTGCACCGACCACAATCCCACCCAGGCCCTACCCCCACATATTTACCCGCTAATCCCACTAACCTACGCATCTCAGGACTCTAAGGGGCAATTTTTAACCTGGCCAATCAACCTAACCCGCACATCTTTGGACTGTGGGAAGAAACCGGAGCACCCGGAGGAAACCCACGCAGACACGAGGAGAATGTGCAAACTCCACGCAGACAGTGACCCGAGCCGGGAGTCGAACCCAGGTCCCTGGAGCTGTGAAGCAGCAGTGCTAACCACTGTGCTGCCGTGCCGCCCCTCCTGATGGCTTGGGCATACATCAAGTCATACATCAAGCAACAAAAATCAAGTTACAGAATACTGATTAGAATGCGAATTTCTTGAATGTTGACTCAGGTCAACCTATAACACAGACTACGCTGAGAGACTTTGTCGTCGCACCTCTCTCACACTCCTCAACCACCTCATACACCAGCTCTACAGCAAACGCCGCAGCCTGGAAACCAAGATCGAATCCATATTCTCAACTTGCGCTCAGGACGCAGACCAGTTGCGAAACTCTGCCAAGCAGACAAGACAAAGGAACTACACCATCTACATGCACACCACGAACAGGAAACTTGAGAAACTTGGCATCACCACCAGCAGCAACCAAGCCTCCCCCCGGTACCACAGTAGGAAACAGTACCACTGCAGGGAAGTCCATTGTCAACTTGTCGGACTACACACTTCAACCAGATGAAATCGAAGTTCTCAGCCGAGGGCTCAATTTTTGCCCCACCACCAAAATAGACCCCATCAGTCTCGCAGCAGACACAGAGGAATTCATCAGGCGAATGAGGTTGCGGGAGTTCTTCCACAAACCCGAAGAGGCCAACAGCGAAAACAATGAGACAGCCAATGAACTGGAACAGCCGACAGAGAGATCCGCAGTGCAACCGAAGAGGAAAGAGTCAAATTGGACTCCTCCGGAAGGCCGCTGCCCTCGACTTGACATGTATGCCCAAGCCATCAGGAGGTGCGTCAACACCAAATACATCAGCCGAACTCACAAGACAGCCCCGAACATCACCCAAGCACAACGCAACACCATCCACGCTCTCAAGACCAACCGCACCATTGTCATCAAACCAGCAGACAAAGGAGGGGCCATCGTCATACTGAACAGAACGTATTACTGCAAAGAAGTGTACCAACAACTGAACAACGAGGAACACTACAGACAGTTACCCACAGATCCGACCAAAGAACACACCCGTCAACTCAACACTCTGATCAAGACCTTTGATCCGGACCTTCAGAGCACCCTCCGTACTCTCATCCCACGTACTCCCCGCGTTGGAGATCTCTACTGCCTCCCAAAGATACACAAGGCAAACACACCCGGCCGTCCCATCGTATCGGGCAATGGGACCCTGTGCGAGAACCTCTCCGGCAATGTCGAGGGCATCCTGAAACCCATTGTACAAAGAACCCCCAGCTTTTGTCGCGACACTACGGACTTCCTACAGAAACTCAACACACATGGAACAGTTGAACCAGGAACACTCTGCGTCACAATGGATGTCTCAGCACTCTACACCAGCATCCCCCATGATGATGGCATTGCTGCAACGGCCTCAGTACTCAACGCAGCCAACTGCCAGTTGCCAGATGCAATTTTATAACTCATCCACTTCATCCTGGACCACAATGTCTTCACCTTCAACAACCAGTTCTTCATCCAGACACACGGAACAGCCATGGGGACCAAATTCGCACCTCAATATGTCAACATCTTCATGCACAGGTTCGAACAAGACTTCTTCACCGCACAGGACCTTCAACCGATGCTATACACTAGATACAAAGAACAAAAGAACAAAGAACAGTACAGCACAGGAAAACAGGCCCTTCGGCCCTCTAAGCCTGTGCCGCTCCTTGGTCCAACTAGACCAATCGTTTGTATCGCTCCATTCCCAGGCTGCTCATGTGACTATCCAGGTAAGTCTTAAACGATGCCAGCGTGTCTGCCTCCACCACCCTACTTGGCAGCGCATTCCAGGCCCCCACCACCCTCTGTGCAAAAAACATCCCTCTAATATCTGAGTTATACTTCGCCCCTCTCACCTTGAGCCCGTGACCCCTCGTGATCGTCACTTCTGATCTGGGAAAAAGCTTCCCACTGTTCACCCTATCTATCCCCTTCATAATCTTGTACACCTCTATTAGATCTCCCCTCATTCTCCGTCTTTCCAGTGAGAACAACCCCAGTTCACCCAATCTCTCCTCAGAGCTAAGACCCTCCATACCAGGCAACATCCTGGTTAACCTTCTCTGCACTCTCTCTAAAGCCTCCACATCCTTCTGGTAGTGCGGCAACCAGAACTGGACACAGTACTCCAAATGTGGCCTAACCGGCGTTCTATACAGCTGCAACATCAGACTCCAGCTTTTATACTCTATACCCCGTCCTATAAAGGCAAGCATACCATATGCCTTCTTCACCACCTTCTCCACCTGTGTTGCCACCTTCAAGGATTTGTGGACTTGCACACCTAGGTCGATGACATTGATGACATTTTCTTCCTTTGGACTCATGGTGAACAATCACTGAAACAACTATATGATGACGTCAACAAGCTCCATCTCACCATCAGACTCACCATGGACTACTCTCCGGAATCAGTTGCATTCTTGGACACACGCATCTCCATCAAGGACAGTCACCTCAGCACCTCACTGTACCGCAAGCCCACGGATAAACTCACGATGCTCCACTTCTCCAGCTTCCACCCTAAACACATTAAAGAAGCCATCCCCTACGGACAAGCCCTCCGTATACACAGGATCTGCTCGGATGAGGAGGATCGCAACAGACACCTCCAGACGCTGAAAGATGCCCTCATAAGAACAGGGTATGGCGCTCGACTCATCGATCGACAGTTCCAACGCGCCACAGCGAAAAACCGCACCAACCTCCTCAGAAGACAAACACGGGACACGGTGGACAGAGTACCCTTCATTGTCCAGTACTTCCCTGGAGCGGAGAACCTATGGCATCTCCTCCGGAGCCTTCAACATGTCATTGATGAAGACGAACATCTCACCAAGGCCATCTCCACACCCCTACTTCTTGCCTTCAAACAACCGCACAACCTCAAACAGACCATTGTCCGCAGCAAACTACCCAGCCTTCAGGAGAACAGTGACCAAGACACCACACAACCCTGCCACAGCAACCTCTGCAAGACGTGCCGGATCATCGACACGGATGCCATCATCTCACGTGAGAACACCATCTACCAGGTACACGGTACCTACTCTTGCAACTCGGCCAACGTTGTCTACCTGATACACTGCAGGAAAGGATGTCCCGAGGCATGGTACATTGGGGAAAGCATGCAGACGCTACGACAACGGATGAATGAACACCGCTCGACAATCACCAGGCAAGACTGTTCTCTTCCTGTGGGGGAGCACTTCAGTGGTCACGGGCATTCAGCCTCTGATCTTCGGGTAAGCGTTCTCCAAGGCGGCCTTCACGACACACGACAGCGCAGAGTCGCTGAGCAGAAACTGATAGCCAAGTTCCGCACACATGAGGACGGCCTAAACTGGGATCTTGGGTTTATGTCACACTATCAGTAACCCCCACAGCTTGCCTCCTGGACTTGCAGAATCTCACTGGCTGTCCTGTCTGGGGACAATACAATCTCTTTAACCTGTGCTTCATGCTCCCTCCACTCACATTGTCTGCATCTTTAAGACCTGGTTGGCTGTAGAGGTTCGCATTCTAATCAGTATTCTGTAACTTGATTTTGTGTCTCTGTATGCCCTGTTTGAGAGCAGATATCGACTCCATCTGACGAAGGAGCAGCGCTCCGGAAGCTCATGGCATTTTCTACCAAATAAACCTGTTGGACTTTAACCTGGTGTTGTTAAAACTCTGACTATGTTTATCCCAGTCCAACGCCGGCATCTCCACATCATGACAGGGGCTCCAAGTCAGGGCTACTCGTCCGTCTGAATGGTCACCATCATTCTCACTAGGTGTTGTTGGAAGTGATCTCCTTTCTCTGGAGGCTAATAACCATTCCATAGCACACACACAAACATTTTTCTCATTTAGGTGCTGAGTGACCTATTGTGATTTACGGTATTCTCTGTTTCTGATTCTCAATCGAGGTGATCAACACTCGGATCAGTACTTGAACGATTGAGCAAGGTTTCATAAGAAACACATTGAAAAGTAAAACCCCGGTGTTGCTGGAAAATTGAAACAAAGACTGGAACTGCCCAGCAGGCCTCACTGCAACTTCAAAGAGAATACAAGAGCACAGAAAATAGAAGCAGGAGAAGGCCACTAGGCCCTTCAAGCCTCGCCTTGCCATTCAATACAATCATGGCTGATCTATGCCAGCCTCAACACTTTTTCTGTGCCATTTCTCCAAAGCCCTCTTTTTCTTGATCTATGAAGTATTTATCCACCTCCACTTTAAATACTTCTAATGATCCAGCCTTCACTACCCATTGGGGCAGAGAATTCCAGAGATTCACCATCCTCTGCGAGAACTCAGTTCTACGCACCTCAGTTTTAAATGACTTGCCCTTTATCTTGCAGCTATGTCCCCTTGTTCAAGACCCACCCACCCACTAGTGAAAACAAGTTACCATCTATCCTGCCAAGACCCCTCAGGATCTTATATATTTGAATAAGGTCATTCCTCACTCTTTTAAACTCCATGGAATGCAGACCCAGACTATTTAGTCCCTCTTGATAGGACAACCCTCTCATCCCAGGAATTAGCATGGTGAATCTAACACCGTGTATAATTGCAACAAAACCTCCCTATTTTTAAACTCCAACCCCTTTGCAATAAAGGCCAAAATGCTGTTTGCCTTCTTAACTACTTGAGGGACCTGTTTGCTAGCTGTTTGCTAGAACACCTAGTTCCCTCTGTACTTCACTGACTTGCGGTCTCTCTCCATTTAGATAATAATCTGCCTTTTGATTCCTCCTACCATAGTGCATAATGTCACATTTGCCCACATTAAACTCCACTTGTCAGGTTTTCATAAAAACATAACAACTAGGAGCGGGAGTAGGCCATCTGGCCCCTCGAGCCTGCTCCGCCATTCAATAAGATCATGGCTGATCTTTTTGTGGACTCAGCTCCACTTACTCGCCCACTCACCATAACCCTTAATTCCTTTACTGTTCAAAAATGTATCTATCCTTGCCTTAAAAACATTCAATGAGGTAGCCTCAACTGCTTCACTGGGGAGGGAATTCCACAGATTCACAACCCTTTGTGTGAAGACGTTCCTCCTCAACTCAGTCCTAAATCTGCGTCCCCTTATTTTGAGGCAATGCCCCCTCATAGAATCATAGAAACCCTACAGTGCAGAAGGAGGCCATTCGGCCCATCGAGTCTGCACCGACCACAATCCCACCCAGGCCCTACCCCCACATATTTACCCTCTAATCCCTCTAACCTACACATCTCAGGACTCTAAGGGGCAATTTTTAACCTGGCCAATCAACCTAACTCACACATCTTTGGGCTGTGGGAGGAAACCGGAGCACCCGGAGGAAACCCATGCAGAAACGAGGAGAATGTGCAAACTCCACACAAACAGTGACCCGAGCCGGGAATCGAACCCGGGACCCTGGAGCTGTGAAGCAGCAGTGCTAACCACTGTGCTACCGTGCCGCCTTCGTTCTAGTTTCACCCACAGTGGAAACAACTTCCCTGCTTCTATCTTATCTATTCCCTTCATAATCTGATACGTTTCTATAAGATCTCCCCTCATTTTTCTGAATTCCAATGAGTATAGCCCCAGTCTATTCAGTCACTCCTCATAAGCCAACCCTCTCAACTCCGGAATCAACCTAGTGAATCTCCTCTGCACCCCCTCCAGTGCCAGTATATCCTTTCTCAAGTAAGGAGACCAAAACTGTACACAGTACTCCAGGTATGGCCTCACCAGCAGCTTATACAGCTGCAACATAACCTCACTGTTTTTAAACTCCATCCCTCTAGCAATAAAGAACAAAATTCCATTTGCCTTCTTAATTACCTGCTGCACCTGCAAATCAACTCCTTGAGATTCCTGCACAAGGACACCCAGGTCCCTCTGCACAGCAGCATGCTGCAATTTTTTACCATTTAAATAATAGTCCAATCTATCACCCAATCTATCTATATCCCACTGCAGAATCACAATTTCCTGATCACAACATGCCCTTCCGCTTATCTTTGTATAATCAGCAAATTTGGAAACTTTACATTCTGTTCCTTCCTCCAGGTCATTAATGTAAATAGTGAACAATTGTGGGCCAAGAATTGATCCTTGCGGTACTCCACTAGATAGATCTTTCCACTCTGAAAAGGATCCATTTATTCCAACTCTCTGTTTTCTATTTGACAGCCAGTTTTCGATACACGGTATTGGTATTGGGCGGCACGGTAGCACAGTGGTTAGCACTGCTGCTTCACAGCTCCAGGGACCTGGGTTTGATTCCCAGCTCGGGTCACTGTCTGTGTGGAGTTTGCACATTCTCCTCGTGTCTGCGTGGGTTTCCTCTAGGTGCTCCGGTTTCCTCCCATAGTCCAAAGATGTGCGGGTTAGGTTGATTCGCTATGCTAAAATTGCCCCTTAGTGTCCTGAGATGCATAGGTTAAGGGATTAGTGGGTAAATATGTGGGGATATGGGGATCGGGCCTGGGTGGGATTGTGGTCAGTGCAGACTCGATGGGCCGAATGGCCTCTTTCTGTGCTTTGGTTTTCTATGATTTCTACGACATACAAAGAACAAAGAACAATACAGCACAGGAACAGGCCCTTCGGCCCTCCAAGCCCGCGCCGCTCCCTGGTCCAAACTAGAGCATTCTTTTGTATCCCTCCATTCCCACTCCGTTCATATGGCTATCTAGATAAGTCTTAAACGTTCCCAGTGTGTCCGCCTCCACCACCTTGCCTGGCAGTGCATTCCAGGCCCCACCACCCTCTGTGTAAAATATGTCCGTCTGATATCTGTGTTAAACCTCCCCCCCTTCACCTTGAAACTATGACCCCTCGTGAACGTCACCACCGACCTGGGGAAAAGCTTCCCACCGTTCACCCTATCTATGCCTTTCATAATTTTATACACCTCTATTAAGTCTCCCCTCATCCTCCGTCTCTCCAGGGAGAACAACCCCAGTTTACCCAATCTCTCCTCATAACTAAGCCCCTCCATACCAGGTAACATCCTGGTAAACCTCCTCTGTACTCTCTCCAAAGCCTCCACGTCCTTCTGGTAGTGTGGCGACCAGAACTGGACGCAGTATTCCAGATGCGGCCGAACCAACGTTCTATACATCTGCAACATCAGACCCCAACTTTTATACTCTATGCCCCGTCCTATAAAGGCAAGCATGCCATATGCCTTCTTCACCACCTTCTCCACCTGTGACGTCACTTTCAAGGATCTGTGGACTTGCACACCCAGGTCCCTCTGCGTATCTACACCCTTTATGGTTCTGCCATTTATCATATAGCTCCTCCCTGCATTATTTCTACCAAAATGCATCACTTCGCATTTATCAGGATTGAACTCCATCTGCCATTTCTTTGCCCAAATTTCCAGCCTATCTATATCCTTCTGTAGCTTCTGACAATGCTCCTCACTATCTGCAAGTCCTGCCAATTTTGTGTTGTCCGCAAACTTACTGATCACCCCAGTTACACCTTCTTCCAGATCATTTATATAAATCACAAACAGCAGAGGTCCCAATACAGAGCCCTGCGGAACACCACTAGTCACAGGCCTCCAGCCGGAAAAAGACCCTTCCACTACCACCCTCTGTCTTCTGTGACCAAGCCAGTTCTCCACCCATGTAGCCACCTCCCCCTTTATCCCATGAGATCCAACCTTTTTCACCAGCCTACCATGAGGGACTTTGTCAAACGCTTTACTAAAGTCCATATAGACGACATCTACGGCCCTTCCCTCGTCAACCATTTTGGTCACTTCTTCACAAAACTCCACCAGGTTAGTGAGGCATGACCTCCCTCTCACAAAACCATGCTGACTATCGTTAATGAGTTTATTCCTTTCTAAATGCGCATACATCCTATCTCTAAGACATGCTAACACGCTCACTCCAATTCCATGGGCTTTTACTTTATGTACCAAATTCTTATGTGGAACCTTGCCTTTTGGAAATCTAAATACACTACATTTACATGTCCCCCTCTATCTATTCTCCCTGTTACATCCTCAAAGAATTTGAACAAATTTGCCACACATGATTTACCCTCCATTTTGGTCTTAATCTTGGTTTCATCTTGTTTTTGCTTTGGGGTGTTAGCTGTCCATCATTCTTCCATTCACACAGAACCACAGAATTGTGGATTAATTTTATACCAAAAAATAAATTTCTTCCAGATTTGCTCTGCTAAGGTTGTATTTTTATAGCATTGTTAGATTGATTTGTAGCTTTGATGCCTGAAGGCCTTTTGGACTGAGGCCAGGTTCCAGATCTTCAGAGCAGTTTGTTTGAGCTTCATTCAGAATGAGGATTTATTGCAATGAAAGGTCTGGTGACAGGGTTTATCATCATTTTTAGGCACTTTTTATTCAGGAGATTTTGATCCTTTTTTAAAAGTTCCAGCTCAATACTTTGCTCTCTTGATCCAGTCTGCAATGATCGTGTAGAGCTCTGAACACTCATATTGAAATACTCCCTGCACAGATGCGACCAGACCTGCTGCGTTCTTCTAGCATTTTCTGTTTTTATTGCAATGATGGTGTGTTACTTTAATTTCAGGATTAACGGTCGAGGACATGAGAATGGAACTATACAATAACCCAAACAAGAAGTTAGATTTTTGTATATTTACCTTGTTCTGTTTGGTACCATTAGAGTGCAGTTAATGGAGGAAACAATGCCTGTCTGAATTAATCTTCAATCATCTGATTGCAACATTCAGTAGGATTATTTCAGTAATGGTTCAGTCTTTGTGAAGGCATCTTATGGCTCATTTAAAATTAAGTTCCTTGGCATCAGGTGAACTAATCACTACATTTGTTTCCATATCAGGTGCCTTGTGTTGACATGCACAGTGATCTGCAGTGGGATTACTTTAAGTCCCTTTGCCTCAATCCTGCCCTGAAGTATGTCGTGTACAATGAGTGATACTTGCAACCTGATACCGTTCCCATGTTGGAGGTTGGGCACAAATCCTTGCAAAAGGATTAATGCAAAACCCTATCAGAGCATCATCAAGCTTAACCTATCTCTAGATCCAGTGAAACATTTACTCCTGCTGATGGTCGTTCATCTGATGTCCAGCTGGGTGTGATTGGCTTTACAATCACAGCTGATGTTACCACAGTGAAACCCAGCTTAATAGATCCAAACATTTATTTATTTTTCATAACCATGGAGGGCAGTTACTGAACAGATTCACAGGAGTCCACTGATGAACTTTTAAAACAAGGAATAAAACATTTATTGAACAAAAAAAAAGAACTCTGATACTCTAGACGAAAAGGTTGGAAAGATTTCAATACAAACACAAGTAAATAACTCAAATTACACCATTCCTTCAATCCAACTATACTTTTACAGATACATACAAATTTATAAAACAATTTATAAAATTTATTTTATACTCTAATATTCAGGGTAAGTGTGTGGTAAGTGTAAACTGTGGAGGTGAACTGTGGTTGGACACACCACACCCCAAAACCAAGTGACAGATGCCACCAAACCAGATTCCAAAAATTCCTCATCAGCCTGCCCCCTAGATTCTTCTTACACCATGAGACAACTGGTCTCTTTTGCACAAGGGTTTTTGAATTTTCAAACTTGAAGAACTCGCCTTTGAATGCTCTCCCAAATGTGGCTTCCATGTAGAAACTTTCTCCAAGGGTCTACCTCCAGGGTTTCAATCTCTCTTTCCAATGTTTCTTTCCTCTGGATCTCTGTGCACACTCAAGTCTCAACTTCCACGTCCATTCTCAGAAATTTGACCTTGCCAAAATAGCCTAGCAAGCCACTCAGTTGTAGCAAACCACTACAAATGGAATAAAATGAATGAAACAGGACAAGCCACCTGGCATTAACCTCGGCACGGGAAACAATAACAGCAAATGAAGCCCTGCAAAGTCCTCTTTAGAAACGTCTAGGGGCTTATACAAAAAGGGAGAGCTGTCTCACAGACTAGACAAGCAACAACCTGACATAGTTATACTACCAGAAACATAACATACAACCTTAAAAAAATATTTGGATGAGCACTTGAAGTATCATAACATTCAAGAATACTGGACAAGAGCTGGAAAATAAGATTAGCGTGCCTTTAGTGTTATTGTTGGTGTAAATTCGATGAGCCAAAGGGCCTTTTCTGCGCTGTATCACTCTATAAGTTTCCTGTCACATACCCTTGTCATCACCAAGGTCACCCATTTGCACCTCTGCTACACCATGGCCATTCCTTTCTCAGTTCATCTGAGGTGGCACAGTGGTTAGCACTGCTGCCTCACAGCGCCAGGGACCCGAGTTCAATTCCTGACCACGGGTCACTGTCTGTGTGGACAGCAGAGTAAATGCATGGGGTTATAGGGATAGGGCCTGGGTGGGTTTGTGGTCAGTGCAGACTCAATGGGCCGAATGGCCTCCTTCTGCACTCTAGGGATTCTATGATTCTATCTGCTACTGGGAGAGGCAATGGCATATTGGTATTGTCACTGGACAGGTAATCCAGAGACCCAGGGTAATGCTCTGGGGACCTGGGTTTGAAACTCATCACAACAGAGGATGGAATTTAAATTCAATAAAACATTTGGATTTAAAAGTCTATTGTTGAACAAGATAATCATTGTCAATTGCCATAAAATCCCGACTGGTTCACCAATGTCCTTCAGGGAACAAAATCTGCTGCCCTTGCCTAGTCTGGCCTACATATGACTCCAGATCTACAGCAAAGTGATTGACTCTCAAATGCCCTCTGAAATAGCCTAGCAAGCACTCAGTTGTATTCAACCACTGCAAATGGAACAAAAAGTAATTAAACTGGATGGACCACCCAGCATCGACCTCGGCACCGGAAATGACAACAGCAAACCCAGCCCTGTCAACTCTACATAGTCCCCTTACTAACATCTGGGAGCTTGTGCCAAAGTTTGGAGAGCTGTCTCAAGCTAGTGAAGCAGCAGCCTGACATAATCATACTGATGGTATCTTAACTTACAGATAATGTCCCAGACACTACTACCACCATTCCTGGATATGTCCTGTATCACCAGCAGGACAGACCCAGCAGAGGTGCTGGAACGGTGGTATACAGTCAGGGTGAGTTGGCCTGGGAGTCCTCAATATTGACTCTGGACCCTATGAAGACTCATGGCACCAGGTCAAGCCTGGACAAGAAAACCTCCTTCTAATTATCACACACCGTCCCCCTCAGCTAATAAATCCATATTCCTCCATGTTGAACACCACTTGGAGGAAGCACTGAGGGTAGCAATGGCCCAGAATGCACTCTGGGTGGGGGGGGCTTCAATGTCCATCAAAAGTATCCTGTTGCAATCTGAGATAACGTTCTTCACTGTCCACTATGCCACTAATCTTGGTGTCATCTGCAAACTTATTAACCATGCCTCATATATTCTCATCCAAATCATTAATATAAATGACAAATAACAGTGGACCCAGCACTTATCCCTGAGGCACACCGCTGGTCACAGGCCTCCAGTTTGAAAAGCAACCCTCTACAATCACCCTCTGTCTTCTGTCATCAAGCCAATTTTGTATCCATTTAGCTACCTCACCCTGGATCCCGTGAGATTTAACCTTATGCAACAACCTACCATGCGGCACCTTGTCAAAGGCCTTGCTAAAGTCCATGTAGACATTTCACTTGTGCTCCAGAACTTGTTGCACCCCTAGCCAAGCTGTTCCAGTACAGCTACAACACTGGCATCTACTGGGCAATGTGGAAAATTGTCCAGTCATGTCCTTTACACAAAAAGCAGTACAAATCCAACCTGGCCATTTGCCCCCACCCTCGCCATCAGTCTACTCTTGATCATCAGTAAATCATCAGGGTGGCATGGTGGCACAGTGGTTAACACTGCTGCCTCACAGCGCCAGGGACCCAGATTCAATTCCAGCCTCGGTCACTGTCTCTGTGGAGTTTGCACTTTCTCCCCGTGTCTGCGTGGGCTTCATCCGGGTGCTCCAATTTCCTCCCACAGTCCAAAGATGTGCGGGTTAGGTTGACTGGCCATGCTAAATAGACCCTAGTTTCAGGAGGATTAACTGGGTAAATATTTGGGGTTACGGGAATAGGGCCTGGGTGGGATTGTGGTCGGTGCAGGCTCGATGGGCTGAATGGCCTCCTTCTGTACTGTTGGGATTCAATGATTCTATGTTTCTAAATTGATAGACGGGGTCATCAGCAGCACTTACTCAACCATAACCTGTTCACGGATGCTCAGTTTGGGTCCCGCCGGGGCCACCCCGCTCCTGACCTCATTACAACCTTGGTTCAAATATAGACAAAAGAGCTGAATGCCAGAAATAAGGTGAGAGTAACTGCCCTTGAAATCAAAACAGCATTTGACAGGGGGAAAAGCCTCCGCTGGTTGGAGTCATGCCACGTCACAAAAGATGACAGTTGTATTTGTTGGAAATCAATCATCTCAGCTCCAGGACATCACTGCAGGAGTCCCTCGGGGAAGTGTCCTGAGCCCAACCATCTTCAGCTGCTTCACCAATGATCTTCCTGCCATCATAAAGTCAGAAGTGGGAATGTTCAGCATCATTCATGACTCCTCAGATGCTGAAGCAGTCCATGTCCAAATGCAGCAAGACCTGGACAATATCTAGGCTTGGGCTGCCAAGTGGGAAGTAACATTCACACCACACAAGTGCGAGGCAGTGACCAACAAGGGAGGATCTAGCCATCACCTCTTGATATTCAATGGCATTACCATCACTGGATCCTCCAGTATCAATCTGCAGCTCTGACAAAGGGTCTTTCAGACTCGAAACATTGACTCCATTCTCTCTCCACAGATGCTATCAGACCTGCTGAGATTTTCCAGCATTTTCTGTCTTTGTGTCAGATTCCAGCAGCCACAGTAATTTGTTTTTATCAACATCCTGGGGGTTATGATTGACCAGACACTGAGCTGGACTAGCCATATAAATACTGTGGCTCCAAGAACAGGTTAAAGGCTATGAATCCCGAGGCAAGTAACTCACCTCCTGACTCCCCAAAGCCATGACCTACAAGGCGTAAGTCAGGAGTGTGATGGAATACTCTCCACTTTTCTGGATGAGTGCAGCACCAATAACACTGAAGAAGCTCAACACCATTCAGGACAAAGCAACCCCGCTTGATTGGCATCCCTTCCACAAACATTCAATTCATCCAGCACCGTTGAACAGTGGCAGCAATGTGTACCATCTACAAGATACACTGCAGCAACTCACAAGGCTCCTTTGATACAACCTTCCAAACCCACTTTAATCCAGAAGGACAAGGGCAGCAGATACATGGGAAGACCACCATCTGGAGGTTCTGCTCCAAGCCACTCACCATCCTGACTTGGAAATATATCGCCATTGCTTCACTGTCGCTGGGTCAGATTCCTGTCATTTCCTCCCGAACAACACTGTGGGAGTACCTACACCACATGAACTGCAGAGTTTCAAGAAGGATGGGCAATAAATGCTGGCCTAGCCAGAGATGCCCACATCCTGTAAATGGATAAAAAAAACCATCCATGCCTTTGATTTCTGTAGACATGATTAATCCAATGTTCTCATGGTTGGTCTCCCAGTTGCCATCCTCCGTAACCTTGTGTCCCTTTAAAGCACTGCTGCTGTACCTTTACTCACACAAAGTCCCATTGAACCCATCACCCCTGCGCTTGACCTAAATTAACTGTAGTTACGCAATGCCTCAATTCTTAAATTCTCATCCTTGTTTTCAAATTCCTCCTGGCCTTGTCCCTCCTTAATCTCCTCCAGCCTCACAATTCTCCAACATACCTGCGTTCCTGTAATTCTGCCTCTTTGAACATCACTGATTTTTTTCACTCCACCTTTGGCAGTTTGCTCTGGAATTCCCTCCTAAATCTCTCCGTCTCGCTCCATCATTCTCCTCCTTTAAGACATTTCTTAAAACATCCCTCTTTGACCAGCATTTTAGTCTTCTGACTTAATGTGCGGAAACGTACCTGTTCACCCCGTGCATCGATGGGCAGAACAAGCCAATAAAATCACGCAAGAGCCAAGAAATCAGGATCACACCCAGTTTCTTGGCTCTTGCGATTTTACGAGAACCAGATTTCCGGCGAGGTCAGCCTCTCGCCAGAAATAGGCAAGAGGCTGAATAATTTATTTAAACATATTTAAATGTGAATTTGCATCTGTTTAGTGAGCCCGGCGCTCAATCATCCGGGCTCTCTTGCGGAGAGGTTCTCTCCAGTGAGGAAAACACCTGCTCCCCATGAACAGGAACAGTCGTGTTGGCCTCGCCAGTGTTATCAGAGGCCATTGAGGCCCCCCAGGGATGCTGAGGGCAAGGGGAGGGGGGGGGGGTGTCCCTTGCCCCCCCTGGCACCTTTGCATTGCTAGCCTGGCACCTGGACAATGCCCAGTGGGCACCTTGGCACTGCCCATCAGGCAGTACCGGGAGCAGGGGGTGTGGGGGTGGGGCCTGTGGGGCCAGGGCCTATTGGGTGGAGCATGGAGGTGGCAGGGGGGCCACTGCACATCTGCAGATGCGATCGGATTGGGGGGGGGGTGCTGCCGCTCTGCAGATGCGTACAGATCGGTGGGGGGGGGAAGGGGGTCACACTCAGTCTGGGCGGTGGCGGGGGGGCGGGGGTGGCAGGGGTTATATGCCCGTGCATTGTGGGGCTCGTGATCGGCGGTGGGGGGTGCGGGGGGGGGGGGGGGTGCGGGGAGAGTTTGTGAGGACCCAACTGTTCTCTCTGTCTGTCAGACCCCCTACTGCTGAAACTGTGCATGTGCAGCATCAGAGATCTGCACATGTGCAGTAGCTCCCTCTACTGGCTGGCTGGTGAATTAAGATGTGGAGATGCCGGCGTTGGACTGGGGTAAACAGATTTAAAACAGACTCACCTGAAGAAGGGGCTTGCAGCTCCGAAAGCTTGTGTGGCTTTTGCTACCAAATAAACCTGTTGGACTTTAACCTGGTGTTGTTAAACTTCTTACTGGTGAATTATGCCCAGCCCACTGCCTGCAGCAGCTAGAAACAGTCTACACCATTTTTTCAGTGACTAAGTCCATTAGAATGGGCATGAAAACCCGCCCAAAAAAACGGATCAGGAACTTTCCCATTTTCACACTAGCTGGACACTTAGAATCATTCTTGTAAAATTCCGTCCAATATTTCTTTATCTGGCTCATTGTAAAATTTATGTTCAATAACCTTCCTGTGAAGCACTGTGGGAGATTGTATTATGTTACAGATGAGATAAAAACACAAGTTGTTGTTGCTGTTAGATAAGTTGCTGTTGCAACGTTTTCCTGAATTGTAGGCCTGAGGCTTGTCCTTCAGCACATGCAACTTCAGAGATGATTTTGGATTCTATTATTTTTGTTCCCAGAGTATCAGTTATAGGTGACCTCATAATGTCACTCAGCTTCCTTAATGAACCTTGCTTTACACATTTACAAAAGTTTTAACAGGAAATCAAAGGCCTTTAAATCCTGGGTCGGTCGAGTATCCCATGAGCATCAACTGCTCCCATTGGTTGTTGGGAAAAGTTTTCTGCAGTTTAGGTAGGATTAAATAAAACAGACTGACACAAAAATGCTCATTCTTTGACAAGGAGAAACATCTTCACTGGGGGGTGGGTTGTGAATCTTTTGAGTTCTCTACCCCAGAGGGTTGTGGATGCTCCATCCTTGAATATCTTTAAGGCTCAGACAGGCAGGTTTCGCAGAGAATTAAGGGATATAGGGAGTGAGCATGAAAATGGAGTTGAAGAACAAGATCAGCCATGATCGTATTTAATGGCGGAGCAGGTTTGTTGGTCCAAGTGGTCTTCCCCTGCTGCGATTTCTTATGTTCATGTGTGTTGAGAACACAGAGGAAAAGGCTGTGATGGCTGTTTTATTCGCAATCTGATGTCAACAAGCTAAGAAAAATGACTTGGTATAAATGACACATGGAGGGGTATATACATGCCAAGAGCAGTAGAAGAACAACTCAAATGGTCAACTTGATTTGACAAATACACAAATAGATGATCCCAGCTGAAGACTCTTAAAGGGACATGCACGTATAAATTTTCCAACTGCAATTACAATTATATCCACAAAGTTTCTGTAAATCCACAAATGATCCATGCCTTCACAATATTTTATAGTAAAGACTAAGATGAATTTCAGTATTTCCATTGGAAATATTTACTTCAATTTAACCTCAACATAACTCCATTAACAAGCTAAAATGGTGGAAACACTCAGCAGGTCAGGTAGCACCTGGTGAGAAAGGGACAGAGTTAACGTTTCAGGTCAATGTCATTTTATCAGAACTGGGAAAATATTTTTAAAGTGTGTTTAAAACCTGTTAATTTTTGACCTTTTCCCAGTTCTGATGAAGGGTAATTCACCTGAAACATAACTCTGAGTGGAACTCTTTGGGCAAGGCCTGGAAAATTGGTGAGCCATTCAAAAGTCCATTAACTTCAGCAGAACTGGATGATCACACTGGCAGGAAGGACCAGAAAATTCCAGCCTCTATTTCTGTCTTGACAAATTGTTCCAAATTGTAACTGTGTGTGTGTGCGTGTGTGAGAGAGAGAGAGTCTGAGTGTGCGTGTGTATGTGTGTGTCAGAATGTGTGTGTGAGAGTGTCTGTGCATGTGTGTCAGTTGTTAGTGTGTCAGAAGGTGAGTGTGAGAGTCTGTGTGTTTATGTGTAAGAGTATTTGAATGTGTGTGTGTGTCAGAGTGTGAGTCTGAGTGTGTGTGTGAGAGAATGTGTGAATGTGTATGAGAGTGTGTCAGAATGAGTTTATGAGTCTGAGTGTGCATGTGTGTTTATGTTTGTGAGTGTGTCTGAGTGTGCATGTGAGTTTCAGAATGTGAGTTTCAGGATGTGAGTCTGAATATGCCGAAGGGCCTGTTTGTGCTGTAGCTTTTCTATGTTCTATGCGTGTGTGTCAGAATGTGAGGCTGAGTGAAAATGTCTGTGTGTGTGTGAGATTGTGTATATGTGTGTGTATGAGTGTTTGAGTGTGCATGTGAATGTGCGTGTGTAAGAGTCTGTGACCTGTATTATTGCAGTCATGTAGACTCTGTGTCTTCTCCAAAATAGTGAGTGTCTCTTTATGTGTGTGTGCGTGTGTGCGAGCGTGTGCGTGAGCGTGTGGAAATAAATTTGATGTGTGCTGACATATGCATCTGTGGATGTACATGTGTGTATATTTATGATAACGTGGGCAGCCCGGTGGCACAATGGATAGCACTACTGCCTTATAGCACCAGAAACCCGTGTTCGATTCCCGGCTTGCGTCACTATCTGTGTGGAGTTTGCATGTTCTCCCCGTGTCGACGTGGGTTTTCTACGCGATCTCCAGTTTCCTCCACAGTCCAAAGATGTGCTGCTTAGGTGCATTGGCCAAGGTAAACTGCCCCTTAGTGTCCCGGGATGCGTAGGTTAGAGGGATTAGCAGGGTAAATATGTGGGGATAGGGCCTAGGTGGAATTGTTGGCAGTGCAGACTCAATGGGCCGAATGGCCTCCTTTTGCACTGCAGGGATTCTATGATTCTATGTGTGCATCTTGTATGTACTTAAATGGGTACAGTATTTGTATGGGAGGTTCTACTTTTGGAATACTGCTTCTTAAATGTCTTTCTGAAGTGAGATGATGGTAGATTTAGTGACAATAATACTTACATACAAAGCAAAACCACAATGGAAGGAACGGCAAACAGATTATGGCCACCAAAACTTTCAGGATGCGATCAAAGATGCTTTCTGTTGCCATCTTGTCAGTATTTGCATCTGGAATCCAAGTTAAAACAGATATACAAGTTCTATAATTGCTCCACTTGCATTCATCTCATCTTTATTACCAACTAAGATTGACACATGCAGTAAATATTCAAAACTATTTGGGTCAATTTTCCAAACACTGTGTTAGTATCTCCTAACATTGTGGTAAATCTCCAAAATCATTGCAGTAACTTTTCCAAAAATTGCAGCAATATTTTTAAGTCTTGTGTTAACTTCCCTAATCATTCAAGTAAATATTCCAAATGTTGTGCTATATTTCCCAAGGTCCTGGCTGTGCCCAAGATTATTTTGCTCCAGGTTGTACCAAATGAGCTGATTCATCTCAAGCAGACCTGATTAGACAACTGGCCTCTTTCTGTGCAGTATGATTGTATGAGCGTGGTAAATTTGAGTTATTGTGGGTGTGTAACCTTTTAGAGGGTTCAGAAGCAGATCATTTACAGCTGCTCAATCCCTATCTAAAATAAAGTTGAAAGTAGCAAATGATGCTCAAGATCAGTTGAAAATAATGGTGCAATGCAGCTAGTGCAGATGAAATCCTACCCAACTCACTTCCATCATAAAATGATTAGCTGAATAGAAAGACAGCCATTTTCCTGCCATAAAATTTCACCAAGCATTCACTGAAAACAGTCCTGTTTTTATTTCACATTGTCCAAATCACTTTGGAAGTGTAGTCATGATTGTAAGGAAGGAAATGCGGCAGCCAATTTGCACAGCAAGCTTTTAAAAACACAATGAAAGTTGCTCTCACAAAGAATGAGGGAGAAGGTAGAGTGCAAGAAAGATTCATTTCTAAACAGATACACAGACATCCACAAAGCTAAAAAAAAGTTAATCAACTATGAAGGGAGATTGAAGATTGCTTAACGAGTGAGTGTGGATTTGTGTTCATGTTTCAAGACATTACTTCAGAGAAAGATATAATATCAAGAAGGCAAGTTGGCTAAACTTATAGAATCATAGTCCATAGTCATAGAGTCATATAACGCAGAAAAGGCCCTTCGGCCCATCGAGCCTACACCGACAAAAACTATCACTAAAGTCGCGCTAATCCATTTTCCAGCACTTGTCCCATATCCTTGAGTGCAATGATGTTTCAAGTGTCCATCCAAATACTTTTTAAAGGTTGTAAGGCTTCTGTTCTCCATTACCTTCCCAGAAAGTGGATTCCTGATTTCTGCCACCCTCTGAGTAAATTTCTTTCCTCAAATCCCCTCTGAATCTCCTACCCTTACCCTAAAACTATGACCCTTCATGATTGACCCCTCAACCAAAGGGAACAGCTGCTTCCTATTCAGCCTGTCCATACCACTCATAATCTTATATACCTCAATCATGTCTGCCCCTCAGCCTTCTCTGGTCTAGAGAAAACAATCCAAGCCTATCCAATCTCTCCTTATAGCTCAAACGCTCCACCTCAGGCAACAAAGAACAAAGAACAAAGAAAATTACAGCACAGGAACAGGCTCTTCAACCCTCCAAGCCTGCACCGACCATGCTGCCCGACTGAACTAAAACTCCCTATCCTTCCGGGGACCATATCCTTCTATTCCCATCCTATTCATGTATTTGTCAAGATGTCCCTTAAAAGTCACTACCGTATCCGCTTCCACTACCTTCCCCGGCAACGGGTTCCAGTCACCCACCATCCTCTGTGTAAAAAATCTGCCTCGTACATCTCCTTTAAACCTTGCCCCTTGCACCTTAAACCTATGCCCCCTAGTAATTGACTCTTCCACCCTGGGAAAAAGCTTCTGACTATTCACTCTGTCCATGCCTCTCATAATCTTGTAGACTTCTATCAGGTCGCCCCTCAACCTCCATCGTTCCAGTGAGAACAAACCAAGTTTCCCCAACATCTCCTCATAGCTAATGCCCTCCATACCAAGCAACATCCTGGCAAATCTTTTCTGTACCCTCTCCATAGCCTCCACATCCTTTTGGTAGTGTGGCGACCAGAATTGAACACTATATTCCAAGTGTGGCCTAACTAAGGTTCTATAAAGCTGCAAATGACTTGCCAATTTTTAAACTCAATGCCCCGGCCGATGAAGGCAAGCATGCCGTGTGCTTTCTTGACTACCTTCTCCACCTGCATTGCCACTTTCAGTGATCTGTGTACCTGTACACCCAGATCCCTCTGCCTATCAATACTCTTAAGTGTTCTGCCATTTACTGTATATTTCCTATTAGGCCTTCCAAAATGCATTACCTCACATTTGTCCGGATTAAACTCCATCTGCCATCTCTCTGCCCAAGTCTCCAACTGATCTACATCCTGCTGTATCCTCTGATGGTCCTCATCGCTATCCACAAATCCACCAACCTTTGTGTCGTCTGCAAATTTACTAATCAAACCAGTTATATTTTCCTCCAAATCATTTATATATATTACAAGCAGCAAAGGTCCCAGCACTGATTCCTGAGGAACGCCACTTGTCACAGCTCTCCATTCAGAAATGCACCCTTCCACTGCTACCCTCTGTCTTCTTTGACCGAGCCAGTTTTGTATCCACTTTGCCAGCTCACCTCTGATCCCATGCGACTTCACCTTCTGCACCAGTCTGCCATGAGGGACCTTGTCAAAGGCCTTACTGAACTCCATGTAGACAACATCCACTGCCCTACCCTCATCAATCATCTTCGTCACTTCCTCGAAAAACTCGATCAAGTTCGTGAGACACGACCTCCCCTTCACAAAACCATGTTGCCTCTCACTAATACGTCCACTTATTTCCAAGTGAGAATAAATCCTGTCTCAAAGAATTCTCTCCAGTAATTTCCCTACCACTGATGTAAGGCTCACCGGCCTGTAATTACCTGGATTATTCTTGCTACCCTTCTTAAACAAAGGAACAACATTGGCTATTCTCCAATCCTCTGGGACCTCCCCTGTAGCCAGTGAGGATACAAAGATTTCTCTCAAGGCCCCAGCAATTTCCTCCCTTGCCTCTCTCAGTATTCTGGAGTATATCCCATCAGGCCCTGGCGACTTGTCTACCTTAATGTTTCTCAAGAACCTCAATACCTCCTCCTTTTTGATCTCAACATGGCTCAAACTATCTACATATCCTTTCCCAGGCTCATCATCCACCAAGTCCTTCTCTTTGGTGAATACTGACGCAAAGTACTCATTTAATATCTCGCCCATTTCCTCTGGCTCCACGCATAGATTCCCTCCCTTGTCCTCGAGTGGGCCAACCCTCTCCCTGGCTACCCTCTTGCTCTTTACATATGTATAAAAAGCCTTGGGATTTTCCTTAACCCTGCTGGCCAATGCTTCTTCGTGACCCCTTTTAGCCCTTCTTACTCCTTGCTTAAGTTTCTTTCTACTTTCCTTGTATTCTACACTTGCTTCGTGTGTTCCCAGCCTCCTAGCTTAAACAAATGCTTCCTTTTTCTCTTTGACTAGGCTCACAATATCTCTCGTTATCCAAGGTTCTCAAAACTTCCCAATATCATAGTGAATCTCCTCTGCACCCCCTCTAGTGCAATCACATCATTCCTATAGTGTGGTGACCAGAACTGCACACAATACTCCAGCTGTGGCCTAACCAACATTACCCCCTCGCTGTTATGCTCTATGCCACATGACTGATAAAAGCAAGTGTCTCATATGCCTTCTTAACTATTCTATTCACCTGCTCTGCCGCCTTAGGGATCTGTGATAAAGTACCCCAATGTCCATCTGTTCCTCTGAGCTTCCTAGTGTCCTGCTATTCATTAAATACTCCCTTGTCTTGTTACTTCTTCCAAAGTGCTTATCAGGGTTAAATACCTGATTTATTCTGTTAAATACCAGAATGGAACTGGTATTTAACAGTTCCATTCTCCCTCAGTGTTCCTGAACAGTCGCTAGAGTGTGGCAACTAGGGGATTTTCACAGCGAGTTCATTGCAGTGTTAATGTAAGCCTACTTGTGACACTAATAAATAGACTTTAAACCCTCTGACAAAGCAATGCTGACTATCCCTAATTAACCCATGCCTTTCCAAGTGGAGATTAATTCTCTTCTTCACAATTTTCTCCAATAGTTTCCCTACCACTGACGTGAGACTCACTTGCCTGTAATTTCCTGGTTCATCTGTACCACCCTTCTTGAAAAGTTGATAGCAATTTCTGCATGTGATTGGAAGAAAACCATTTCTGTGGTTTGAGATGTGAAATGAAGAGCCAGCCCAGGTCCAATGAGATGTCTAATAATCTATTATATTTTAAACACCAGCATTCATATATATAGCATATTTAATATCCAGAGCAAAACATCCCATCAGTATTATCACATGAAAATTGGCACAAGTCATAGAAAGAGATATTAGGGTTGAGGACCAAAATCTTGTTCAAAGAGACAGGTTTTATGGTGCTTGTTAAAGGAAGAGAGAGAGGTAGAGAGCTGGAGCCGTATGGGGTGAGGGTGGGAGGGAGTCGAGTGGAATGCCAGAGCTTAATTCAAACAAGCACTAAGATGTAGCTTGGCTGGCACTGAGAAAGACCCTCCTTGTCAGATCCTTCCTGCAAACCCAGAGTCTCACCCCCTCTGCACATTGCCCTTTCGGTGGCTCTGCTGCAGAATCAACCACTGTCCAACTCAGTCTGGAATATACCTTTGCACAGAAGGTTTGGAGAGAGAAGCGGTTGTTGTTAAGGTTCACCCCGAGCAGCTTGGTAACATAGGACTCTGTACACTATGGCGGTTCTCAGGAACGCACACATCAACTGCTGCTGGAGGGTCAGCAACTCAGTGAAAGACAATCTAGTTTGCCTGAAACTCAATCGTCTTCTAGTGCAAAAGAGTTGCCCTTGACCAAGTGTTGCAGACTGGTATACCAAGGTCCAGGATTATTACTGAGGCTGGTACACCAAAGTCCAGGGTTATGTGTTGAGGTTGGTACACCAAGGTCCAGGATTATGTGCTGAGACTGGTATACAAAGTTCCGGGGTGATGTGCTGAGGTTGGTACACTAGGGCCCAGGGTTATGCGCTGAGGTTGGTGCACCAGGATCCAGGGTGATGTGCTGAGACTGGTACACCAGGGTCCAGAATTACGTACTAAGGTTGATATATCAAGGTCCAGGGTTATGTACTGAGAGATGCACCAAAGTTTGGGACAGCCGTAGCAGAAGCCGAATGGGGACAGAGTCTTCAGGCATAGTGCATTGATAGGTTGGAAACTGTGTAGAAACTGAACTGTATGGCTGAATGAGAATGTATATTGTAAATTTCAAGCGTATTGAAATTGTATTGATGCACCTCAGAGTGGAACATGCTGAATTTTATTACACTTCCTGTAATAGTCAATTGGAAATATTTTGTAATTATAGAATCAAAGAAAATTTACGACAAATAAAGAGGCCACTTGGTCCACCATATCTGTGCAAGCTATTAAAACAACCCACGCAATCTAACCCCACTTCTTTGCATTTGGCAAGCTAGTATGCTTCAGGTTAATATCCAGACACTTTTAAAATGAGTTGAGGGTTTCTGCCTCTACTACCCTTCATGGCAGCAAGTTCCAGACTATCACCACCCTCTGAGGAAAAAAGACCTTCCTCATCTCCACTCGAAACTTTCTACCAATCACTTTAAATTTATGCCCCCCGAGTCACTCTCTGCCAAATTAACTACGCCCTTCCCCGTTCACTCTCTCCAGGCCCTTCTCAATTTTGTACATCTCAATTAAATCTCCCCTTAGCCTGCTCTAATCCAAGGAGAACAAGCCCACCCTATCCAATTGCTGCAATTTTCCAGTCCTGGTAACATCTTTGTAAATCTCCTCGCTAATGCAATTAAAGCCTTTCTGTAATGAGGTGACCAGAGCTGCAGACAGTACTCGAATTGTGGCTGAACTAATGATTTATACAGTTCCAGCATAACCTCCCTGCTCTTATAATCTATACCTCAGCTAACAAATGAAAGGATTCCATTTGCCTTGTTGACCACCTTATTGACCTGTACTGTAACATAGAAACATAGGAACAGAGAAGATAGGAGCAGGAGGAGGCCAGTTGGCCCCTCGAGCCTGCTCCGCCATTCATCATGATCATGGCTGATCGCTCAACTCTATCGCCTAATCCTGCTTTCTCCCCATAACCTTTGATCCCGTTCACCCCAAGTGCTATACCTAACCGCCTCTTGAAAACATTTAATGTTTTGGCATCGTACCACTACTTCCTGTGGTAATGAATTCCATAGGCTCACCACTCTTTGGGTGAAGAAATGTCTCCTCATTTCCATCCTAAATGGTGTACCCTGTATCCTCAGACTGTGACTCCTGGTTCTGGACACCCCCACCATCGGGAACATCGTTCCTGCATCTATCCTGTCTAGACCTGTTAGAAGTTTATAAGTCTCTATGAGATCCCCCCTCATTCATCTGAACTCCAGCGAAAACAATTCTAACCTAGTCAATCTCTCCTCAAAAATCAGTCCCGCCATCCCCGGAATCAGCCTGGTAAACCTTCACTGCACTCCCTCGAGAGCAAGAACGTCCTTCCTCAGAAAAGAAGACCAAAACTGTACATAATATTCTAGGTGTGGCCTCACCAAGGCCCTATAGAATCATAGAAAGAAACCCTACAGTGCAGAAGGAGGCCATTCGGCACATCGAGTCTGCACCGACCACAATCCCACCCAGGCCCTACCCCCACATATTTACCCACTAATCCCTCTAACCTACGCATCTCAGGACTCTAAGGGGCAATTTTTAACCTGGCCAATCAACCTAACCCGCACATCTTTATACAATAGCAACAACACATTTCTGCTCCTGTACTCGAAACCTCTCGCTATGAAGGCCTACATACCATTTGCCTTCTGCACCTGCATGCTTGCCTTCAGCGACTGGTGCACAAGGACACCCAAGTCCTGTTGCACACTCCCATCTCCCAATTTACAGCCATTCAGGTAGTAATCTGCCTTTTTAATTTTGCTTCCAAAGTGAATAACATCACACTTATCCAAATTATACTGCATCTGCCATTGATTTGCCCACTCACCCAACCTGTCCAGATCATGCTGAAGGATCTCTGAATCCTTGTCACCGTTCACCCTCCCACCCAACTTGGTATCATCTGCAAACTTTGAGATGTTTCATTTTGTTCCCTCATCCAAATCATTAATATATATTGTGAATATGGGGTCCCAGCACCGATCCCTGTGGCACCCCATTAGTTACTGCCTGCCAATTTGAAAAGGACCCATTAATTCCTACTCTTTGTTTCCTCTCTGCCAACCAGTTTTCTATCCATCTCAATACACTTCCCCCAATCCCATGCGCTTTAATGTTGCACGATAATCTCTTGTGTGGGACTTTGTCAAACGCTTTCTGAAAGTCAAAATATACCACATGGACTGGCTCCCGCTTGTCAACTCTACTAGTTACATCTTCAAAGAATTCCAACAGATTTGTCCAGCATAAATTCCCCTTCATAAATCCATGCTGACTCTGCCTGATCCTGCCAATGCTTTCTAAATGCTCCGCTATAAAGTCTTTGATAATGGATTTGAGAATTTATCCCACTACTGATGTTAAGCTTACTGGTCTTTAATTCCCTATTTTCACTCTACCTCCCTTTTTGAATATTGGAGTGACATTAGCTACCCTCCAATCTGCAGGGACTGTTCCTGAGTCTATAGAATCCTGGATGATGACCACCAATGCATCCACTACTTCTAGGGCCATTTCCTTAAGTACTCTGGGATATAGATTATCAGATGCCTCCAGTCCCATCAATTTTCCCAGCACCATTTCTCTATATTGATCTCCCTCAGTTCTTCCCTCTCACTAAATCTTGCATTCTCCAAAATTTCTGGTATCTGATTTGTGTCCTCTTTTGTGAAGACAAAATCAAAGTACGTGTTCAGTTGTTCAGCCATTTCTTTTTTCCCTATTATACATTCCCCTTTACTGTCTGTAGGGGACATACATTTGTCTCCACCAACCTCTTTCTTTTCACGTACCTATAGAAACTCTTAGTGTCAGTCTTACCTTCAGTGATCTGTTGATATTCACTCTAATAATCCTCACTTCCTCTACACTTCTCAGTATTCATCCATTCACTGTGTGTTCATTTGCTTTGCTTTGTTTGACTTCCCCAAATACATCACCTCACCCTTCTTTGAGTTGAATTCCATTGCTACCTTTCTGCCCACCTGACCAGTTGATTGATATCTTCCTGCAGTCCACAGCAATCTTCCTCATTATTAACCAAGTGGCCAATTTTTATGTTGTCACAAACTTCTTGATCGTGCCCATTATTTATATCCAAATCATTAATATGTAGCACAAAACCAGGGGATCTATTGCTGAGCCCTGCTGAACCCCCATTGAGGGTTTCCAATACAAAAAATAAGGGCCCATGGTATTCGAGGCAAGGTACTAACATGGATTGACGATTGGCTGTCAGACAGAAGGCAGAGAGTTGGGATAAAAGGTTCTTTCTCAGAATGGCAACCGGTGACAAGTGGTGTCCCGCAGGGTTCAGTGTTGGGGCCACAGCTGTTCTCTTTATATATTAACGATCTAGATGACGGGACTGGGAGCATTCTGGCCAAGTTTGCCGATGATACAAAGATAGGTGGAGGGGCAGGTAGTATTGAGGAGGTGGGGAGGCTGCAGAAAGATTTAGACAGTTTAGGAGAGTGGTCCAAGAAGTGGCTGATGAAATTCAACGTGGGCAAGTGCGAGGTCGTACACTTTGGAAAAAAGAATAGAGGCATGGACTATTTTCTAAACGGTGACAAAATTCATAATGCTAAAGTGCAAAGGGACTTGGGAGTCCTAGTCCAGGATTCTCTAAAGGTAAACTTGCAGGTTGAGTCCGTAATTAAGAAAGCAAATGTAATGTTGTCATTTATCTCAAGAGGCTTGGAATACAAAAGCAGGGATGTACTTCTGAGGCTTTATAAAGCACTGGTTAGGCCCCATTTGGAGTACTGTGAGCAATTTTGGGCCCCACACCTCAGGAAGGACATACTGGCACTGGAGCGGGTCCAGCGGAGATTCACACGGATGATCCCAGGAATGGTAGGCCTGACATACGATGAACGTCTGAGGATCGTGGGATTATATTCATTGGAGTTTAGGAGGTTGAGGGGAGATCTGATAGAAACTTACAAGATAATGAACGGCTTAGATAGGATTGACGTAGGGAAGTTGTTTCCATTAACAGGGGAGACTAGGACGCGGGGGCACAGCCTTAGAATAAAAGGGAGTCACTTTAGAACAGAGATGAGGAGAAATTTCTTCAGCCAGAGAGTGGTGGGTCTGTGGAATTCATTGCCACAGAGGGCTGTGGAGGCCGAGACGTTGAGCGTCTTCAAGACAGAAATTGATAAATTCTTGATTTCTCGAGGAATTAAGGGCTATGTGGAGAGAGCGGGTAAATGGAGTTGAAATCAACCATGATTGAATGGTGGAGTGGACTCGATGGGCCGAATGGCCTTACTTCCGCTCCTATGTCTTATGGTCTTATGGTCTAAAAACACACATCCACAATTACCCTTTGTTTCCTGTCACTGAGTCAGTTTTGTATCCAGCTTGCAACAGTGCCCTGGATCCCATGGGCTTTTAATTTTGTAACCAGTTTGCACGTGGGACCATGTCAAAAGTCTTATTAAAATCCATGTAGATCATATTAACTGTACTAGCTGATGCACTATCAATCAAGCAAAGACTAGTTTGAATGCAAGAACAAATAGGCTTTTATTAGCAAAAGACTTGGAGCACACCCATGCTGATGAACTGGTCCAGAGACTGAGGCGGGGGGGGGGGGGGGGGGGGGGGGGTCGGGGGGGTGGGGACCAGTCACCTTTATACCTGGACCAGGGGGGGGAGGAGTCCCAGGCAGGGCCGGCAGGGGCATGTCCAGGCATGTCACACACACAGGCAATAAGCTAACAGTGGTTTACCACACTACCCTCAACAATGGGCAGTATGTTGGTACACTGATTAGCACTGCTGCCTCACAGTGCCAGGGACCCAGGATCAATTCCCAGCTTAGGTCACTGTCTGTGTGGAATCCACACATTTTCCCAGTGTCTGCGTGGGTTTCCTCTGGGTGCTCTGATTTCCTCCCACAGTCCAAAAGACGTGCTGGTTAGGTGCATTGGCCATGTTAAATTCTCCCTCAGTGTAACTGAACAGGCGTTGGAGTGTGGAGACTCGGGGATTTTCACAGTAACTTCATTGCAGTGTTAATGTAAGCCTTCTTGTGACACTAACAAATAAACTTTAAACTTTTATTCCTCCTTGTTAACCTTCCATTAACAGATCCACATTAACTGTCCTTGATTAATCCATGCCTTTCTAAGTGACAGTTTATCTGGCCTCTTAGAATTGATTCCAATCATTCATTGGGTGTGTGGTGCGTCCAGCTTTAGGAGTGGCGAATGGAATATGGCAGTATTGTGATCTGGCAGGGCTACCCAGTGGTCAGTGGCTGCAGCATCAGCCAATAATGCCAGTGAAAAGTGGAGTTACGATTGCTGTGGAGAAAGGCAGAACAAGCAGCAATACACATGCCCTCATTAAGCACCAAATCTTTCTGGATGTGATCTTTCTCATTACGATGAATCATCCAGGTTCAGACATTCTGATTGGTTGGGAGGAGCTGATACACTGAGAATGTTACGATCAGAATGGTAAAGCCAAAGTTCAGTGTAGATGATCAAGTCTCTGCTCAGCTTATCACAGAATCAGAGAACATCACATTGATGTTTGTTGGATGTTGCTCTGTGAAAATTGCCTCTCATACTTTCTACATTATAACAGTGACTACAATTGAAAATGCATCTCATTGATGTGAAGTGTTTTGGAATGCACTGAGCACAATGCTCAATGCTTTGATTGGTCTGTGCTTGATGACACAGGTCTGGCAACTGATCTATGCTCACTGTGTTTGGTTGGTTAAACCTGGGTGTGAACCAACAAAGTAAACAGAGAAACTGCTAGAAACTGAGCTGGGATAAACATGAGTAAGAAGTTTAACAACACCAGGTTAAAGTCCAACAGGTTTATTTGGTAGCAAAAGCCACACAAGCTTTCGAGGCTCTGAGCCCCTTCTTCAGGCTCTGAGCCCCCTGAAGAAGGGGCTCAGAGCCTCGAAAGCTTGTGTGGCTTTTGCTACCAAATAAACCTGTTGGACTTTAACCTGGTGTTGTTAAACTTCTTACTGTGTTTACCCCAGTCCAACGCCGGCATCTCCACATCATAAACATGAGTACAGACGTTTTGTGATTATATAGGTATTTTAAAACTCTTGTAAGTAAACCTATTGCATATTTAGAAACTGGTGCCATCTCTCTGAGATACATAAAAGTGCAACACTAAGATCATGAAAGACACCATAAAAATGAAAGTTTTTTTCTTTTCCGTCTGCAAACATTTTCTTCCCCATTTCTGCAGGAAAGTATTCATTCTTGTGTCTTTTCAACTTACTGTTTCTGGACATGATGTGACTCATTGCTCAAATGAATGCTTCTCAATTGGCGACATTTGTTGTCTTCCTCACATTCAGCAGCTTGTATGTAGCTGATCCAGTCCAATTACTTCTGTGCAGAAATGAAGGAATATTTGTGCTTTAAATCCTTTGTGTATCACAACAGCAAAAGCTACAAGGAAGTGGGTAAAATATCCTCAAATAACACACGCTTCTCTGCAGTGTTAGCAAAATGTCGGAAATGATTGTTTAAAATGTTCGCTGATTACCGAACTGTGTCTTTTCAAAACGACAAAGGGTTGATGACATCAATGAGAATCTGGAGTGCTAAAAGGACAGACTGACATTTATATCAAAGCTGATCAAATGTCTCAGAAACCTCTCAAAGCGTTTCACACACATGATTTATTTCTCAAGTGTGGTGACTTGTTATCTAGTCAAATGCATATTATTACACTGAAAATGCCTTCAGCTTCTATTACATGTAAGGCACAGCTTATAAACTTGAAGGCTGCAAAATTCAGCTCCATGGGCCAGAAATGTAACCTCCCCAGGGACAATTGGCAGGTGGAAGAGAGGGTGGCATGGTGGCAGAGTGGTTAGCACTGCTGCCTCACAATGCCAGGAACCTAGGTTCGATTCTGGCCTTGGGTCACTGCCTGTGTGGAGTTTATACATTCTGTTGACATGGGTTTCCTCTGGGTGCTCTGCTTTCCTCCCACACTCCAAAGATGTGCAGGTTAGGTGGGCTGGCCATGCTAAATTGCATCAGGTTACCTGACGAAGGAGCAGCGCTCCATAAGCTAGTGGAGTTTGCTACCAAATAAACCTGTTGGACTTTAACCTGGTGTTGTTAGACTCCTTACTGTGAAAGAGATTAGCACAGAGGTTTCAGGCAAGGTGCTTTTGACAAAAGCGAAATACTGCGCTGATGCTAGAATCTGAAACAAAAACAGAAAATACTGGAAAATCTCAGCAGGTCTGACAGCATCTGTTGAGAACGAATAGAGCCAACATTTCGAATTTGGATGACCCATTGTTAGAGCTCAGGAGGCACTTTTGATGTTCCTTTGCCATTGCAGTTTGTTTGCAAGTATTATGTTCGGTGTTATTGGAGGAATAGGAATGGTACTGGACCCTGACAAGGAGGTGTGAGGAGCTGAAGGCTCACCTGTAATAGGAGCTATAGTCAGCTGAACTGCAGCTAGGCCCAGGCTGGCTGAAGAAATATTGTTGTATAAAACTGCAAAGAGGATTTTGAGAAAACAACAGCTCATTGCAAATCACAATTCCCCTCTCAGTGATTCCATTTTACAACAGGATACTTATTAGCTTCAGCACTCACCAACTACAGGTAAATTAGTAACCTGACAGGGAGATAGAACAGAGGCAGCTGAGAGGTGAAGCTGTTTGTAAATGAGGAGGACTCTTACACATCGCTGATCCATTAGAGTCACAGAGCTATAGAATCAGGAGGTCACTCAGCCCATTGATACCCGAGTTGAATTCTAACCCTTCCTGATAAATCACTCTCAACACATGTTGAGCTGGGAAGGATTAAGCAAGGGGCATTAACAGAACCAGTGAGGTTTAAATGGTAGGTCAGGCAGTAAAACAGCATTAAACACTTTAGCCACCTGGTGTCTTCAGAGAGATCTTCTCCCACCTCCACCTTAGCCAGGTATAGTGTCTAACACAGTCATGCTTCACCAAGGAGGTACTACCTCCAACCCTAGATCTGCAACCATAGAGCATGGCAAGGCAAGTGTTGCCAGTGATTGTCAAGATAGACAGGGGCCTCAATTGCAAAGCCAGTGGCCACATTTCCAATATTTAGCAGTTTATCATGCATCACTCTAGATCAGAGGGCTTGGAAAGACAGCAGATCTCATTGTCTTCATAGAAATCATAGAAACCCTACAGTGCAGAAGGAGGCCATTCGGCCCATCGAGTCTGCACTGACCACAATCCCACCCAGGTCCTACCCCCACATATTTTACCCGCTAATCCCTCTAACCTACGCATCCCAGGACTCGAAGGGGCAATTTTTTAACCTGGCCAATCAACCTAACCCGCACATCTTTGGACTGTGGGAGGAAACCGGAGCACCCGGAGGAAACCCACGCAGACACGAGGAGAATGTGCAAACTCCACACAGACAGTGACCTGAGCCGGGAATTCTTAGCAGAGTGAAGCAGCATGATGGGCTCAATGGATAGTATCAATAACATGCACATGGCTCTGTGTGCCACACATATTAACAGGAAGATCATCAGAACTGCAAGAGCTTCCACTCCCTCAACATGAAATTGATCTGTCACCATGCCTTGAAGATCCTATCAATGAATACCCACTGTCCAGGAAGCAGTTGCTGACACATTCATCTTGTGACAATCAGCTATTCTGCGATGTTAGAGCCACCACAGAGAACTAGAAAGTGGCTTCTGGATTACAAAGGATATCTGCTCATCACCTGGTTCCTGAATCACTTTCTCCACTTGACCACATGTGAACACTTGAGACCAAGGCAGCAATGAGAAACATCATGAAGCAAGCCATTGGTATCCTGAGCAGCTGTTCTACTGGTTGTTCTTCTCTAGGGGAGCCCTTGTGGTGACCTGTGTCTTCCATAACCTCACTAACTAACTATCAGGCTCCGACTTATTGACTACAGCACAGCCTTCAACATTATTATTCCCACGAAACTCATCTCCAAACTCCATGGCCTGGGCCTCGGCACCTCCCTCTGCCACTGGATCCTGAACTTCTTAACCCACAGGTCCTTACAATCAGTAAGGATAGGCAACAACACCTCCTCCGCGATCATCTTCAGCACCGGTGCCCCACAAGGCTGTGTTCTCAGCCCCCTGCTATACTCCTTATACACCAATGACTGTGTGGCCAAATTCTCCTCCAATTCGATTGTCAGGTTTGCTGACGACACCACCATAGTGGGTCAGATCGCAAACAATGACGTGACAGAGGACAGGAATGAAATAGAGAATCTGGTGAACTGGTGCGACAATAATAATCTCTCCCTCAATGTCAACAAAACAAAGGAGATTATCATCGACTTCAGGAAGCGTAAAGAAATATCCCTGTCTACATTAATGGGGATAAAGTAGAAAGGATCGAGAGCTTCAAGTTTTTAGATGTCCAGATGACCAACAACCTGTCCTGGTCCCCCCATGGTGACACTATAGTTAAGAAAGTCCACCAATGCCTCTACTTTCTCAGAAGACGAAGGAAAGTTGGCATGTCAGCTATGACTTTCACCAACTTTTACAGATGCACCATAGAAAGCATTCTTTCTGGTTGTATCACAGCTTGGTATGGCTCCTGCTCTGCCCAAGACCGCAAGGTACTACAAAAGGTCGTGAATGTAGCCCAATCCATCACGCAAACCAGCCTCCCATCCATTCACTCAGTCTACACTTCCCGCTGCCTCGGCAAAGCAGCCAGAAAAATTAAGGACCCTGGACATTCTCTCTTCCACCTTCTTCCTTCGGGAAAAAGAGACAAAAGTCTGAGGTCACGTACCAACCGACTCAAGAACAGCTTCTTCCCTGCTGCTGTCAGACTTTTGAATGGACTTACCTTGCATTAAGTTGATCTTTCTCTACACCCTAGCTATGACTGTAACACTATATTCTGCACTGTCTCATTTCCTTCTCTATGAACGGTATGTTTTGTCTGTATAGCGCGCAAGAAACAATATTTTTCACTGTATGTTAATACATGTGACAATAATAAATCAAATCAAAATCAAATCAAAACTACCATGAGAGCACAGCCCTGGTCATCAGGGCTTTGGAGGGCACCTTAGAAGAGGAATAGGCAGGAGAGTGGAGAGATTTGGAATCTCTTTTCTCCAGATGGGTTGATCAGTTACTGACAGATTACTCAAAAACTGCCTCTGTCAGATTTCATCTCAACTTCAGCATTGCTCCACAATTCCCAACTTATCAATCCGATCTGCTTCAGACAAACATAGCAACCTCTCTGACATCACCCTGAAGTTAAAACCACCACCAACAAAACCATTCCGCAACAACTTTATTCCTGGTATCTTACACATCACTTATCCATTAGAGTTACAAAGCCATAGAATCAGGAGGTCACTCAGCCCATTGATACCTGTGTTGAATTCTAACCCTTCCTGATAAATCATTCTCCAACATTCGGAACCAGCCTTACGACTTTCCCCTCAGGGTCTGTTTTTTTGTGTCTTGGTGATCAGAACTGAAAAATAAATCTAAGGCATGCGCTGAGTTAAGCACGAGACTTCTCAAGTGATATTCGATTCATCAGCCTGATATAGATTCACACTTTTTTCTGGACTGAGAAATCTGGCACATCGCAGTTCCTCGTGAACTTCAGTCACTCCCATTGGCTAATCTGCTCATGTTAAGCTCCCTCCAACCTCTGGGAATTCAATCCCTATGTAAAAGAAAGTAAAAGAATGACTTGGGTAAGATTAGGGCCAGTCAAGGACAGGAGTGGGAAGTTGTGCGTGGAGTCTGAAGAGATAGGAGAGGCACTAAATGAATATTTTTCGTCGGTATTCACACTGGAGAGGGACAGTGTTGTTGAGGGGAGTACTGAGATGCAGGCTGTTGGACTGGATGGGATTGATGTTCATAAGGAGGAGGTGTTAGCAATTATGGAAAGGGTAAAAATAGATAAGTCCCCTGGGTCGGATGGGATTTATCCCAGGATTCTCTGGGAGGCTAGAGAGGAGATTGCAGAGCCTTTGGCTTTGATCTTTGGGTCGTCATTGTCCACTGGAAAAGTGCCAGAAGACTGGAGGATAGCAAATGTTGTCCCCTTGTTCAAAAAGGGGAGTAGGGACAACCCTGGTAATTATAGACTGGTGAGCCTTACTTCTGTTGTGGGCAGAGTATTGGAAAGGATTATAAGAGATAGGATTTATAATCACCTGGAAAGGAATAATTTGATAAGGGATAGTCAGCACGGTTTTGTGAAGGGTAGGTCGTGCCTCACAAACCTTATTGAGTTCTTTGAGAAGGTGACCAAAGAGGTGGATGAGGGTAAAGCGGTTGATGTGGTGTATATGGATTTCAGCAAAGCGTTTGATAAGGTTCCCCATGGTAAGCTTTTGCAGAAAATACGGACACATGGGATTGAGGGTGATTTAGTGGTTTGAATCAGGAATTGGCTAGCTGGAAGAAAATAGAGGGTGGTGGTTGATGGGAAATATTCATCCTGGAGTTCAGTTACTAGTGGTGTACCGCAAGGATCTGTTTTAGGGCCACTGCTGTTTGTCATTTTTATTAATGACCTGGATGAGGGCGTAGAAGGATGGGTTAGTAAATTTGCGGATGACACTGAAGTCGGTGGAGTTGTAGACAGTGCGGAAGGATGTTGCAGGTTACAGAGGGACATAGATAAGCTGCAGAGCTGGGCTGAGAAGTGGCAAATGGAGTTTAATGCGGAAAAGTGCGAAGTGATTCACTTTGGAAGGAGTAACAGGAATCCAGAGTACTGGGCTAATGGTAAGATACTTGGTAGTGTGGATGAACAGAGGGATCTGGGTGTCCATGTGCATAGATCCCTGAAAGTTGGCACCCAGGTTGATAGGGTTGTTAAGAAGGCGTACGGTGTGTTAGCTTTTATTGGTAGAGGGATTGAGTTTCGGAGCCAGGAGGTCATGCTGCAACTGCACAAAACTCTGGTGCGGCTGCACTTGGAGTATTGCGTACAGTTCTGGTCGCCGCATTATAGGAAGGATGTGGAAGTGTTGGAAAGGGTGCAGAGGAGATTTACCAGGATGTTGCCTGGTATGGTGGGAAAATCGTATGAGGAAAGGCTGAGGGGCTTGAGGTTGTTTTCGTCGGAGAGAAGAAGGTTAAGAGGTGACTTAATAGAGGCATACAAGATGATCAGAGGATTAGATAGGGTGGATAGTGAGAGCCTTTTTCCTCGGATGGTGATGGCTAACACTAGGGGACATAGCTTTAAATTGAGGGGTGAGAGATATAGGACAGATGTTAGAGGTAGGTTCTTTACTCAGAGAGTAGTAAGGGCGTGGAATGCCCTGCCTGCAGCAGTAGTAGACTCGTCAACATTAAGAGCATTCAAATGGTTATTAGATAAACATATGGATGATATTGGAATAGTGTAGGTTAGATGGGCTTTAGATTGGTTTCACTGGTCGGCGCAACATCGAGGGCCGAAGGGCCTGAACTGCGCTGTAATGTTCTATGTTCTATCTATCTTTTCCTTTGCTCGAAGTACAATAGGCAATCCTGCTTCCTGCTGGTTGTAGCTCAGTGAGTTGTACTCCAACCTTTGAGTCAGAGACCGAGGGTTCCAGGGACGTGAACACCAAATTCAGTGCAGTACTGAGGGAGTGCTGCCCTGTCAGAGAGGTAGCACCTTTCAGACGATTTGTAAAACCAAGGCCCCATCTGCCCACTCAATTGGACCTAAAAGATCCCAGGGCACAATTTTGTGGAAGAGCTGGAAAGTCCTCTGAGGTGTCTTGGCCAATATTTATCCTTCAACTTAAAAACAGATGAACTGATCACTATCTCAGTGCTATGTGTAAATTAGTTACTGCCCTTCCCACAGTCCACTTGAAACTCCACTTTCAGAATATATCATTGGTTGTAAAGTAGTTCTGAAATCATGAAAGACGCGATAGAAATATTAGCTTTTCCTACTGCTCAGAGCCTGTTTTGGCATTTCACAGTCTGAGTAAGTCATGACATTTAAATTAAATCCAAATCACAAGATAGAGAAGGATGCAAAAGGTCATTGGACTTAAAATTAGTTCATCCGTCCACAAAAGCTTAAAATCCCCCATCACATCATCAAATTGTCTATTAAATGATTTCAAGGATTTCTTCCTCTTTATTGTTCTACCTGAACATCTATTCCGAATATTGATCTTAAAATTAGAGCCAGACATTCAGAAGTGAATTCAGGATGTGCTTTTTCACACAAAACTTAGTGGAAAGTTGGAATTCCTTCCCCCAAACAGGCTGGGATCAATTGGAGCTTTCAAGGTTGGGTTTGTAGAGTTTTATTGAGTAAACGTCGCAAGGAAATGGGAGCATGTGGTGGGAGAGTTGAGTGGATAAACAATGATCCAATTGAATGGCGGATATAGAGGCTGAATGACTTCCTCCTGTTCCTAATATTCTGAAAATCACTGCTGAAGATATAAGTTGCTGTTTAGTAAAATTGCTGGTGGAAGTGAGTGTACAGTGAGGAGGGAGGGGTTGGAGTTAAAAAATCATCCGGTTCTCGAGGGGGCTGGAGGCATCATGCTAATATTACTGGTTTAGTAATCCAGAGGCCCAGGAAAATACTCTGGGAGACATGGGTTCAAATCCCACCATGGCAGCTGGTGAACTTCAAACTTAATTAATTAATTAATTAATTCAATTGACAGTGGCCATGAAACAATTGTCATAAAAGCAAAACACTGTGGATGCTGGAATCTGAAACAAAAACAGAAAATGCTGGAAGCTCTCAGCAGGTCTGACAGCATCTGTGGAGAGAGACTAGAGCCAATGTTTAGAGTCTAGCTGACTGTGGTGAACCATAGATGGTTACCACTATGGGTACTGAACCATAGATGGTTAGCACTATGGGTACTTGTACATATGTTACTGTTGTCACTGTTGGGGTTAGGGTTGGGGTGTTCTACCTGTTGGTATTGTTCTGTGGTACACTCCGGTTGGCTCCGCCTACCTGTAGGAGTATAAAGGTCACTGCACTGCCTGGTGACCCTTTAGTCTGGGATTGTATTGTTAAGCAGTAAGCTCCATTCTTGTTACTAATAAAAGCCTTTATTTCCCGGGTACGATCCAGCCTCCCGAGTGATTTAATCGCGCATCACTGACCCTTCGTCAGAGCTCTAATTGAGCCAATGTTTGGAGCTGCTCTGACGAAGAGTCATCCAGATTTGAAATGTTGGCTCGATTCTCTCTCCATGAAACAATTGTCAACTGTTATAAAAATGCATTTGATTCACCAATCAGTCATCCTTATCTGGTCTGACCGACATGTGACTACAGACGCACAACAATGTGGTTGGTTCATAGCCATCCTCTGAAAATAGTCTAAACAGACTCAGTTGTAACAGTTAGGAATGGGCAACTAACACTGGCCTTGCCAGTGATGCCAATATCCCATGAGGAAAGAGCTGAGTCCAGCACATTCTGCAAGTAGAATGAAGCTGGGAGCCTGATGATAATCCACAAAGTAGCAGCAGGATATAGCAACAGACAAGAGTAGGGCATCAGCAAAGTGAAAGTTTCTCAAAGGCACAATCGGAGATCTGAGAAGACTGACAGCTGGTGACCTTTTTTTGCAAGCATAGCTAAGCATGCCAAACTAAGCCAACATGTTACCATGACAATGGGCCCTTCCTGTGGACTCCCACTACCAACCATGTGAATTGTAGACTGAGGGTCGTTTAAAGTACAAAGATGGGATGTCCTCCCTCACATTGCTGTGGTAAAGTTGGACAGAGAAAATCAATCCAACAGCTTTTAAGATGTGTTTCTCCAGCAGAGGCATATCACCTTCAGAGTCAGAAAGTCTGAGAACAGTCACTGTGCCCAGGCGGTTAAAATTAAGTAAGTCTATAGATTTAAAAGCTTCTGCCTCTCTGGTGGGAAATCTGTGTAGGATTCCAGGTGAGATGGTCCCTCACCTCTGCCTGGTGCATCAAAGTCAACAGTGAGGTTCTCACTGTTATAACAAAGTATATTGGACAACATTCTATGTCCACACATGGACACCTATATCTGGAATTTGGAAGTTACTGTCGGAGTTACTCTTCTCCTCCACATAGTGCGCTACAACAGTCCTCACTGATGCACTCAGAATTGAAATCAAGGCACTGTAGAGACGTTGCTGTACTGGCCCATTAATTCTCCAGTAAAGATGTCAGAAAAATACGAGGTTAATTCAGGAGTAAATTAATTACTGCTGAACAAACTCTCTGGAACTGAAAATGTAATTTTACAAGTATGCTGTCTAACTTTTTCAGCATTTATTAGTGCCAGAAATATAAAACAAAAGAATAAAATCGCATTTTTCATTTTTTCTTTATGTCATTTTCAACTTTCTCTTTCTCAACTCCAGTTGTCTTGCCCTTCCTTTATTTCATTGTTTGTATATCATTTGATCTATTTAGTTTATGGTTCCTGGTTAATGGTTCCTGGTTTAGATTCTGCGTGTCTAAGTAAGGATTTATTGTTACCTGCTCTATTCATAGGTGCTTCTATAGAGGATATCAAACTGGATCAGACGCTAGATTAGCACATGGTGCTGCTCAAAGGCCTGAGGAAACTCTGTGGATAGCTAGTACTGGAGTCAACTATAAGTGTGATTCCTTCAATTACAAACTTAGGGCCGATTGCCACAATGGTATTAAGCTCCCAGGTTTCCAAACTCTTTAATGATAGCGCCATTTCATAAAGTCATAGAAGTTTACAGCATGGAAACGGGCCCTTCAGCCCAACTTGTCCATGCCGCCCTTTTTTTTTTAAATGACTAAGCTAGTCCCAATTGCCCGTGCTTGGCTCATATCCCTCGATAGCCATCTTACTCATGTAACTGTCTAAATGCTTTTTAAAAGAGAAAATTGTACCCGCCTCTACTACTACCTCTGGCAGCTCATTCAGACACTCATCACCCTGTGTGTGAAAAAATTGCCCCTCTGGACCCTTTTGTATCTCTCCCATCTCGTCTTAAACCTATCTCCTCTAGTTTTAGACTCCCTTACCTTTGGGAAAAGATATTGATTATCTAGCTGATCTATGCCCCTCATTATTTTATAGACCTCTATAAGATTAGCTTTCTACGCTCCAGAGAAAAAAGTTCCAGTCTATCCAGGCTCTCCTTACAACTCAAACCATCAAGCCCTGGTAGCATCCTAGTAAATCTTTTCTGCACTCTTTCTAGTTTAATAACATCCTTTCTATAATAGGGTGACCAGAACTGCACACAGTATTCCAAGTGTGACCTTACCAATGTTTTGTAAGACAATGTTTTGGGACGTCTTCAACAAGACGTCCCAACTCCTGTATTCATTGTTCCGACCGATGAAACCAAGCATGCCGAATGCCTTCTTCACCACTCTGTCCACCTGTGACTCCACTTTCAAGGAGCTATGAACATGTACCCCTAGATCTCTTTGTTCTGTAACTCTCCCCAGTGCCCTACCATTAACTGAGGCAGTAGTGCTAACAACTGTGCCACGGTGCTGTAACCATTCTATGATTCTACGATCCTAAGAAACTCTTCAGGGTCTTTTTCCAATCAAGGATTGGTAGGCCAGCTGGGTATTATACTCACTGGATAGTGATGGTCCATCACTGCTGGAGAAGGCTGGGTCATTGGAAATGGTGGCATCAAGCTCACGTTATAGAATTAGTAACAGAGATTTGGGCTGTGGCAGCTGGGGTAATTTCAGTTTAGTTAACTAAAATACATTGGGAACAACATGCTGGTAGGATGTTAATAATGACCATAAATCTACCAGATTGTTGTTAGGGATGAGCTGGCCTTGACAACCATGCCCACATTCTGTGAATGGATAAGAAACTTGGTCTTATCAAATAGCTCGTGTTTATTGCGGGAGTTACATGGGTGGGCCATGGATTTTCAACCACAGTTGAAAGCTTCAAGATGTGGAGATTTCAGTACAATACCAGAGAATACCTTTCACACATGGAACACATAATTCCTCCAGAAAACTTTGTTTGCAAATCTGACACTGACATTTGATTTTGTAATCTTTGAAGAGTGAAATAATTGTTTACATGGATGGTTTGAAACTGAAAGGTTATTTTTCTCTGGTGTGTTCTGAGAATTGTTCACCTGTTTTATAAAGATGTTTAATTATAAATGGGTATAACACCAAATGAACTAAATGGCTTCAATAACTATACAACAGAATGGAAAAAATTGACAGCATCTCCTAATCTCTTTCTTTCATCATTGCACATGTTGAGCTGTTGGACCGGGAGGGTGGGAGGTGGGAGGGGGGGGGGGGGGTGGGGGGGGGTGGAGAGGTAGCATAACAGGCATTTTTATAATGCTGTGAGGAGCTGAGGGGGGGGGCGGGGGGGCGGTGTGGGTAGGTCCTGAGGCTATCAGACTTTAATGCGGGTGTCACCCGACTTCAGAAGGGAGCTTCTGATGGAGGCATCACCCACCTTTTGCGCCCAGGATCTAAGTCTGTTGATCTTTCGGGCTTCCCCTATGCCAGGACAATCCTTCCACCAGCTTAAAATTTGAGCCTGGGCAGGAAATGGCCCTTCGTGATCAAAGATTGGCCACTTAAGGATTTCAATTGGGGCAAGGGCAGGTTTCCCGAGCAAGGCCTTACCTGTCCCAGTGCAAAGTCACCGTGTGGTTGAGGTGTGCAGGAACCCAGAGAGAATCCCGTTCCTTCAATACCCCACCCAAAAACTCATCAGCGGGTAGCGTGAAATTTTGATCCATGGGTTCAAGCTTTGCTCACCCCAAGGGTGAAATTTTACAGCCCCTGTCGGATTTTGAATTCCACCAAATTTAATGGACTTTTAAATGGTTCACTGCATTTTTCAGCCTTGTTCCCCAACATGATGCGAGTCATGAAACTCTGCCCCAATAACTTGAGCACATGTTTATGCTGATGCTTCGGTTTATTATCAATGGAATGCTGATCTGCTGGAGGAGGAGGAGGTGCCTTTCAGATCAGCTCTGAAATCAAGCCTCAGTCTTCTCTCTCAGGATGT
Organism: Mustelus asterias; assembly: GCF_964213995.1. Taxonomy (NCBI): domain Eukaryota; kingdom Metazoa; phylum Chordata; class Chondrichthyes; order Carcharhiniformes; family Triakidae; genus Mustelus; species Mustelus asterias. Next base: position 83,015,314 of record NC_135803.1, on the reverse strand, counting down.
GAGAAGATGCAATATTTTGGAGAAGAGCAGGGGATTTACCTTGCCAAACGTTATTCCTCAACCAATAAAACTTAAAGATGGATTACCTGATCATTACACGTTATTATTTCTGGGATCTTGCTTTGCATAAATTGACTGCGGTGTTTCCTACATTACAAACATGTCCAAACCAGCTCATTGGTTGTACATTGCTTTGGGATTTCATGGGTTTGCGACTGGCCCTCTCTCCTTTATAAGTCTCGCAGAGTTCAGTGCAAAATTCTTTTGTCCTTTTAGTGATCGAGGCAAAGACTATTAAAGGTTAAATTGGTGAACAACAATGGGATAAAGACAGAAGGGAAGCTGGTGGTTAAATGTGATTCATACCATTTTATTCCCTTCAAACCTTAACTCTGACATGAATTGTAAAATTATGGTAATTTTGGAGGGTTTTATGTGGAGCAGACGATCCACTCTTTTCAACCCCAGTACAGAAGTTGAAAATTACTTCCCACATCCACAATAGCACACTAACACACAGATAAAGCAAAGGGTCAAAGTGGATATGAGGAATCAGCTGGCTGGGAAGGTAACAGTGTGACTGAACCTTTAAATGATTGGCTTCACATCTTTTCCTTTTCTAGATTTTCCAATAAGCAAAATTAGTGGAATGCTTCTAAGTTTATGCAGAAAATTAACAGCCAGCAGGAGCTCGAGCAAGGTACTCCTGATCAACTTTAAAATGAATAAGAGGGAAGATGTTAATCTACTGCCAAAATTCTCTCCAGCATCATCCGAGCCCATTTACACTTAGCTCCTTGCCGGTTGGTCCTCACACCAGTAAGAAACACAGCTGGTCTCCATCAGCAGAAATCAGGTGTGATGGCCTCTCCGGGGTGCCGGGGGATGGGGCAGTGCGGAGGCCATTGAAGCCCCTGGGTGGTTGGGGGCATGGCTGGGCAATGCTGCTTGGGGTGCCATTGTGCAGATGCACAATGGCACCCCAAGCGCTCTGCAGCCATCTTCACTGGTGAGTTTTGCCTCCCTTCACTTTTTTTGCACTGAGTTCCACTGTGCAACTCACAGCTCGCTGCAAAAAACGATGCCATTCACTCCCGTTTTCTCCTTGTTCAGCACTTAGAATTTTTCTCATAAGATCACGCCCACTGAATATTTTTTAGGGCTGTGTTAGATAGATTCTTGATTGACTTGAGCGTCGATGGGGACAGGAGGTAGTAAGGAAAGTGGATTGAGATCAGAGACAGATCTGCCATGATCTTATTGAATGGCGGAGCAGGCTCAAGGGACTGAATGGTCTACTCCTGCTCCAGATTCATATGTTTGTGTGTATGAAATTACACAAAGTTATACATAAAGACCCTTACATCCAGCAAACATAGACTCATCGCTTTAAATGATATCAGGTGCATGATTTTAGGCATTGCATTCTGCTTATTTGCAAAAACAGTGATCAGTTTGTGCTGCTTACATGTTTAAAAGCATCATGATAAGGAATAAAATCCTTATCAACTTGGGTTATTGGAAAGAAGATCACACTTAGAGAATTTGTTGTCATTATCTGCCAATTTAACAGAGTAAGTGACGGTATATGTTGTTTACCTTGACTTTATTTAATCTACATAAGGATCTCCATTTATGTGAACAGACTAGAGAAGGTGGGATTATTCTTCAGAAATCATTAAAACAAGACTTATCAAAATTCTGAAGGCTTTTGATAAAGTAAATGGGAAGAAACTGTTCCACTCATTGGCAACCAGAGGACAGAGATTTAGGGTAAATGGCAAAAGAACCAAAGGTTAGAGGAGGCACAATATTTATATGCAATGATTTGGGAAGTACTGACTGAAAGGGTGATAGAAGCATATTGAATAATAACTTTTAGCAAAAATATTTGCAGGAGATAAGAGATAGGGAGTGGAACTAATTGAATAACTTTTTCAAAGAGCTAGCACAAATATGATGGGCAGAATGGTCTGATTTTGTGCTATATGTGTCATTCTGTGATTCAATGACTTTCAGGAAATATTTCTTTGCAAGAAAACTGCACCGGGTCAAAACTAATAGTTTCAATGAGGAAGCTGTAGGTTGGACAATGAATTGGCTTTCTTAAGGAAGAGAGGATGTTTAATCAATTAGTTCCCATTGGACAGATTTGGTCTCCCGATTCCCCTCCAGGAACAGCTCTCAAGTTTGTAAGTAGAGCATTTAATTTTGTGGATGACACCGAGTTATGTGTGACAGGAAGAATGATGAGAAAACTAAAGAAATTTAGCACCTCAGTAAAGTGGTGGGTAGTTTGAGGACAAGTTCAGCTACAATACATGCTTTAAGATAAATTTAAAAATTAAGAGTGTCAAATATCCTTAGTTTATTAATTTTAATGTTTTACATTAAGTAATAGGTGTTTGCTGATTGTTAATACATGCTAACAGTGACTGAGTGAGGTGAAAGTGCAGCTCCTATGAGAAGCAATAGGTGGTTTTAAATGCATGCGAGGTAATAGATTCCACTCATATTCTCCATTTTATGCCCAATGATAAGTTATTTGAACATTTGTGCATGGCTGTCAGGTTAGTTAAATGGTACATATGGAATAAATGAGTTAAATATGGCTATAATTATTTCAGATTATTTAAATTGATACACAGTGGTTAAAGAGGGAAGCTCAGAGCAGCACTTTAAATTGTGGAGGTGAGATGGTTTATATTCATAGTCATAGGTATCGAGGCAGGGTGACACATCAGTCATAAACTATAAGAATAAAACTTGAGTGCTTTATGACTGCAATCAGAATCCTGGTGTTAAATATTGCCATGAAATTGCTCCAGGGTATGGGTTATTTATTGTGATATAGATTTTATACGTTGTGCCATGATATTCACGCTAAAGGATTGCATTATTATTACTGCTAGTTTATTGAGAAATCATTTGCAATTAATTGCAGGGTAAGTATGCAGTACTGTTTCATCAACCTCCTGATCAAAATTGGCTGTTATTAATCCTTGGAACCAGCATCAAGCAGAATAGTTGTGAGTCTGTTCAATAACATATAGTGCCATTTACTGCTATCTTTTGGAGAACTTAGCCAGTGAATTGACAATCTTTGTTAACTGAGCACTGCCAATATCAATAATAAAGACATTTATTATGTTTAAATCAGGTTTGTGAATTTGTGAAGTAACAGTTAGAGCAGGTATTCTAAATAAGGTATGTGACCTTCCTTGAGGTAGGAATGCATGGATCAGGTTTTGGGAGCTTGCTTAAGGCAAAAATTATAAGTTTTCACTCACTGAATAGACTAAATAGAGAGTTATGAGACATATTCCTTGCAATCTGTTCACGTACCATCTACAGAATTGTCAAATTCAGCCATATCTGATTGGTCATTAGGCAAGTAGGGGCCTTTTGTGATAAAGAAATTATGCATCTCGGTCGAGTGTTGACTGAGCAATTCTGTTTCCCAGCATCAGCAACCTGTCAATCAGTCACTGGATTTCTGTCATTGCTGCCACCAGCACACCAAATATCAAACTAAACTGCATCGACATATATTGTCCCAATATCTGACAGCCACCCGATCCCAGTTCTGCACAAGCTTGAAAAGAATTAACAGGTCAATAAGTGGTCATTAAAATGGTGCTTCGTTTTTGCAAAGAGAAGGTATTTTCACAGGAAGAATAACTAAATATATAACCGAGTGGAGAACAAAATCACTGCAACAGAGGTGTAAAACAACTGTCGGATTTGTTTAAGGGACAGCGTTTAAGAATAAGAGGCCCACCTTTTAAGACAGAGCCAAGGAGACTTTTCTTCTCTTGGTGTGTGGAATTCTCTTCCCCAGAAAGCAGTGGTGGCTGGGCATTTAAATTTATTATTCAAGGCTGAGCTGGATAGATTTTTGAGAGATAAAGGAGAGCCAACGATTTTGGTTGGTTTTGATTTGATTTGATTTGATGTATTATTGTCACATGTATTAGTATACAGTGAAAAGTATTGTTTCTTGCGCGCTATACAGAAAAGCATACTGTTCATAGAGAAGGAAATGAGAGAGTGCAGAATGTAGTGTTACAGTCATAGCTAGGGTGTAGAGAAAGATCAACTTAATGCAGGGTAGGTCCATTCAAAAGTTTGATGGAAGCAGGGAAGAAGCTGTATCTTTTTCTCGACGGAAGGAGATGGAAGAGAGAATGTCCGGGGTGCGTGGGGTCCTTAATTATGCTGACTGCTTTGCCGAGGCAGCGGGAAGTGTAGACAGAGTCAATGGTTGGGAGGCTGGTTTGCGTGAGGAATTGGGCTACATTCACAAATTTTGTAGTTTCTTGCGGTTTTGGACAGAGCAGGATTCATACCAAGCTGTGATACAACCAGAAAGATTGCTTTCTATGGTGAATCTGTAAAGTTTGGTGAGAATCATAGCTGACATGCCAAATTTCCTTAGTCTTCTGAGAAAGTAGAGACGTTGGTGGGCTTTCTTGACTATAGTGTCGGCATGTGGGGACCAGGACAGGTTGTTGGTGGTAAGAGGCAGACAGGGAAGTGAATCTGAGACCACAACCAGATTAGCCAGATTATTGAATGGTGGAGCAAGCTCAAAGTGCTGAGTGGCCTACTCCTGCTCCTGTTTCATGTTCCTTTGTCTGGAATGTCTAGTACTGTGAAGTATGGTTATGAGACCGTGTCAAAGTAAATCTCATAAAATGATCAAAGAAGTACAACATGATGAAGTAGAAACTTAAATGTTTTTTTTCTGGTGCAATATGCATGCAGAGCTATTGCAACAATTTGAATAAGGAAGTGCCTGCATTTATATAATACCTGTCACATCCTTGAGATGCTCACCTCCCACCTCCAGTATTCAAAAACCCGATGTCTGACATCCTCCAATGTGCTTCATGGACAAAAGTCCAAAGATGTGCGGGTTAGGTTGATTGGCCAGGTTAAAAATTGCCCCTTAGAGTCCTGAGATGCGTAGGTTAGAGGGATTAGCGGGTAAATATGTGGGGGTGGGGGTAGGGGTAGGGCCTGGGTGGGATTGTGGTCGGTGCAGACTCGATGGGCCGAATGGCCTCCTTCTGCACTGTAGGGTTTCTATGATGATTTTTTTCATTCGCCCTTGAAGTGCAAAATTCAACTTCCAAAATCCTTCAACAATAAAAACAGAAAATGCTGGAAATTCTCAGCTAGCCACGCACCAACAATACAAAAAGAAACAGAATTTAGATGGCAGGATTTTTCTATCCCATCTCCCCCACTCCCTATGGTGTATTTTTCAGTAGCGGGAGGTGGCCTGCCATTGGCTGGCAGTTGGATCTTCTGGTCATAGGATTTTCCACTGAATATACTCCTCACTGCCAGGAAACACACAGTGGGGCGGTGTTGTCGGCGGGACCAGGGGATCCCGCAAGCATGAATGGCCAGAAAGTTCTGGCCACATTCCAGCATTTTCTGTTTTAATCTCAGATTTCCAGCAACTGCAGTATTCCACATAGAAAGTTGTGAGCTGTAATGTTCTGATTCTCCAGCATTCAATTTGGGGGTTACTCTAAGTTGCGCTGGGGAATCTTTGGGAAGTTCCCAGGTAAGAGTTTACCTGGCAATTGTCCGGAAGTGCTAACTTCCCCTGAACAATTACACTGGGCTGGGAACCATTCAACAAAGGGATCTAAATCATTAACTTCAGAGTTAGAAGAATAAAAGCACTTCTAACCTAAGTGTAACTATTTTAAACACAAAGGCTGAGCTCCTCATGCCACACTTCCGCCCAGCCCCCACACCCTGCTAGACTCCTGACTCCCCTCCCCAGGGGACTCCTAACACCCAACCCCTCGAACCAACCCCACCATCTGCCAATGTCCAAACTCCCTACATCCTCATGTCTATCCACTTCAACCTCCCCCAGTGTCCGCCCTCCCATCTCCAGTATTCAAGTATTCAAAAACCCGATGTCCGACATCCTCCATCCCCGATATTGGAACTCCCCCCCGAAATGTCCAACATTCCCCAAATCTGAACCACCTCCCTGATGGCTGATCCTTAACCCCCGATATCCAAACCCCCCCCATGGCTGAACAGCCCCGCTCAGTGTCCGACTCCCCCTCGATAGGCCCCACCCCTCAAATCCCACCCACTTACCTGAAACAGATAACTTCTCCCTGGCTTGTTATTTCCAATGGGACATTTAAACTCACTTGCTTTATGGCAGCTAATGCTGCAAAAAGAGGGCGTGTCCTCCTTCACTCGACTTCGTTTACACTTCACTGCCCGAGTCCCACCTGGTCCATGTCAGGAAGGTCAGATGATACAGCTGCTTAATAAATATAGCCATGATGTGGAGATGCCGGTGTGGGACTGGGGTAAGCACAGTAAGAAGTCTCACGGCACCAGGTTAAAGTCCAACAGGTTTATTTGGTAGCACAAGCCACAAGCTTTCCGAGCGCTGCTCCTTCGTCAGGTGAGACCTCTTCTAACCTCTCACCTGATGAAGGAGCACTGCTCTGAAAGCTTGTGGCTTGTGCTACCAAATAAACCTGTTGGACTTAAATCTGGTGTTGTGAGACTTCTTACTGTAATAAATATAGCACAGGTAAGTGCATAGAGAGTGGCAATCTGCCATTGCTTGCCACTCCAAGGAAGTAATGGCCCTTTTTTTTGCTCACTGTAAACATTTATTTTTCCCAACAGAAACCTACTCTGAAATAACCTCATCCACAGTTCCCTGCGCTCTATCAGCTTTTTAGCAGCAGGTATCCCTTTGACCAGTAAGAAGCAAGCTGTGCGTTGATGAATAATGATTGTACAATCTAAACATTCTGTTGCACCTTAATACACACTCTGAAATGTAACAGCATCCAAGGAACCTTGAGTGCAAAATAAATCTTGACCTACAGTGTACTCCATTACAATTCCGGCAGTGATTAATCCAGTATCTCAAGTAAATTCTTCAAAACTTCCAAAATACAAGTCATCTAAATTTTCTTGCAAGGATTAATTGCTCTCTCCCTTTTTAAGAGCTGTCTTAACAAGTAAGGCTATGAGTTAAACAAAGAATCCCATGAGTGTGCCTGAGATTCAAACTTTGATTTCATTTGAACAACAGCTCGTTGATGCCAAGCAAAGCCACATCAACATAGCAAAAGGAAGCAAGAGCTGATGCTGTAAAATACCTTGTAACCTTGACGGAATATCCCAAAGCATCTCACGGACAATTAACTATTCATTAAATCTTGCTCTTTTGTTATGTCAGCAAATGTAAGTGAAGCTGCACACAGCAAGATCCCACAAACAGCAAATGAGTGCGTGATCAATTCATTTATTTTGGTGGTGGCTGCATATTTACTTGAAAAGAAGAAAATAAGCAAGTTCACCAAAAATAATAAGGGAGTAAAATACATTGATTAGCTCACCATGTCAGGGCTGATTTTCACATCTGCCACAGCTAGATGGAACAGTCCAGCCAGGTGCCAGACCATGGTGTTGGTGCCAGGGCACCATTGGCACTGCCAAGACATGTGGCCTGAAACTGGGCCTGAGTGGGGGTCTGAGGGAAGAACACCAAAGAATAAAGAAAATTACAGCACAGGAACAGGCCCTTCGGCCCTCCAAGCCTGCACCTACCAACTTAACTAAAACCCCCTACCCTTCCAGGGACCATATCCCTCTATTCCCATCCTATTCATGTATTTGTCAAGACGCCCCTTAAAAGTCACTACCGTATCCGCTTCCACTACTTCCCCCGGCAACGGGTTCCAGGCACCCACTACTCTCTGTGTAAAATATCTGCCTCGTACATCTCCCTTAAACCTTGCCCCTCGCACTTTAAACCTGTGCCCCCTAGTAATTGACTCTTCCACCCTGGGAAAAAGCTTCTGACTATCCACTCTGTCCATGCCTCTCATAATCTTGTAGACTTCTATCAGGTCGCCCCTCAACCTCCACCGTTCCAGTGAGAACAAATCAAGTCTCTCCAATCTCTCCTCATAGCTAATGCCCTCCATACCAGGCAACATCCTGGTAAATCTTTTCTGTACCCTCTCCAAAGCCTCCACATCCTTCTGGTAGTGTGGCGACCAGAATTGAACACTATATTCCAAGTGTGGCCTAACTAAGGTTCTATAAAGCTGCAACATGACTTGCCAATTTTTAAACTCAGTGCCCTGGCCGATGAAGGCAAGCATGCTGTATGCCTTCTTGACTACCTTCTCCACCTGCATTGCCACTTTCCGTAACCTGTGTACCTGTACACCCAGATCCCTTTGCCTATCAATACTCTTAAGGGTTCTGCCATTTACTGTATATTTCCTTTCTGTATTAGACCTTCCAAAATGCATTACCTCACATTTGTCTGGATTAAACTCCATCTGCCATCTCTCCGCCCAAGTCTCCAGCTATATCCTGCTGTATCCTCTGATGGTCCTCATCGCTATCCGCAAATCCACCAACCTTTGTGTCATCTGCAAACTTACTAATCAAACATTTTCCTCCAAATCATTTATATATATTACAAAGAGGGATGTGAACTCTGAAGCGGGGGGGGGGGGGGGGGGGGACTGGGTTTGATTTGGGAAGGAGGCTGAATGGGGGGGCTGAGTGGTGTGGTTGTGTCACCCTCATTCATGCCTGCGTGGTGTGGGTTCATCTGTGGACTTTAACCTGGTGTTGTTAAACTTCTTACTTATGGTGTGGGTAGGGCAGGGAGGGTGGGGGGTATTTGTGGGTGAGGAGATGGCCCTCTTTGGTGAGGGGCTAGGCCTTGGTGGTACTCTCCTGGTTAGTGGGGGGATTGCCATTTCATTTTTTTGGGCAGAGGCGGATCTGTCTCCAAGCACAGAGATTGGGGCATCCTTTAAAAAGATCTCTGAAGAGCCAGGCTGCTTGGTGTGTTTCCTAGAATGCATATATTTACAGCCATCAGTTGGATGAATCCCATCTGACAGATGCTGCCAGCACTAGCGGGAAAATGGGAGAGTTTCCTCTTGGCGTCTACACAGCCCCAATTCAGGAGAATCAAAGCCTTTGAGTCTGAAGCTTGCTCTCACAATTAAACAATTTCTCTTGTTTTGTGAGTGCAGTGAGTCCACATGATGACATTGAAAGACTCAAATTATTTCAACTGGGTCTAATTTTAATCCTTCAAACAATATGGGGCGGCACAATGGCACAGTGGTTAGGACTGTGAGATCAGGGTTTGATTCCTGGCTTGGGTTACTGTCTGTGGAGTTTGCACGTTCTCCCCGTGTCTGTGTGGGTACATTCCGGTTAGTCTGGTTTCCTTCCGCAGTCCGAAAGATGTGCTGGTTAAGTGCATTGGCCATGCTAAATTCTCCCTCAGTGTACCCAAACAGATGCTGGAGTGTGGTGACTAGGGGATTTTCACAGTGACTTCATTGCAGTGTTAATGTAAGCCTACTTGTGACACTAATAAACTAAAACAAAATGCCAACTGGAAATATGTTACTCATGGCAGTTTGCTGTCTGAGAGACAATTTGCTGAAAGCCAACCTGTGCCTCTGGAAGAGGGAGGTTTAGCATTGCTTCATAGAAAGATATTTGTATAAACAAAGGAAGAATGATGACAGACAAGACATTGCCTTCTTTGTGATGCCACAGTAGAAGTGTTGATAGAACAGGGAAGAGGCAGGTAGGAGGCTCTGATAGGTGAGAGATGCCAGAGCAGACATGGTGGGAGCTGGTTCTGCATGGTAATAATGCTGGCAGCATCATGACTAGAGATGAAGGATAACACTATTTAATGATCTTACCGGAGCTACCAAGCTAACAGCTTAATCTTTGCATCTCTTTCATTCATGAATACACTCCTGAAACAACATTCTTCCCCATTTCCTATATCAACATCTTTCCACCAATCACAGACATGGCTGTGCGTCACACCTACTTTACTCACAACCACACCCAAATCTTTCAAACTGCCAGAAACAACATTCTGCATTTATTTGATTAGAACATTTTCCAGATAGGTTTTTTTACACTTCACATTGCATTCACTTTTCTCGCACAACTCCTTGTGCATACTTATGCAAACTACATCAAAAGTTCTAACAGTCATTTCACAGGCCACAGACTAACCACTTCCATCTCTCTTGCAGGTCAAACTGACAAGCAATCAAAGGGCGACAGTAAAAATCAGGAGGTGGTGTAAAAAACACAATTTGTCAGTGTGTCAGTTTCAAACTGAAAAAAAATTCCAGCTAGGATACTGACCTTCTGGGAACATCTAAAAACAACTGCAGCCAAGATGAAGTCCAGAAACAACTTGATTGCCAAACTAGCCTCACTGATTCCTCGGACGGTGGGACTGACATACGAAGGGAGATTGAATCTGTTAGGATTATATTCGCTGGAGTTTGGAAGAATGAGGGGGATCTCATAGAAACCTATAGCATTCTAACAGGACGAGACAAGGTAGATGCAAGAAGGGTGTTTCTGATGGTGGGAAGAGTCCAGAACCAGTGGTCACAACCTGAGGATACAGCGTAAACCATTAAGACAGACATAAGGAGACATTTCTTTTCGTAGAGCCTGTGGAATTCACTAACACAGAAAGCAATTGATGCCAAAACATTGTATGTTTTCAAGAAGCAGTTTGTTAGGGACCAGATCAGAAGCCTTGAGGTATGTAATTAAGTCTGACTAGACCTCAACTTTTTTTTAAATTTGGCATTCATGTGAGGGTAAGGGGTTTTACTCCAGATGTTGATGATCAGCCATGATCATAATGAATGGCGGAGCAGATTCAAAGAGCTCCTATTTTCTATGTTTTCAAGCTTAGCCGGCTCAGCAGAGGCTGCTGCTATCACCACCCTCTGAACCTTAGCACTCACACTCTCATACTCAGTGGCAGAATACTGCACCCCTGTTTGGTCAAGATCATCTCACACACACACAGAATTGACACTTAGCTGAATGTTACTATGCGTGTCATTTATGGAACATTACGCTCAAAAGCACTCCTTTGGCTCCCTGTTCTGGCAAACATTACTCCTCTAAATATCTGCCAGCTTGCAACAACTCACAAAATAATAGAAAAAGTTTGCATTGCCACCCACGCCCCCCCCAACCCCCCCCCCCCCCCCACCCCCCCAGCACCCCCCGGCCACCCACCCGCCACTTCATGTTGATCTATTCAGCCCACCCAAGGTACAACCCCCATCAAGAAAACCTGATCTGGAAAAAACTCCCACATAGGACTTCAACAGAAATTCCACCCAGACAAATGAAAGGGGAATCGTTTGACATGACAAACAAGTACAGACTCTGGAACTGTTCCTAGCTAATGTAACCCCACTATTTAAAAAGGGAGGTAGAGAAAAACAGGGAGTTATAGAGCAGTCAGCCTGATGTGGAAAGTGGGGAAAATTCTAGAGTCCATTATCAAAGATTTTAAAGCAGAACACTTGGAAAACAGTGGCAGGATTGGACAGAGTCAACATGGATTTATGAAAGGAAAATAATGCTCGACAAACCTACTGGAATTCTTTGAGTATGTAACTCGTAGAGTTGATGAGGGAAGCATGTTTATGTGGTTTATTTGGATTTTCAGAAGGCTTTTGACAAAGTCCCACATAAGAGATGAATGTGTAAAATTAAAACGAATGGGATGGGGCACAGTGTATTGAGAAGGATAGAAAACTGGTTGGTAGACAGGAAACAAAGAGTCAGAATAAATGCATTTTTTTCCAAATGGGAGGCAGTGACTTGTGCGGTACCTCAGCGATCGGTCCTCGGACACCAGCTATTCACTATATATATATTAATGATTTAGATGAGGGATGTAGAATCTCCAATTTGCAGATGACACAAAGCTGGGTGCGAGGATGAGCTGTGAGGAGGATACAGTGATGCTTCAGTGTGGTTTGGACAAGTTTGGACAGCTGCCTGGCTTCAACCTTCCAAGGAAAGAGTGGTTCACCCTCAATAGGTTCAGGACTAACCACAGCCCCTACTTAGCCAACTTCCACAGTTTGGGCGTTAGTTACAGCCCCCTATGCACCTGTAGGAGAGAGAGCAAATGATGCATCACATCATATAAGAGTATCCAATCCACAGACTCAGCAGAGGTCTATCCACACCCAACAAGCAGGATAGGAAGAAACTGCTTGGCTTAGGGACTCTGCATTCGATAAATAAATAAATTAGATGGAAAACTAACATTTATCTTGCCAGGTTTTCTGGTACTGCACTGAGAATCAGGGACATGGTTTGTGGCGATACTCTGGCAGGGTAGGGCCTGAAAGAGCTGGCAAGGCCTGTTCCACTGAGATCGGGGCCATCTTTAAAGGGCGCTATGTTCAGATTTCCTGCTGTGTTGCCTACATTACAGTAGGGACCACATATCAAATGTGCGTCATTGATTTTAAAGCTCTTTGGGATGTCCTGTGGCTGAAAAGTGCTATGTAAATGCAACTCTTCCTTTTTTTTTGCCTTCTCTTGCTTCCCACTCTCTAAGGAAGTTTGCTGGGTGGTTCCCTTTCTGAAAGTAAATCTATAAATATTGCTGCAGTCTCACAATAGCCGCTAAAAGAACAGTTCAACGTTGTTGCAAAGTTTTCTACTGCAGACATGCAGCCACATTCATGAATCCAGGATATTTCCCTTGTCAGTTTTGCAGGAGTGTTTGCTAACATCTGAGCCCCTTGCCTCATCATATTTTCTTTCCTTAATTTGCAGGAGGGATATATTCTGAGAAATATTGGCTATGGTCACTCTCTTGTGTTTTGGAGTGAGATAGTTATTGGACCTGTCAACATTATCATGGGTTCTGCCCATTCTTCAGATTCTACTTGACTGTAACTTCCATTGCAATTTTATACCAAGATATTTCAAATAATCCTGCCCAAAAAATGCAGTAATTCTTCCTCTTGCCAATCTCTCTTCCATCAATTACTGTATCTGACCACGTGCTTCATGTTGATGACAGAGATGTATTTGCTAATTGGGTAACTCCTGCGCATCTAGGAATACAGGAACAAGAGGAGGCCCTTCAGCGTATTTCACTATTCAGTCCTTTCAATGTTGATCTGTAACCCAACTCCATATAGCTGCCGAAACTCCATATCCCCTGATGCCCTTATCCGACATTCAACAAGATTTATAAGTCTGAGAACTGAATCATAGAAATCATAGAAACCCTACAGTGCAGAAGGAGGCCATTCGGCCCATCGAGTCTGCACCGACCACAATCCCACCCAGGCCCTACCCCCACATATTTACCCGCTAATCCCTCTAACCTACATATCTCAGGACTCTAAGGGACAATATTTAACGTGGCCAATCAACCTAACCCGCACATCTTTGGACTGTGGGAGGAAACCGGAGCACCCGGAGGAAACCCACGCAGACACAAGGAGAATGTGCAAACTCCACACAGACAGTGACCCGAGCCGGGAATCGAACCCGGGACCCTGGAGCTGTGAAGCAGCAGTGCTAACCACTGTGCTACCGTGCCGTGATTGAATACAGGGATCATTATGTGATAATAGTAGCTTCAGCAGTTTTACACACATGTTCAAACGTATCTTTACAAAATAACACATCAGTGGAGAATGTGTGAAATCAGGGCTGACTGTTGCTTCCATTGTTTTAGCCCACAGAGTAATGCTCAGAACATTTACCTTGTGAAATTGTGCTTCTTAGATGCGTATTTCACAGAGTGGGAAAATTGTGTGCAAGAATGTTTCCACTGGGCCATGCTGTTTTCAGTACAATTTGACCAATGTCACCCAAACCAGTGCAAAAAATTGCACTTGAAGTGGGAGCTGTATATTAAATTGGTTAGGCCCTTGAATGGAATTCATCGCCATCTGAATTTCTGTTCATTGCACTTGTTTTTAGGCTTTTGAGGAGGTTTAATACATTTAGGCTGTTTATTAGGCACAAGGACACTAACAGGCATCTTTTAATAGAATCATAGAATCCCTACCGTGCAGTAGGAGGCGATTTGGCCCATTGAGCCTGCACCGACAACAATCCCAACAGGCCTTATTCCCATAACCCCGCTAATCCCTGTGACACTAAGGGGCCAATCAACCTAACCCGCACTTTTAAAAGCGTAAAATATTATTTTGCAATTAAACTGACTGCTGCCTAACTTTGTAACTAATAAGTGGTTTTTGTACGTTTTATAAGTTATTTTCAAATAATTAAACTCAGGATACTTACATGCAGTGAACCAAATACTCAAAAAATGTGCATTTTTTGTGATCAACTCATTTTGAATTGTGTTAATCAAACTGCACCAGGTAATCATTCTTAAATACATCAAGGATGTTTTATTATGCAAAAAGATGTTCTAAACTGCTGTCCAATTGCACAAGTTCATCTAAGGCTTTACATCCAGTGATGTGCAAATGAGTGCAGTAGAACCCAGGGCAAAAATTCCAATTCCGAGAACTAATCTGTGTTTGAGCTTCATTTTCACTGCACTCAAAGTGTGACTTTTGTGATGTCAGCAGGGCTGTCAGTGAAAGAAAGAGATGGATGAAAGACTCCACCTGTGGGAGCTTGGTGATACGAGCAGTTCAGCCACAAATTTAATTCAGAAAAAAGTTTATGAATTTGAAGAAATATATTAATATCCAGTTGGAACAGGGAGGAAGGAAAGGAAGGAAGAAGACCTGCATTTACATCAGGACCAATCAAAATTATTCCAAAATAATTTGTCAGTTTTTCTGCAATGAGTGTCCACCCAAAGAGAAGTGTAAGTCTTCCTTTGTCCTTGCCAGTGAGTGCAGTTTTTCTGAATCCTTGAGAAAATACTGAAGATAGTGATCAAATGGAAAAAAGTGAATCAATCAGAATTAACTTGGTAGTTGTTGCAGAAAAATCTAATGTATAACTGTTGTTGTGAAGACAAGCCTTAATCTAAAGTGTTGGAGATGGCAAAAGACTTGTGTTCATTGCAGAAACATTTGTAAACAATTGTTGCTGAAATTGAGTGTGAATGGTCGAAGGACGACAGTGACAAATAGAGTGTGTCGGTTCGTTCCAGCCTATTTAAAAAGGAAATAGAGACATTGAGAAGGGTGCAAAAAATATTCACATGGTTGATGCAAGAATTGTGAGGTTATACTGATCAGGAAAAATTGAACAGGCTGCATTTATTTTCTTCTGACGAGAGATCTGGGGGAGGGGGAGGATTGAGGTATGTGAATGGTTTCGATAGAACAGACAAAACAAAAGTACAAAGAAAATTACAGCACAGGAATAGGCCCTTCGGCCCTCCAGGTCTGCGCCAACCATGCTGCCTGACTTAACTAAACCCCCTACCCTTCTGAGGACCATATCCCTCTATTCCCATCCTATTCATGTATTTGTCAAGACTAAAAAGTCACTAAAAGTCACTACCGTATCCGCTTCCACTACCTCCCCCGGCAACGAGTTCCAGGCACCCACCACCCTCTATATAAAAAATCTGCCTCGTACATCTCCTTTAAACCTTGCCTCTCGCACCTTAGACCTGTGCCCCCTAGTAATTGACTCTTCCACCCTGGGAAAAAGCTTCTGACTATCCACTCTGTCCATGCCCCTCATAATCTTGTAGACTTCTATCAGGTCGCCCCTCAAACTCTGTCGTTCCAGTGAGAACAAACCAAGTTTCTCCAATCTCTCCTCATAGCTAATGCCCTCCATACCAGGCAACATCCTGGTAAATCTTTTCTGTACCCTCTCCAAAGCCTCCACATCCTTCTGATAGTGTGGCGACCAGAATTGAACACTATATTCCAAGTGCGGCCTAACTAAGGTTCTATAAAGCTGCAACATGACTTGCCAATTTTTAAACTCAAAGCCCTGGCCGATGAAGACAAGCATGCCGTATGACTTCTTGACTACCTTCTCCACCTGCATTGCCACTTTCAGTGACCTGTGTACCTGTACACCCAGATCCTTTTGCCTATCAATACTCTTAAGGGTTCTGCCATTTACTGTATAAACCTTTCTGCTTGTGGAGAAAAGCAAACCTAGAAGTCATCAATAAAAGATCGCCACCAAGATATTAAATATGGAATCAAGAAGAAATTTCTTTAGCGAATGTGAGAATGAAAGTGAAAGCCAAATTCTTGTTTCTGAGATGGATTGCTCAGGCCAGGAAACTTCCCAACTTGAACTGTAATTATCTCAGTGAGACCCATGAGGGTGGCCACTTGGAGTGTGAGCTCTCTGATTCAGGTAATAATTGCCTGCCTAATCACAGAGTCTCAGATCCTAATCTAGAATTAGAGGCCATAGTTTCAGAGCAGTGGTTGGAGATGAAGAGGAATTTCTTTTCTTAGAGGATTGTGAATCTTTGAAATCCCCTACCCAGAGAGCTGTGAAAATTGGGCCATTGATATATTGAAGACTGAGTCAGATTTTTGAATTATTTGAAGTCCAGGATTACAGGAAACAGGCAGGAGTGTGGAAATCAGGCTAAGATCAGCTCATTTATGATTTTATTGAATAGAAGAGCAAGTTTGAGGGGCTGAGTGGCCTAATCCAGCTCCAATTATTATATTCGTATGGCAGCACTTTTACTACCAGATAGTTGAGATCTGTATAGAACTAGCTACAACAGATTAACCTTGGAAGGAGTTCACAAAGTGTCCACAAATGAGCATGCTAAGTTTGAAAAAGAAAATTATTTTAATGAGGATCCTTGTAGTCTAGAAAGAGTAAGAATGCTCTCCTGGACTCGACAAGGAATCTTATGACCTCCCCAACCCTGGCCTTTTCTCTACAGGTTACATCGGCAACCTTAATGGAACCACCTTTCCAGCACTAACTTCATGGTGGGGACTCTTTCCTTCTACCCATTGTACGCTGTTCCAGGGACACAAAATCTAGTTTGGCATTCTAGCGTTGTATTGAGTTAGTGCTGGACTATCCCAGGTCTTTCAAGTCAGTCACAGAACTGAGTCTGCCCTCTCAGACTGCATTTCTAAGGTACAGTTTTGAAGAACAGCAGGACAGATGAGAGTTCAGTTTAATATCTCATCAGGAAGACCACACTTTCAACAATGCTGCAATCCCTCAGTATCACACTGGAGTGTTAGCCTAAATTCGGCAGAAGTGTCAACAAGCTGGAGACAGCGTTTTTTTTATGAAATCGCTATCAAATATTAGATTTTATCTTTTTCCAGGGAAGTGTAAGCAGGATGTTGTGCTCCATGAATTTATGATTTAATATCTGATTTAAGACTGAGAAAAAGCCACATCAGACAGAAACATATCAAGACAAATCTAAATTGTAACAGATAAAAAGTGCACATATTCTGTGTGAACCAGCTATTAAATACATAGTGCATGATATATCACTGAAGCATGGATTTCTGGCTTCCCAGGTCTTGTATATGATGAACAGTACACATTCAGGAAATTAAATGACTGAACTAGGCTGTAGTTCAGGGGAGTGGTTATGATGAATACATAATTTTTAAGAGCTGAGCTCAAGTTGCTGTCAAATACTCTAATCACTTTTGCTGTTCCCCACCAACTTCCCTGCACAAATTTATCCTCACCGAGATTTAAGTTGGAAGAACTTATTGCTTCTACTTATTACTTGGAAGGTACGAATCTAGGTGGGGTTGAGGAACAAAGGGTTCTCAAAGTACAAATACATTAATCACTGAAGGTTGCACCATAGGTTAGTACGGTGGTAGAATGTGGGCGGCACGGTAGCACAGTGGTTAGCACTGCTGCTTCACAGCTCCAGGGACCTGGGTTCGATTCCCGGCTTGGGTCACTGTCTGCGTGGAGTTTGCACATTCTCCTCGTGTCTGCGTGGGTTTCCTCCGGGTGCTCCAGTTTCCTCCCACAGTCCAAAGATGTGCGGGTTAGGTTGATTGGCCAGGTTAAAAATTGCCCCTTAGAGTCCTGAGATGTGTAGGTTAGAGGGATTAGCAGGTAAAATATGTGGGGGTAGGGCCTGGGTAGGATTGTGGTCGGTGCAGACTCGATGGGCCGAATGGCCTCCTTCTGCACTGTAGGGTTTCTATGACTTTCTATGACTTTATAAGCAAACCAAACTTTATTTCTGGGGGATAGAATTGAAAGGTGATGCTAAACCTGTGCCAAGCCTTGTTTAGGCCACACAGAGTATTGCTTGCAGTCCAGGTCCCCATATTATAAAAAGGATATTGAGGCACTGGAGAAGGTGCAGAGAAGATTTACAAGGATGATATCAGTAATATGTCGGTCTACATCATCAGAAAATGATTGCCAGGATGGATCTCTGTTATCTTGAAAAAAGAGGGCTGAGGACTGATCTCATTGAGGTCCTTAAAATTATGAAAGGTTTTAATAGGGGGAATACAGAGAGAAAGTTTCCCCTTGTGGGGAAGAGCAGAACTAGGGGCCGTCAATATAACATATTCACCGAGAAATCCAATTGGGAATTCAGAAGAAACACCTCTAGCAACGAGTGGGGAGAATGTGGAAACCCCTACCACAGAGATTTTGAGGTAAATAGTGAAGATCACTGGTGGCAACTGGTGCGGCCCATGAGACATTTCTTTGACCATTGCCCATGTACAGGGTTACTGGAATCCGCTGGTATCCATCCATTTAGTTTTTTTTCCTACCAAATGATTGAAGTGATACACAAAGCAAGGGCACATGAAGTGAATGGCTTAAAAAAATTTAAGCTCAAATGATTGAACAACATTGTCTATGAGAGCATGTGCTCCCTCTGCTTCCAATCAAAGCGTAAATACTTATTTCATTTCCACCATTTGAAGTTGATAGTTCTATTAATGTATGAATGATGCAGCATTTTCCACAACTCAGTGTGAAATATTCAGCATGTATTCAATCTTATTCATGGGGTCATGGTTAGTGAACAAGTCTAATTTCAATCTTGCTGCCCACTGAGATGATGGTCAGCCACTTATGCGGCCCACTCACTAGCCTAGGTTGCTTATCACTGGGATGGGTGTATTTAAGACAATATATCAGGCAGAAGTGAATAGAGGATTAGGATGGGAGATTTAGATAGGCAGCATAAGCACCACCTGGACTGTTTGGTCTGAACAGCCTGTCTCTGTGCTGGATATCCTATGTAATCTCCATCTGTGTGTGTGTACCATCGCTCTATTTCCATCTTCTTATTTCCCAATTCTTAGTAATTAGAATAATATTTACATTTTCTATCAGTGAATTGCATGTAGGGTAAATTTGAAGTTGATCTGTTTTTGGAAAATAAATTCAACTGAACTGGGAGAGCTTCCTCTCTTAATCTCTCAGTTTCATTTTATTGTAACCATATCAAAAGTGCAACAGCTATGTAACCTATATGTTTTGTCATTTTTCACACTTATTTTTAATCACACACAAACATCAATCTACTTCTGATGGGGTTACGGGGATATTTTTCATATCCAAAATTTGATTATTCACCACCCTTTGAAATGGAATGATTTGTGTAGCGTATGTAACAGCACAGTTGTTGGATATATCAATTCGAATTGCATTCCCTTTACACCTTTCTACACCTCCCTAATCTGAGAGTACCAAAGCTATTTAAAGTTTATATTCCTTTGAAGTTATCATAAGAACATAAGAATTAGAAGCAAATTTGGCCATTTGGCTCCTCGAGCCTGCTCCATCATTCAATAAGATCATGGCTGATCATGTGGAAGAAACTTGTGTAACATTTTTGTGGGTTGAGTTCAAGTTTATGTCCATTAAATGCAAGTAACTGTGACTAATGGCTTGACCAGTCGGGGATTAATACCACTGCCAGCTAAAAGCAACTGACCTTTGAATGAATTGGCTGATAGAGCTTTGTTGCTGGAATATTATGTCAGAAGTATTCTCCCACTGGAAACGAATCAGTAGCATCTCTATTGGTATAAATTTGTACTGGATGTGTTAGTGCTTCATACCCTTTAACGCTTGAGAAGAGGTGTTGTGGATAGGAGGGATGTCAGAAGTTGCAGCGAGACATTGATAGGATGCAAAACTGGGCGGAGAAGTGGCAGATGGAGTTCAACCCAGATAAGTGTGAGGTGGTTCATTTTGGCAGGTCAAATAGGATGGTGGAATATAATATTAATGGTAGGACACTTGGCAGAGTGGAAGATCAGAAGGATCTTGGGGTCTGAGTTCATAGGACGCTCAAAGCAACTGTGCAGGTTGAGGCTGTGGTTAAGAAGGCGTATGGTGTACTGGCCTTCATCAATCAAGGAATTGAGTTTAAGAGTCGTGAGATAATGTTGCAGCTATATAAGACCCTGGTCAGACCACACTTGGAGTACTGTGCTCAGTTCTGATCACCTCATTACAGGAAGGATGTGGAAGCCATAGAAAAGGTGCAGAGGAGATTTACAAGGATGTTGCCTGGGTTGGGGAGCACATGGAACTTAGTAAGATAGAGGGTTATAGGTAAGCCTAGTAATCACTAAGGTAGGGACATGTTCGGCACAACTTTGTGGGCTGAAGGGCCTGTATTGTGTTGTAGTTTTTCTATGTTTCTATGTTTCTAAGACAGCAGAATTAAATGTACTGACTCCCTGAACCAATCAGTGTTGTTCCTTTTCAGGTTGCACCGTCACAGGGAAATGAACACAAGGCTGAGATCTTTGCAATGATGGAGAGATTGTCCTTTATTGCAGACATGGCAGAAGCCCAGAATCCGGAAGTACTGTCATCAAACATGGCACCTACCATTTTTGCATGGGCAGCACTGGACACATGATTTGGGGAGGCAGTTGCCCATAGAAATCAGCAGCTGCCTCCTCCTGTGATTTTTGGTGTGCTAGATGTCTGAAATCTGACATGCACAAACTAGACCTGGTAGGAGCAGGTCGAAACTTTGAGGATTTGTTTGGAGAGCAAGGATCTCCAGCATTTTTTTTGCTTCAGGATAACTTTTAATTTATGGTCCTGGGACACTTTTGGGGGAGGTCAGGTGAATTTTGGGAGAGCTAAAATGCCATTTGGAATTGCTGAAATTAAGTATGACTGTATTTAAAAAGTGCATAAATTCATTGAAATTGTGAACTGTCATTGCAACTGTCAAAAACAACTTTCAAAGATGTCAAGATGAATGGTCAAAGGAAGGTGTCGATCTGTTAAATGGAAGCATTTAAAACACCCACCTTTTAAATCTTTGACAAAAACTGACTGAAGCATGAAAGAATGATTACTTGCCAATTTACTCTATCTGTTGATATAAACCAGAGGGCTTCCATTATTAGATTAGAGCTGCATGACTGATTTAAAAACCATCCATTATCACAGTAGGGTGTCTGCCATTTCACAGTTTTATTGACAGCTCCAAGTGGTAATGGACTCTTTGAAGTGGGACTATGAATTTTTAGCCTTTTTTTAAAGATATACAATTGAATGAAATGTTATTGTTGTAAGGGTTGAGGGAAGGTAAATGTAATCAGTTCTGTTTTATGAGTGTGTTTACTTTTTAAATAAAGCTACTTTTTTTTGCAGACTTTATTTAATCTCAGCTTGGGTCCTGAGATCTGCATATAATCAATACTGGGTGAGTTGGCATGCTAGATGTAAGGGCAAAAGGTGGTGGGTGGGGCATGAGTAGACAATAAGTTGGCATACGAGCTATAAAGGTCCATGGAGGCTGGGTGATGGTGCATAGGTTGGCATGTAGGATATAAGGGTGCATTGGGTGTGCAGAGGGGCAGCAGTTATAGAGGATATGATGGGTAATGGACTGGGCGGAGGGCATGAGGTGGTATGGAGAATATGTGAGTTATGTGGGCTGGGTAGAGGGATATAGATTGGCATGGGGCATATGAAACAGCATGGGATTGTGGATGGAGGTCATGAGGTGGCATGGATTGACAATGGTGGGTATGTGGAGTGTGGGGGGGATTGAGGGGGTGTGAGAGCTTAAGGCTGGAAGGCTATTTTATATTTTTCTGTCTTTCTATTGAACTTTAACACAGTGCTGGAGCATGGAGATAGCCTTTCCAAGGCCCAGCCTGGCTCGACACCGGGCAACTTCTGTCCTCATTCTGGGGTTGCCCATACCAACTCCCAGAGAAAGGCTCTACTTCAGAATGAAAATCTGATATTTGGTGAGACATTATTTGAAGTTGGATTTACAGAGCAAGGAATTCTCCCAACCTCGTGTGGATGAAAATTGAGACCTTAATCATTCAGTGATAAAGATATTTTAATATTAAAAAGGGATTGATCAATGGAAAAATTACACAAAGCTGCAATTACACAAGCCCACCACAAAGTATTATTTGATACAGTAAAAATGTCTACATCATAACAAATTTATTTATTTCTCAGTTTATTTGTTTCTCAGTTTTACATCCATTCTTTAATCTGCTCTAACATTTTTTTTACTAATCACCTGTAGATTTTATGTGCCTAGTTCCATTGCTCCTAAAGGTATTATCTCATCATCCGGGTAAGATTCCATGGGCATTGGTCTTACAAGGGATTGACTCCTTTTTCAGATGGTGGTTTATTGTTGTGAGAAAGTTTCCAGGATGTTTGCTTGTTGTTTGGAGTAAAATTCAATTGATACTTGTTTATTGTTCAGTAAAGTTTCATTTGTGTTGGCTTGTTCCTTGGGGTAAGGTTCATGGACATTGACTCATTATTAGGTGTAAAGATGCTCATTCACCCGTTTAGGGAAAACACAACTTGTTTATTTACAGGTTAAAACTACACAGTGGCTTGCAGCCTTGTGGCTGCAAACAGTTTCTGGGATGACTGAGCACAGAAACCTACACTTAACATGGTGATCCCCCACTCTGCTCCCCAATTGGTTCCCTGGTCATGCGATCCTTAAACTGCAGATTGTTCCTTAAAGGGACAATCACCACATCCGTCCCCACCTAAAGTCACGAGAGGGATAGCATGGGAAGAATGGAAGGACATGGAATGATGATGATGTGGGGGAGGGGATGGCATGGGAGAGATGATGTGATGATGGAATTGGTTAACTGACAAAATGACAAATGTTTGAGACAAGTATTCTTTCTGCCAAAATTGAAAATGCAGCAAACTTGAACAGAAAAGTTCTACACATGCTTTCAAGTGAGTTAAGCAATCCATCGGTTTTAATTCTACTGACAAAGAAGAGAATAATCTTCATATTCCACTGACCATGTCACCCACAAGGAAGGAGCAGTTATAATGTTGCTGGAACCTTGAATCCTAAACAAGGATATTGCCATGGAGCAAGGTTGGTAGTTAGGATGCTGTATTTTTCAATGATAGATGTTGAAATTATAACAGATTTCAACAACAACTGATAATGTATTTACCTTTAATGCAATAAACCATCCCAAAGTGTTTCACAGGAACATTATATAACAAGGTACTGCAGCACGCACATAACAAGTTATTTGGACGGATGACCAAAAGTGTGGTGAAAATGGGTATCTTTTAGAAAGCGTCTGAAAACTGGGAAGTGAGATAGAGAGGCAGAGAGGATTAGGGAGGGGATTCCAGAGTTTGGAGGTGAGGCAACTGAAGGTATGTCCATCAATGGTGGAGTGATTATAATTGAGGATGCACAAGGGGCCAATATTAGAGGAGCATAGATATGTGGAAATGGAACAGACTACAGTGATCGGGCTGGGCAAGGCCATGGAGGGATTTGAAAACAAGGATGAGAATCAAGACGTGTATGACCGGGAGCCAGTGTAGATCAGGGAGCACAAGGGTAATAGGGGAATGTGACTTGCTGTGAATTAAGACATTGGCAGCAGAGTTTTGGATGACCTCAATCTTAGGAGGGGGGGCGGGGGGGGGGGGGGGGGTAGAATGTAGGAAACCAGCCAGTATTGTTTTGGAACAGTTGGATCTAAAGGTCACAAAAGCATGAATGAGGCTTTTAGCAGCAGATGAGCAGGGGTGAAGTTAAGTTAATAGGTGGTCTTAATGATAGCGTGAATATGAGTCCGGAAGTTCATCTTGGAATCAAATAAGACACCAAGATTGCAAACAGGTGGAATTAATTTCAGACTGTTTCAAGAAAATAATGCAGTGGTTAATTAACACTGCTGCCTCATAGCTCCAGGACCTGTCTGGTGATTGCACTTGTCTGTGTGGGTTTCCACAGGGTGTTCTGGATTCCTCCCACAGTCCAAAAATGTGCAGGTTAGGTTGATTGGCCATGCTAAATTGTCTCTTAGTGTCCAAAGAGCTGTAGGTTCAATGGATTCATCATGGTAAATGCATGGGGTTACAGGGAAAGGGCAGAAAGTAAGATGATCTTTCGGAGAGTCGGTACAGACTCGATGGGCTGAATGGCCTCCTTCTGCACTGTAGGAATTCTATGGATTCTATAATTCTATGCGCCTAACCCACATAAGTTTAGACTGTGGGAGGAAACCGGAGCCTCCAGAGGAAACCCATGCAGACACGGGCATCAAGATTCAGTATGGGTGTGACATGGTGAATAATTTTCGATCATGCTACATGGCATGAGACGTTTTGGTCAGACCGCAACAAAATCACAGAATCAGGAGTGTTGAAATCACAGCGTAGTGCCTGCACAGAAAAACTTTGAAGACACAGTCCGGGGATAATGCTTAAATAACGGGCAGTAGGCAGATGGATCCCTTGTGATGAGATTGTAGTGCACAGCCTGTCAGTTCAATGAATAGGACAACATGTCGAGAGGATCAGGTGAGCTCAGTTGGGAAAGGTGAGTAATCAGGATGTGGATTGGATCAGTAGTGAGAAAGAGAGAGTCAGAAAAAAAACAAACAGAACAACCGCATAAAAATCAGGCCAGCGAAGATTACAATTGCAAAAGATGGAGATTTGGAAAAGCACGTAAAAACATCCCAGCTACTACAGGAGAAGGAAGGTCAAACTGTCAACAAAATTCCTTTGCGTGAATTAGGATACAGCTGACCTACTATCCAAATTCAAAATGTTTAAACAATGTACAGAGTCACGGTTTCTTGATTCAGGTGCATTTGAACAAGACAAGCAAATCATTAAAATTCAACTAGCAATTAGGAATGAAGGTTGACACAAGCTGAAACACAGGATAAACAGCAGAAGAGCAAAAGGATCAAAAGATATGGGGTGGGATTTTCCCAAAAAATCCTAAGTGTTGAACTTGTGTAAAAACTGGAGTAATTCCCGCTGGTTTTTTCAGCAGGGTTTTCAAAATGAATCTCCCACACTCAGTGCATTGCAGAGTGCACTAGCATGAATCTCTCGAAAATCAGTGGACAGTGCCTATTCCCACCGGAGATGCCGGCAGCGTAGCACTGAGTGGGCCACTGCGCATGCACCGATTGGTCAGCACCGAGAACGGAGCATGTGCAGTAGCCCCGCACTGCCGGTCTCCCAATTGCTGGCCATCTTGATCACTGGCCAGCCCTGCAATCCTGCAACTCTGCCCCTCAGACCCCACCTCCCCCCAAATCACTGGCCCACCAGACATGTCAGGGCTAGTCTCGACCCCACGCCCCTGTCCCCGGCCTGCCTTTATCTCCCTCCCCCCACCCCGGCAGCCCCGATTACCACCACATTCCCAATTTCACCCATCGCCACAGGCAGCGCCCCACCCCCTCCCCCAACCCCCACCCCAGCAGGGGGGTTGGTTGGACTCTAGTGGGCCTGGGGACTTCAGTCCTGGGCCTGCTAATGAAATGCAAATTGTGATTTGAATAATTTATAGAGCCAGAACTGACTCGCCAGAAATCCAGCGGCCAGAGACTCACGGAGGCTGTGATGCCCAGCAGGGAGCCCACTATACGGCCTTCACTTGAGTCTCCACTGTCAGTGGATGCTGAGAACAAGTACATACTTTGATTTTTCAAACGCAGTGCCAGCAGACAGAATTTTTGAGTTGGTGCTCAAATCCACTCCCATGGAAGCATTCCAAAAACATCTGCTAAACAAGCCCAAAACATTACGTGTCATCGAGCAGCTACTCAAGGATGGATGCAAGTCGAAAGCGATCCTCACAGTTTGAGGAAATTGACAGGTCCCAATTGTTGAAGCACTCACTGGAACACCCAAACCTACCAAGACATATGAAAGGAGTAGTCTTTTGCATGCAATGAAATGCCCAGCTTTACATCCATTCTGCAAGGTATGTGGTAGAAAGGGTCATTGGCAATGACAATGCACTAGGGCAAAGGCTGAAGCAGCTACAAAGAGCCATGAACTGATCCAAACAGACGGTACCCAATAGACACCTTCAAGCAAGAAGACTGATCATTCGGTATCTCTCAGAAACATATACATGAGGTGACTGATAAACGGCAGCTTGGTGGCATAGTGGTTAGCACTGCCAACTCACAACACCAGGGACCTGGATTTGATTCCAGTTTTGGGTGACAGTTTGTATGGAGTTTGTACATTCTCCCCGTCTGCGTGGGTTTCCTCTGGCTCCAGTTTCCTCCCACAGGTTAGGTGGATTGGTCATGGTAAAAATGCCCCTTAGTGCCCCAAGATGTCTAGGTTAGATGGATTAGTCATGATGCATGTTAGAGGTTACAGGGATCGGGCGGAGGAGAGGGCCTGGGTAAGATACACTGTCAGAGAGTTGATGCAGACTCAACGGGCCAAATGGCTTTTCTGCACTGTAGGGATTCTATGATTCTAAAGCAGAAAATCATGATGTGCATGATGGGCAAAATGTGGTAGAATCAGAGACTCTCTCCAGTGCAGAAGGAGGCCATTCAGCCCATCGAGACTGCGCCAACAACAAGCCCACCCAGGCCCTATCCCCGTAACCCTATGTATTTACCCTGCTAATCCCCTGAAACTAAGGGACAATTTAGCATGGCCAATCAACCTAACCCACAAATCTTTGGAGTGTGAGAGGGCACCCGGAGGAAACCCATGCAGATTCCGCACAGATAGTGACGCAAGCTGGGAACCGAACTCGGGTCCCTGGCACTGTGCAACAGCAGTGTTAACCACTGTGTCACCGTGGCGGATGCATGTTTCACGCCATCAATCTCATGGAAAACTAGATGCCATCACACTTTGCCAAGATTCAAATTAGCTGCCTGAAGAAAGTTGGGAACTATTCATTATTGGCCAAGATTGACAGGGGTAAGTGCCAGATGTCGGCACCAGATGTTCTACATTATGGAGACAAAGGCCCAGTGATTGCAGGATTACATGCATGCCATGACCTCACACTAGTAACAATCCATGGAATCAGTCAGACTTTACAAAGCAGATCAACTTCAGAAGCTATCCCTCTCACCTCAATTCAGGACCTAATATTGAAATATCCAGAATGTTTTCATAAAATTGGCAGATTCAAGAGAGCTACAACATTACACTTTCAGGAGAACGCAAGTTCATCCATTAACCCATCATGTAAATGTAACATCTACTTACAAGGGAAACTGAAGATCAAGCCAGACAAATTGGAGAAAGGTGGAATCATTAGAAGAGTACAAGAAAACACACATTGGTGCAGCTGAATCACAAAGAACAAAGAACAATACAGCACAGGAACAGGCCCTTCGGCCCTCCAAGCCCGTGCCGCTCCCTGGTCCAACTAGACCATTCTTTTGTATCCCTCCATTCCCACTCCGTTCATATGGCTGTCTAGATAAGTCTTAAACGTCCCCAGTGTGTCTGCCTCCACCACCTTGCCTGGCAGCGCATTCCAGGCCCCCACCACCCTCTGTGTAAAATATGTCCTTCTGATATCTGTGTTAAACCTCCCCCGCTTCACCTTGAACCTATGACCCCTCGTGAACGTCACCACCGACCTGGGGAAAAGCTTCCCACCGTTCACCCTATCTATGCCTTTCATAATTTTATACACCTCTATTAAGTCTCCCCTCAACCTCCGTCTTTCCAGGGAGAACAACCCCAGTTTACCCAATCTCTCCTCATAACTAAGCCCCTCCATACCAGGCAACATCCTGGTAAACCTCCTCTGTACTCTCTCCAAAGCCTCCACGTCCTTCTGGTAGTGTGGCGACCAGAACTGGACGCAGTATTCCAAATGCGGCCGAACCAACGTTCTATACATCTGCAACATCAGACCCCAACTTTTATACTCTATGCCCCGTCCTATAAAGGCAAGCATGCCATATGCCTTCTTCACCACCTTCTCCACCTGTGACGTCACCTTCAAGGATCTGTGGACTTGCACACCCAGGTCCCTCTGCGTATCTACACCCTTTATGGTTCTGCCATTTATCGTATAGCTCCTCCCTACATTATTTCTACCAAAATGCATCACTTCGCATTTATCAGGATTGAACTCCATCTGCCATTTCTTTGCCCAAATTTCCAGCCTATCTATATCCTTCTGTAGCTTCTGACAATGCTCCTCACTATCTGCAAGTCCTGCCAATTTTGTGTCGTCCGCAAACTTACTGATCACCCCAGTTACACCTTCTTCCAGATCATTTATATAAATCACAAACAGCAGAGGTCCCAATACAGAGCCCTGCGGAACACCACTAGTCACAGGCCTCCAGCCGGAAAAAGACCCTTCCACTACCACCCTCTGTCTTCTGTGACCAAGCCAGTTCTCCACCCATCTCGCCACCTCCCCCTTTATCCCATGAGATCCAACCTTTTTCACCAGCCTACCATGAGGGAATTTGTCAAACGCTTTACTAAAGTCCATATAGACGACATCCACGGCCCTTCCCTCATCAACCAATCTGGTCACTTCTTCAAAAACCTCCACCAGGTTAGTGAGGCATGACTTCCCTCTCACAAAACCATGCTGACTATCGTTAATGAGTTTATTCCTTTCTAAATGCGCATACATCCTATCTCTAAGAATCTTCTCCAACAACCTCCCCACCACAGACGTCAAGCTCACCGGCCTATAATTTCCCGGGTTATCCTTCCTACCCTTCTTAAATAACGGGACCACATTAGCTATCCTCCAATCCTCTGGGACCTCACCTGCGTCTAGTGACGAGACAAAGATTTGCGTCAGAGGCCCAGCGATTTCATCTCTCGTCTCCCTGAGCAGCCTTGGATAGATTCCATCAGGCCCTGGGGATTTGTCAGTCTTTATATTCTCTAACAAACCTAACACTTCCTCTCTTGTAATGGAGATTTTCTCCAACGGTTCAACACTCCCCTCCGAGACACTCCCAGTCAACACATCCCTCTCCTTTGTGAATACCGACGCAAAGTATTCATTTAGGGTCTCCCCTACTTCTTTGGGCTCCAAGCATAATTCCCCACTTTTGTCCCTGAGAGGTCCGATTTTTTCCCTGACAACCTTTTTGTTCCTAACGTATGAATAAAATGCCTTGGGATTCTCCTTAATCCTGTCTGCCAAGGACATTTCGTGACCCCTTTTTGCCCTTCTAATTCCCCGTTTGAGTTCCTTCCTACTTTCTTTGTACTCCTCCAGAGCTCCCTCCGTTTTTAGCTGCCTGGACCTAACATACGCCTCTCTTTTCTTTTTGACCAGTCCCTCAATTTCCCTGGTTATCCACGGTTCTCGAATCCTACCCTTCCTATCCTTCTTTTTTACAGGCACATGCCTGTCCTGTAGCCCTAACAACTGTTCCTTAAAAGACTCCCACGTTCCATAAAGAAGGATGGATCATTGAGCGTATGCCTCGATCCACAATGTTTAAGCACAGCCTGGAAACATTGTTCTTATAAAGTAACCAGACGAGAAGAATTAAGTTCGAGATATGCAGTTGCAAAGTTCTTCTCAAACCTGGCTTCTTCCCAAACATGGCTGCTGGTCAGTTCATCTAGAAGTGAAGTGCTAAGAGCACACTACATTTTGTATCCCCATCAGACAATACTGCTTTTAATGATTTCCTTTTGGGAGGTCTGGTAGCCAGGATTTCCTTCAACCTCACATGGACTGCATCACATGCCCTGCATCAGGATGTATCTGTATTGCCAATGAAATTGCTGTTGTGGGAAGGGGAAAGCAAAATTATGACTATGATCTGTTCCTATTGATGCAAGTAGCATGTAATGAAGGCTTGGAGTTCAATAGTCTGAAATGTTGCATCATTATCCTTGGTTCTATTTATTCCAGTGCTGCCATGTGTTTGGATCCAAGTAAAATAGAGGATACAAAAGCATACCAACTCATGATAAAGACAATCTTCAAAGATGCCCATGTCTCTTTATTTCTTGTATTCTTATATTCCCAATTTCACTCGAAAATTGTCATGACTAAGGGAATTGTTGATAAAGAATGTATCTTTCCCGTGGCACGAAGTCTACCAATACCTCATCGAAACATTAAAGCAGTCATGATCAGAAGCATCAACATTGCAATTTTACAATCCTAGGGAGACAACTATCCTGGAGATTGATGCTCATCTGTAATGCAATCCAACCACTCTGACATTGAAAAGGAAACATTTGGGAACATGCATTTTGTTGTATGATTTGAATTCCATTGATCTAATTTCCTTTGGGAAGGAAAGCTGCTGTCCTTGCCTGGTCTGGCCTACGTGTGATTCCAGAGCTACAGCAATATGGTTGACTCTCAATTGCCCTCTGAAATGGCCTAGCAAGCAACTCAGTAAGGGCAACTAGGGATGGGCAATAAATGCTGGCCAGCCAACGATGCCCATATCCCATGAAATGAATAAAAAAAATTACCTATCTATTTGGTAAAAGATTTGTGGTAGAAACTGACCACAAGTCACTGGAGCTGATTTGGAAAAAGCCATTAATCTATGTATTGCCAAGATTGCAATGTCTCTGGATAAAGATTCAAGGTTATGATTGTGTGATCAGGAACAAGCTAAGTAACTTCATAGTCACAGCGGATATACTTAACAGATTGCCTAATCCAGCAAAACCAGAAGATGTATCCTTGTATCTACAATTTGACTTCATTAACACTGAACTTGAAGATGTTCTCCAAATTCATGTGGTTCATTTTTCACAATACAAATGTCAGCAGCTACAAAGAAGAAATGATGAAAGATTCCACATAACAGAAATTGTGCAAGACCACCATTGAATGTTATAGAGTCATAGAGGTTGAATGTTGGCCTGATTCGATTCAGCATGTCCACAAATATGTCAGACTATTTTGGTCAGAATTCGATGAGCTAAGCATCTCCTGGGGAGTCATTTTTTAAGGTAGGCAGGTCATCATACTGGAAACTTTGCGACCTGATATTCTTTAACAACTTCAACAGCACCTGGGCATGAATCAAATGAGAAAACCTACGAGACAGTCTATTGGGTGGGTATGAACAATAATATTGAAGTCATCACAATGAAGTGCAAGGCATGTCCAGAGCATACATCAAGTCAGCACATAGAACCATTGATTCTACATGTGGATCCTACCAATCCTTGGTCCAAAATTGCATGCGATCTCTTTCATGTCCATGGTACTGACTTCATTGTCGTCATCGAATACTTTACCAATTACCCCATTATTCAACAATTGCAGAATACATCAATCACAACTGTTGCACGCATTCTCAGAGGTATTTTCAGTTTATCTGGTGTGCGTGGGGACATCCTTATGATAATGGTCCCTTGTTTACTGGTGAGCATTTCAGGATATGTGTGGGAAGTAGAATATTGATCACACTACTTCATTAACCTAGATCTAACAACCTAGCTGAATGAATGATTTGCACAGTAAAATCCCTCATTCTCAAATCAAGACAGACAAAGCAAGTTCTACACATTGCAATGTTACCTCTGAAAGAGATATCTTCAAATGCAATTATTCAATCACTGGCAAAGGTCATGTTTGGCAGACAAGTACATACCAATCTACCTACACTTACCCATTCTATTCTCTCAGAAACTACAGAGCAACTTTTAAAACTACAAGTGAAGATGACCAATGTGCACAATAAAAATGCAGGTACAGATTTGCCAAGTTTACAGTTGGGACAAGTTCACATCCAGGACCCCAACAGAAATGTGACAACCAGCCGAGGTGACAAGGATTTGTTCAGAACCAAGGTGCTATGAAGTCATTACACACAAAGGTGAAAAGATGAAGTAGAACTGAGGACAAATCAGATCCATTCCAGCTTCACCATCACCGTACAATCTTATTGGATCAAAGACAAGATCCCAAATGCGACTAGGAACAACATCCAAGAATGACAATCCTACAGATCGTTGTGAAAAATTAAAGACACCTCCAGACAAGGTTACTGCCGCAAGGTCTGGGCAGACCAGCAGATTACCTCCATGCTTTAGAGATGCACAGATTCATCAGGTCTATACACTCATGTAATGGTAACTAAATATGAACATGTATTGTAAATAGTTATATTTCTTTGGGGGGAGGAAGTATCTTTAAAATAAAAGACAATGGTGTATTATTCCTTTAAGGGATAGCATCACGACATTATTTTAGGGGAAGTGTGAAATGTGGTCCAATCTCAGTTTCACTGTGGCCTATGAGTAGAACATACACACTCAGCTCTGCTACTGATGTCTTCAAGTTTCCTATCGATATATATCTGTTCACATATGCCCAGAGTTAATATGTGAACCCACAACACATTTGTACAATCCCTTATGGTGTCTTTTAGATCATTATGAGAACACACAACAGTGGTTTATCCACAACAGGATTTAATGCCAATATCCCATTCAAATCATGTTAGGTTCTGATAGGGTTATGACCCTCAAATGACCTTGTCATATAACTGGATCTTGGGCTGAATGGGCTTGGGGAATATTGCACATACTGTTGAATAGAGTGATAAATGTTGCTGAAAACAATGGAGACAGAGGGAGACTCAGGGTTTGTAGTAGTAGTATTTTTGCATGACCTGATTTGGCTGGAGAATTGAGCAGAGGGGTCAGTAACAATACCATTGTGTTTTGATGTCAATTGTTGTTCAGTATGTAATTGCCTCTGAGTCAAAAAGCTGTCAGTTTGAGTCCTGCTCCAGTAGTTTGAGCATAAATTCTAGGCTGACACTCGAGAGCAGCACTGAAGGTGGGCTGCATTGTCAAATGAGGCATCAAACCAAGTGGACATAAAGGATTGTACAAAACTCTTTTGAAATGGAATCTTGATCAGTAATTAATCCTGGAGCAGCATCACCAAAACAAATGATCTGGTCATTTGTATCATTACCATTTGTGGGATGTGTGTGAAAATTGGCTGCTGCATTTCCTACATTAGGGCAGTAACTGCACTTCAACAGTTCTTCATTGACCGGAAAGCTTTAGAATGTTCCAGGGATGTGAAAGTCACTATAGAAATGCAAGTCTTTCTTACTCTTTCTGTTGCTCTGCATGCCTGGTTAATACAATCATTACCCTAAAGAGTATCACAACTTTAGATAGGCTGTCAGATTAGCCTAAAGATCTAGTCACCAAACTGCAAACAATGGGTGCTATCGCTGAGCAACTAAGCTGGGAGTTCAGCCTCACTGGGTATACTGTCCCTGAAGCTGCCCAAGTCTACTTTCGATACAGCACACACACAGTGTAAATGATGCATTACCATCAGGGAAATCACTGCACAAACTAACTTAATCCACTCAGCTTCTGAGCCAGATGTTGAGAAGAGAAAATAGCTGCACGTTGCTCCTGTCCACTAGCAGAGGGATAACCTTGCAGATTTCCTTTGACTAATACATTGGAATTTGTGATGCATTGACCCTCTTTATATAGTTATTTCCAGTTGACAATTGTTGCCATGGTTACTGGAGATGTGGATGGTACATTCTTTAGTACCATACTTTATCCTTTGTGTAACATGTTCTCATATTCCTAGCTACATGAATCTTGGTTGGTAATGTACTTTCATAATATTGAATTGTGTTGTACTGGACTAAACCATTTTTAATTACACAGAAAAATGGTGCAAGGGTTGTTTGTTTCTCCCCTACACCAAACAAATGTGAAGTTTCACTTGGAAGTCAAATGATGTAAAAATACCTTGATACTGACATTTTCTTGGCCATCTGGTATTGAGAATTCCCTACAACTGTTAGTATTATTGCCAGGCCATCATAAACTTCTGGTCCCCATTTTCCCAGGTTTCGGGAAGTTACAGTAGAAATTCAGTGAAGTTGAGAGAAGTTAATTTGTTGAAATGTTTGTCACATAAACCTAATGCTTTCTTTGTTAACAGGAATCCAATGACCCAAAGAATGTATGAAGAGAAAAGATCCTTCACCCTTGTGTCCTGTGAGTGATTGTGATTCTGTTCAACTGAATGTAAGCAGGTAGACTTATATCCCCATCCGGGTAGGTGAATGCTTTTGATAGTTTTCCTAATATTGTCCATGAATCCCATTGTTGATCAGACTTTTTGAGGAGTACTTCATCCGGGCTCAACCATGCTAGTTATTATAGAGTAGTTAACAATAGCTGCAATTACCATTTAACCTGATGTACTAGGTTGAGAACAAGCTCAGATGTACCTTACCTGAACAGTACTTAAATCGGGTTAGAGAACTCTGAAACTGACTTGTTTACATTCTCCACAGAATCTGATGAGATTGTAACTTTGGTCTAAACATTCTGTAAAGAGTCAACAATCATATCGGGGTCCGGAGATTTCAGATAGTTTGTTATTTTATACTTTGGTCTCCTTCAGATTTCTGCTTCGAGTTCCTTCAAGAATGAATTCCTTCCAGTATACTGCAGAGTCACACAGCAGCATTGTGCTGTCAGACTGACATCACAATGAGCACTATGAATCAGATCACCATCTTTCCAGCTCTGTGTTTATCATGGTTTCTTTCAGTCCAAGGTCGATAGTACAGAACTCTCAGGTACATTGTCCTAACTCTGGAACCTACCCGTATGTCCCTCCTCCTTCCAGCATTACTCCATACCTTCAAAAACCTCCTGAAAATTGCAATGCCCGTGTATAACTTTATATCCATAGTCAAACACTAGAGTTTGGGGAGACTTCAAAATGAAGAAAATGTCTGTTGGAGCCAGTTACTAGTAGTTCAGAGATCTAGAATGAGGAGCTGATGAAACATGAGTAACTGTAAATGGTTTAGAACAGAGGATAAGAGAAAGCTCTTCACAGAGAGGGAGTGAAATCTGTGAAGTTATGGAATTCACTTCCAAGGTTACTGTCTGTGCTGGAAATTGTGTTCATTAATGTATTGGATAAGAAGGAGAAGGAAAGGTTTAGGATGATGTGGAACAGGGTGTGTAAATGCTGTTGTATGAGGATTTATGCTACTGTATGACATAGATGATGATGCACCACTGACACTAATCAGTCATATGTTAGAATCTCAAGAGATATGTTGGAATCATGCCTAGGAGCTACATGTCTACTCAGTAACCTGTTTAGATTGAGCATTAATAAACAAAAGCAGTTAAGGGTGGGTGGGATTTTACGGATTTGCCCGACCAGAGACCGGAAAATCCCGCCTCAGGTCAATGGAGCTTCCTTTTATCCGCCCCTCGCCTGCTCCGATCCCCATGGTGGGTGGGGCGGTAGAATTCCAGTGAGTGTGTCTACATCTGTCTAATAACCACACTGCACATCTAGGTTGCAACACAGAAGGACCCGATCTGAGAACATGGTGGCGGTACTGGAAACATCGATATTAAAACCACATTAGTGTTATCGAGGGAACCAAAGTGAAGAAACGTTTGAAAGCAGCTCACTAAAGAACACATGGGAAGAATCAATGATCTGCCGTCCGTTGTATCTAAGACTTCATCTGATTGGAAGGTCTGTGCCGCCCAGATCTTGTAATATGATGTCTGATGGTTAAAGGGTCATTGGCCAGGTGAGTATGATAATAGTAGCTCCAGTATCCATTTTAAGTGTAGTACCAAAACTTTGAACTGAAGCTGTAACTGACCAATAGTCTGGATTAAGACTATCAACTTCCCCTAAGAACTCTATAATTTTGTCTGCATGTTGATTTACAATATTTTGGATTGAGTGCATTTCATGTATACTTTCTTGTCTTTTACCTTGATGAAAGCTGTTGGATTTACAGAAGTGTTTGAAATGTCCAGTTTTACTGCTCTGGAAGCATTCCACACCCCCTGTTGGGCAGTCCTGAAGTTGCGCCATGCCGCAAGCATTTCTAAATGGCTGCTGGCATGGATTTTCCTGCCCTTTCTCCTGATTTGATGGGCTTTCCTGTGGGTGGGGCTGCTAACTATATGCTAACCCAATCAATGGAGCTACGTAAAGCCTCCGAGTTGGCCCAAATTATAACCCAGGGTGAAATGCTCATGCTCGGCCTACCTTGCATACTGGACAACTTGATCTAAAGTGAGATCATCTTTGGTCCACAGAAAGTCAGACGTTTTTATCCCAGACACCCATGACTCTGCAATCATGGATTAGGCATCCTCAACAGTTTATGTACCCAAGATCTAGCTAGGTGTTTGCAGTATCTGTAGGAGACTCGATATGGCTCCAACAGCAAAGGGTTTATTAACTAATTATAAGATATACCCAAGTTAAGGGTCTGACAGAAACATTTGCACAGGTCTACTCTCCTCCTTACTGACTCCAACTGAAGGTCCTCTCTGTCCCAGGACATGCGTCCTCGCTCCCAATCGATCCAACTTCCCGCATGATCACTCCACACGGTCCGATCTGATCATGTGCATGCAAAGGGGCCACATTACCATACTGGAGAGCATTGTTTCTGGTTGTCTCTCTGTCCAAGACTGCAAGAAATTACATAAGGGTCGTGAACAAAGCCTAGTCCATCAGGCAAACCAGACTCCCATTCATCGACCCCATCTACACTTTCCACTACCTCAGAAATGCATTCGCTGGGTCAAAATCCTGGAATTCCGTCCCTTTTGGCATTGTGGGTCAACCCACATGGACTGCAGCAATTCAAGAAGGCAGCTCACTACCACCTTCTCAAGGGCAACTAGGAGTGGGCAATAAATGCTGGCCAGCCAGCAATGCCCATGTCCCACGAATGAATGAATTAAAAAAAATGCAGCCAGCATAATCAAGGACCCCACGAACCCTGGACATACTCTCTTCTACCTTCTTCCATTGGGAAAAAGATATAAAAGTCTGAGGTCACATACCAGCTGACTCAAGAACAGCTTCTTCCCTGCTGCCATCAGAATTTTGAATGGACCTAGCTCATATTAAGTTGATCTTTCTCTATAACCTAGCTATGACTGTGACATTATATTCTTCACCCTCCCCTTTCCTTCTCTATGTATGATAAGCTTTGTCTGTATAGCGCACAAGAAACAATACTTTTCACTGTATCACAATACATGTGACATAAATCAAATCAAATCATATCATTAACCAACAGCACTATCTCAATCAATTACGTTGCTTTAAAATATAAGTTTTGGATCCCTTGTCAGGTTCCTCAGCCAGTTAGTTGAATGATGTTGCCTTTTAACCATCATTTTATTTTTGTGTGTTCTGTCCTTTCTGCTTTACTCTGTACCAAGCCTGCAAATCACTCTTTTTGCAGTGAAAACAGGTAAAATCTTTACACCGCATGTAACCTGGGAGTGCTCTCCCCAACACTGAAAACAAGCTTCCATCCCTGGAGATGTACTACCCCTCTTGGGCTCTGCTGCACCCTCCCTTGGGCTGTTACCCGCCACAAATGGTTCATCTCATGGGTCACGCTGTGTAATTCACTTATGCCTTGTTCAGTGCATTCAGCCACTTGGGCCATCTCTATGGCTTTCTCCAAAGAGCTTTTAGTCTCAGCCGGCAATTTTTTTTGCATGATGGTGCTGTTGATCCCACAGACCAAACGGTCTCTCACCATCCGCCCCAAAGCTGGGACTAATTTGCCGTGCTCTGCTAAACATCGCAGTCTGGCCATGAGCCCAGAGACCATCTCCCCTGGTTCCATCACAGCAGAATGAAGCTTATATCTCGACATGATGATTAAAGGTTGGGGGTTACAATGGTCTTAGAGCAGTCCCAATATCTGGACAAAAGACTTGTCTGGAGGATTAGGCTCCTCACCAGGTTGTAAGTAGTATAATCTTTTGTTTTTCCTCCATCGAGGGGCCATCGATTGAGATAGTGCTGTTGGTTAATGATATGATTTGATTTGATTTATTGTCACTTGTATTGCGATACAGTGAAAAGTATTGTTTCTTGTGCGCTATACAGACAAAGCATATCGTACATAGAGAAGGAAAGGAGAGGGTGCAGAATATAGTGTCACAGTCATAGCTAGGGTATAGAGAAAGATCAATTTAATATGAGCTATGTTCATTCAAAATTCTGATGGCAGCAGGGAAGAAGCCGTTCTTGAGTCAGCTGGTACATGACCTCAGACTTGTTAGCTATGAAGAAATAACACACCCTTTCAATACATTGTCCCCAACTCTCAACTTCTGGCTCAAATGACTTATCTTCCCGATTAAAGGCATCTTAAGGACATCTGTATATGTTTCTTCTTAGCTTCATTGATTACTTTCCTCCCCCTCTAACTGCGCACTTCATTCTCTCAATGACTAATGTCGTTTATTCTC
The DNA here is from genome assembly GCF_964213995.1 of Mustelus asterias. Classification (NCBI taxonomy): domain Eukaryota; kingdom Metazoa; phylum Chordata; class Chondrichthyes; order Carcharhiniformes; family Triakidae; genus Mustelus; species Mustelus asterias. The sequence continues at coordinate 82,976,968 of NC_135803.1, read as the reverse complement.
AGTGCCAGTATAATAACTAGAGACAACTCGACGTGGCTCCCACAACAAAGGGTTTATTAACTATAATAATATGGCCATGATTCTCCTGAATCCAAGTGTCCATGCAAGCGGGAAGCCGGAGTTTTTTCCGATGACACTACCAGTGATCTGCATGCCCTATTCAGATTTTGGTAATGGGCCAGTTCCCCCCCACTGCCCCCCCCACCCCCCCACCCAAGTGTTTCATGCTAACTTCTCCGTACCTTGTGCCTGATTTTCTACTATCAGGAATCAGCTTTGAGCCTATTACAAGCGGAATAAGTATTTTAGCGCTCCCTTCAACAGCATTCTCAGTTCAGGCAGCAGCATGGCAGGGCAAAGATCAACACCCAGATTCCTAGAATCAGAGATGTGGAAGAGAGGAGGGCCACTCTCTTCCTGAGAGTTGACAGGAGGCTTCCATCTGCCAAGGTCATGGAGGCATGGGAAGTGGTGGCCAAGTCAGTGAGCACCAGGAGCTTTATCAGGAGGGCGGGAATGCAATTCCGCAAGAAGATGAATGACCTGCTCTGATCTGCAAGGATGAGTCCCCACTTCCTTGCCTCTGGCATCACACACACACCCCTAACTTCTGCCATCTCATCATAAACCCCCTCAATCCCAATGCATGGCGAGGCAGTCAGGCCCCAAGCAATTCAGAGCCCAAAGCACCATGATGCACATCAGAGCTTGGCCCAGTTACACAGCACCATGACTGAGGGCATCAATGGCATAGCCCAATCACAGAGGGACATATGCCAGTCATTGAGCCATCCATGGATGAGGGCATTGAAACCATTGTGTAGACAATAGCAGGCCTCCAGGACTGGCGGTGCCAGATGACAAAGAGGCTTCTGGAGCTCACTTCAGCTGCCCCTTCATCCCAAGGAGTGACCCAGTGGCCAACGAGTACCCCGAAGGAGGAGGAAGTGCTGGAACCCATCCCGTGACCTTCAACCATGGAGACTCAGGCCATCACCTGTCCTTCTGAATTCCCCCCTTCCTGACACTGGCATTTCTCCTGGGCAGTGAGCAGAACAGGGTGGTACATCGTCACTTGTGATACCCAAAGGTCAGCCGGCCCCCTCCAAGTCCATGCCCTCCAAAGGGAATCACAGGTCAGAGGGCGTGGTCATCAGCAGGCCGCCTCCATCTCCGATGTGCAATCTAGGGACACACTTAGAAGGAGTGAGAGGGAAGTCTTTTACTTCTTGGGAATGCTGGGGATTGCCAGCCATTCCCTCTTTTGAAAGGACTTGGTACTTAGTGGAGGACCACTAAGTAGGCATAGCGAAGTTTTACATTTGTAGTTAGGGAGAAGGGGATACCAATTGTGCATTGTGACTAATGAACACTTGCCAACTCCTTACTGACTGGCCTACCAATGTCTGTCCCTTACAAGGAGGGAAATCGGGGAAGGGGGGGTGCTATGTTGGGATCTGGCACTGTGGTGCTGGATCAGGCATGGGATGGCCCTGGCATGTCACCAACACCTATCTGCCTCTGCAGCAGACAATACCATGAAGGCTAGCTGGCCTGGCTGCAAGCCAAAATTCATCTTCTCTCTTTGGGGAGGATGAAGAAGGGGAGAGAGACAGAGAGAGAGAGAGACAGACAGACAGAGAGAGAGACAGACAGAGAGACAGACAGAGAGACAGAGAAACAGAGTCAGCATCGTCAAACACCCTGCTGCCCTCAAGTCCCTCTCTATCCCTGAGTAATGTTGCATTTGAAGACTGATGAACCCTCTCCATTGCAGCTGACCAATGCAGCCTGCAGGAGCTGCCACCTCCAAGAGTGAGCTGGCAGGGTCACAGATACTGACTCCTGCTTCCTCAGCCCCGCCTATGGCCTATGGGTCAGGTGATCCCTGATCTCACTGAACGTCATCACACGCCAAACTGCAGTGTGGCCACATAAGGGTCAGGCAACTTTTCCATTCATGCTTGACTGATATGTAACCCCCAAACAAATTCAGGCCATTCCAACACTCTCACCTTACTTGACAACCACCACCCCTCCCTCCCCTGCGTGACCTGGCAGCTCCCCCTTGGTGCTTGAACCCTCAGCCCTCACTTACGCTCCCATCCACGTGGAGAGCCCATGTCTGCTACAGCAGGGTGTCTGCGATCATCTCCGGTGAACTCCTCCTGTGCTTCCGTGGGAATGTACTGTGCGGGGCTCATGGCGGGACCTTGGTGCTTTCCTGTATGAGCTTTGTCAGTAACTTGTATACTGGGGAAGTGAAGCCACTGCTTAGGAGTTATGGGCTGTCGTATAGTACCTTGGCTCCCGGAGGTGTGTGGGGGGGGGGGGGGGGGGAGGGGGGGGTTGAGGAGGGTGGGGGGCGGTGGCAGTGCGCAGGGCTTGCGGGTTTAGAAATCCTATCCACTGTCCTGAAGATGTGGCCCGATTGAGCAGCTGCGGCGCTGAGACAGAAGAGCGAGATCCTTAATGGAGCCTTGAGTGATTGACTCAACAAACAATTCCTCAATGTCACATGGGATGACTGGCAGAACACTGATTCAATTGGTACTGGTTGATATGTGCTCATTCAGATAACTCTCCTTGGCTGACACCCTCCTTCACCAGGTCTGCAGCTGTGACTGAGGGGCATTGAGAGAGTTTCTACACGGGCCACAGTCAGCCTTGAAAGGGTGAAATCCCAATTGCACTTGGTGACCCGAGTGAGTCGGAACAGTTCATGGAGGTGTGCCAAGGAGTCTGGATCGTAGACTGACAAGGATGCATTCAACAGGAAACCCTGTGGACAATAGCGGTACAATAAGATCCCGCCGCCAGCTAGTGGTGTGTCACCTCCTGCGCTGCAGAGGGGAAGGAAAATCCCATCCTTTGTCTTCAGCCACCTCCTATAGACCCTGCAGCCTGAGCCTGCATTCCCAGTTATTCAGAAATCTAAACCCTATACATCAGCAGATGAGTGGCTAAGTGTTTGGAGTCTGCGTGGTGAGTCTCTGCAGAATAAACCAGTCTGCTGTCAACCTCATCACTATCACACTCCATATGAAATATAGTGACCATGATACTACTGATTTATTAAGTGTAAACCACCAATCCCTGAAACAATTCCAAGTACTCAATGAAAGTTTAAATTAACCCATTTCTGGGTGGGAAAGCAAGTAAAAATACCCAGTAAGGTAGAGAAATTTTCGCAAACTTAAACTGAATAGAACTCACACAGAGACTAAACTTATATCAGAGAGAGGGAGAAAGCAACATTCAGAGGATAGCAGAAATGAGACACAAATATTAATAAGATACTAGCAAGACCACCCTCAAGACTTGTGTGAAATCTTATATTAAGTAATTTGAAAACAACTACTTGTCCCTTTAAGGATCCATCGGCAGACTAAGAGTCTCAAAACCCATGGAACCAATCGGGGAGCAGGATGGGGGGGATCACCCTGGTCACCTCGGGTTTCTGTTCCAGAAATTTCTCAGAAGCTGCCGCAAGCCTCTGTAAAGCTTTTACCTGTAAATAAACATGTTGTTGTTTTTCCCTCAAGTGGTGAACAAGAATTATTACATTGGTGATGAGGGTAAAAGCAAGTCTCGAACTGTGAGTGTAGGTTCTATTGATAAGTGAAGTTGAGACAAAGAAGAGTAATTACAAAAATGCCCCAATTTGGATGGACAGATCCTTTTGATGCCTCCATGGAGGACCTTGAAATTGTGTCCCTTTGTGACTGACCCTTCAACTAAGGGGAACAGTGGCTCCCGATCCATCTTGTCCATGCTCCTCAATATCTTGTACACCTCTATCAGGTCGTCCCTCATTCTTCTCTGCTCCAACAAAAACAACCCAAGCCTATCCAACCTCTCTTCATAACTTAAATGTCCCAACATAGGCAACATCCTGGTGAATCTTCTCTGCACCTCTTCCAGCGCAATCAAATCCTTCTGATAATGTGGCAACCAGAACTGCACGCAGTACTCCAGCTGTGACTTCACTAAATGCGACAAGACCTCTTGCTTTTGTAATCTATTCCTCGATTGATAAAGGCAAGTGTCCCATATGCCTTTTTCATCATCCCACTAACATGCCCTTCAGAGATCTATGGACAAACACGCCAAGGCCCTTTGTTCCACAGAGCTTCCTAGTGTCATGCCATTCATTGAATGCTTCCTTGTCAAATTACCCCTTCCAAAGTGTATCACCTCACTTATCAGGGTTAAATTCCGCCTGCCACTTATCTGCCTATTTGAACTCTAGCCAATTCCAATGCATTGGACTGTGACACTGGCAAATTTAAATGCTGCTCTATTGCTGAAATTCTCTCTGTCTTCCTTCACCCCTTCAGGTACAGTCAACTCCACTTTGTTCGCCAAATCCAAAAGTGTTGCTTTAACCACTCTTTGTAAACCACTCAGTTACCTCTTCCACATGGGAAACTTTTGGCTAGTTTCACAAGACATTCCCCATTTAAACGAACCAAATGCAACACCTGAAAGAAAGTACCAGTTCCCCAATACCCATTGTCTTTGAGTTCAATAATCTCAAGCCAAACTCAGAAAGGGCCCTCTTTCTTTTTGGTCCTGGACCCAAACCCCAAAGTATATTATGAAGCCACGTTAAATCCTAACAATTTTCCTATTTTGTCATTTATATGAGGATAGATATTTCACTCCAGGAGTAATTCTATTGACAAATTAGGGATTTTTAAATTAAAAACAGCTTTATTCATAACAGTTAAAATATAACTCTAATGAAATGAATCAGCTTAATTTTTAAACAGTTGAACAATAGTTAAAAATCAATGAAAGAAACAACTCTAATTCAAACTTATTATTTCAATTCCAACTAAGCAACAGTCCTCCTAATGCTATTTTAAATACAATCAGCAAACACAGGCATACTTGCTATAAATTGGATTATCAGCCTTGATGCTTTCAGAGAGGTTTTGGTTTTTCAGAGCAGCTTGTAAACTTCCGTCTTTAAAAACCCCAGAGAGAAACTGAAAATTGTTTCTCTGTCTGCTACAAACCTAGCTCCTCCCATTATCAGATGACCCTGCATACCTAAACACATGTTCCATCCCTTTAATTAAAAAAAGGGACCTTTTATTTTATAAAAGTCCATTAGCTCTCTCCTAAGTAAACACTGCATAGCTAAAATGAGTAATTATCCTGCTTTCCCAGCATTTGAGCTGTATTCCTCCCAGACATACCGACTGCCTGTAGAAAAAAAACTGAACTTTAAAACAGTTCCCTTAAACATAAAATATATCAATAGAATAGTATCATCACAACATTTTGTCTTGTAGGAGAATCTAGAACTAAGGGCCAGTGTTTAAAAATAATCAGTCGCCCATTTAAAATACAGATGAGATATTTTTCTTCCCTTCTGAGGACCATGAGTCTCTGGTACTCTCTTCCTCAAAAGGTAGTGGAAGCAGAGACTTTGAATATTTTTAAGGCAAAGATTTATAGATTCTTGATAGGCAAGCGGTGAAAGATTATTGGGGGCAGGTGGGATGTTATCAGATCAGCCACGATCCTACTGGGCAGGCTCAAGGGGCCTACTCCTGCTGCTAATTTGTATGTTCATATGTTATAGAAGGGAAATCCAAAAGAAATTTCAGCACCTCACTCCATGACTCTTTATTTTATGGTTTGTTGTTAATTGCTTGGTAGATGGTGTGAAACTGCATCATGCAATTTCAGCTGGGTTATTTCAAGGATGAATCCAAAGGTGGCTTATGGCAGAGTTTGGGTTGGGGCAGAGAAATGGAGAATTTTCAAAATTGACTTACGGTGTTCAAAGGCTGCACCTTGATTTAATCAAGGTTGGTACACTCTAAAGGTTATTTAGAGTGATGACTCAAGAGAGTTGATGTCCTCCTGCAAAGCATTCAAGGAACCCACTTTTCCTGGAGGAGACACAGGAGGACAGCAACAGGAGTAGTGTCCTATATGTTCATCTAGCACAAGGAACTCTTCAGTTGCAAGCAATAAAGTAAAACAAAAACTTACTCCAACAAGTAAATCAAAGAAAAAGATTTAATAAAGAAACTTCAACACTTGAGGTCACACCCTGGATCATCAAAGTTCCCCACAATTCCCAACTGTTTCTTATTTATACAGAGTCAGTTGACCACCAGATCATTCAGCACGGTAGCACAGTGGTTAGCACTGCTGCTTCACAGCTCCAGGGACCTGGGTCCGATTCCCGGCTTGGGTCACTGTCTGTGTGAAGTTTGCACATTCTCCTCATGTCTGCGTGGGTTTCCTCCGGGTGTTCCGGTTTCCTCCCACAGTCCAAAGATGTGCGGGTTAGGTTGATTGGCCATGTTAAAATTGCCCTTAGTGTCCTGAGATGCGTAAGTTAGAGGGATTAGTGGATAAATATGTAGGGATATGGATGTAGAGCCTGGGTGGGATTGTGGTCGGTGCAGACTCGATGGGCCAAATGGCCTCTTTCTGTGCTGTATGATTTCTATGATCATTTTGTCATTAGTTACGTAGTCTACCGGGTCAGCTGACCGTCATAGCATGTTACCGTTGGTCACATTATAACAGATCAAATGTTATCATTGGTTACCTTCTAACACTATACTCCTGGCTTCAGTGCAGGAAGCACATTGCCAGGAAGAAAATGCAGGAGGCCATTTGGCCTATCATGGTTGTCCTAGCTCTTTCAAAGAGCAGTTATGCCTTGTCCTAAAGCACTATTTTTGTCCACAAGTTCCTCATTCTTCAGAACAAATCCAACTCCCTTTAAAATTATTTATGAAATCAGCTTCTACTACATTTTCAGGTAGAACATTCTGGATCACTCACCTGATGAAGGAGCAGCGCTCCAAAAGCTTGTGATACCAAATAAACCTGTTGGACTTTAACCTGGTATTGTGAGACTTCTTACTGTGCCCACCCCAGTCCAACGCTGGTATCTCCACATCATTCTGGATCCTGATGCTCCTTGGTCTGGATTATTTGCTAATCATTTTTGAATCTATGACCACTGGTTACTGATCAGAGGAAATGATTTTTTTTCTCTATTTAGTCTCTCAAAAAATCCAATTAATTTAAAAACCTCTATTTGCTCACCATTTTAACCTTGTGTGTTCCAATAAGAGTAATTCTGATTTTCCAAATTCCAGTCATACTGAAGTATCCCCTTGTCTGTAAACTTTAAGACCCTAATTTACATCTTTCCTCAAAGTGTGGTGCCTATAATTGTTCACGACATGCCTGCTGAGTTCTGTGATTTCTGGACATGGGCAGTGTTGCTTCCTCTTGCGGTATGAACACCTACCTGAATGGGCATTACCTTAGCCCTGTAATTTCTTATGAAAAAGGTGCTTGCAACACCAGAACACATTGAATTGGCTCAATCCTGATATCTCACAATCCGACTGACTGATGTGATACCGGGATTCCAGATTTGAACAATGCTCCTCCAGGTAAAGCCAACATTATTCACTCTCAAAAACAGGAGCATGAATTTGAAGATACCCTGCAGCAGCAGTATTTCAAATATCTGGCAATCTGATTGTAGCAAGGTCTATTCTTGGAAAATGTTGAAATGCACTCTGGAGAGTTATCGCTATGATGAGTGTCAGTGTTTGTTTGGGACTGTTGCTGTATTGTTACAGATGTAGATGATCTGCACATGCAATCACACAAAGCCTGTAACAGGTTTGGAGGCAGCAGTGGCAATGCCTGTGGTTCTGCTAGATAATAGGGAGATACAAAAGATGGGAAGGTCCATGTCATGCCTTCTACCAAATGTGAGTCAGACTCCTTCATGCTTCCACATACTGATGAGAGGCTGCAGACCAGTCAATGCAGCCATTATTTCTGTGTGCATAACCATCTCCAGGTTGCTGCCCTATTGAGATTGTCATCACCACATTGCAGGCGTATCTTCCCAGCAGTCCAAGAGTTAAGAATGTCTGTGTATGTGTGTGCGAGTGATTCCATTTTAAAAAAAGCAATCAAGCGTTATTCTTAAACAAGATAAACATTAGTTTACTAAAAAACTATTGCTCTACAGTGATAACACCAATAACCAAATATGGATATAAAGCTTAAAATGCAGATAATATTTTTTTAAATATCTAAAGATAAGATTTCACATCAGTCTCTGACTTATTGTTGAAGGTCTGCAGCTTGCAAGATCTCTTTTCTTTACTGGTTTTGCTGCTACAGCACTTGGAGACTGCCTGGATTATATATACAGCAGAGTGGTAATAATTCCTGGACATCTTCCTCAGTGATCCCAGTGGCAGAGGGAAACCTAGCTCTCACATGCTGTTCACAGTAAATTCAGCTGCGAGCTGTGAGCTGCAACTGACTTCCTGAGGCATTTTAGGTCCCCTGCACATTGTCACACAAAATAGCTTCTTGCAACCTCCTTTATACAGTTCACAAACACTGATGGTAATTTAAACAAAACATTGTTCCACAAAGCAGTTGACTAAATTGCTGTTTGTGTTTGAAGAAGCCATTCCTGTTGCTCTCAAAGGACAGTAAGAAGTTTAACAACACCAGGTTAAAGTCCAACAGGTTTATTTGGTAGCAAAAGCCACACAAGCTTTCGGAGCTGCAAGCCCCTTCTTCAGGTGAGTGGGAATTCTGTTCACAAACAGAGCATATAAAGACACAAACTCAATTTACATGAATAATGGTTGGAATGCGAATACTTACAACTAATCAAGTCTTTAAGAAACAAAACAACGTGAGTGGAGAGAGCATCAAGACAGGCTAAAAAGATGTGTATTGTCTCCAGACAAGACAGCCAGTGAAACTCTGCAGGCCCAGGCAACTGTGGGAGTTACAAATAGTGTGACATGAACCCAATATCCCGGTTGAGGCCGTCCTCGTGTGTGCGGAACTTGGCTATCAGTTTCTGCTCAGCGACTCTGCGCCGTCGTGTGTCGCGAAGGCCGTCTTGGAGAACGCTTACCCGAATATCAGAGGCCGAATGCCCGTGACCGCTGAGGTGCTCCCCAACAGGAAGAGAACAGTCTTGCCTGGTGATTGTCGAGCGGTGTTCATTCATCCGTTGTCGCAGCGTCTGCATAGTTTCCCCAATGTACCATGCCTCGGGACATCCTTTCTTGCAGCGTATCAGGTAGACAACGTTGGCCGTTCCGTATAGCCAAGTTCCGTATAGCCAAGTTCCGCACACACGAGGACGGCCTCAACCGGGATATTGGGTTCATGTCACACTATTTGTAACCCCCACAGTTGCCTGGGCCTGCAGAGTTTCGCTGGCTGTCTTGTCTGGAGACAATACACATCTTTTTAGCCTGTCTTGATGCTCTCTCCACTCATGTTGTTTTGTTTCTTAAAGACTTGATTAGTTGTAAGTATTCGCATTCCAACCATTATTCATGTTAATTGAGTCTGTGTCTTTATATGCTCTGTTTGTGAACAGAATTCCCACTCACCTGAAGAAGGGGCTTGGAGCTCCGAAAGCTTGTGTGGCTTTTGCTACCAAATAAACCTGTTGGACTTTAACCTGGTGTTGTTAAACTTCTTACTGTGTTTACCCCAGTCCAACGCCAGCATCTCCACATCATGGCTCTCAAAGGAGTCATGAACTTTCACATCTTTGGAAGATTAAATGCATTGTCCAAGATCTGTTTGAATTACTAATGACTCATGGTGACTTGATTCTGTGATAACACAGTTTAACAATGTTCAACAATTCATCTGTGGAGGCTGCCACCTGTGGTGACTTCCATCTTGAAAGGACTTCAAAACATAGAATCATAGAAACATAGAAACCCTACAGTGCAGAAGGAGGCCATTCGGCCCATCGAGTCTGCACCGACCACAATCCCACCCAAGCCCTACCCCCACATATTTACCCGCTAATCCCTCTAACCTACGCATCTCAGGGGCAATTTTAACCTGGCCAATCAACCTAACCCGCACATCTTTGGACATGAAAGGTTTTTTTAAAGTAGCAAGTACTTTTACCCATTTTCCTTAAAAATCCATAATATCATAATTTCATGGTCCTGACAAGGTCTACAGGGTGGCATGGTGGCACAGTGGTTAGCACTGCTGCCTCACAGCACCAGGGACCTTCGATTCCTGGCTTGGGTCACTGTGCGGAGTCTGCACTTGTCCCTGTATCTACATGATTTTACTCCGGGTGCTCCGGTTTCCTCCCACAGTCTGAAAGATGTGCTGGTTAAATGCATTGACCATGCTAAGTTCTCCCTCAGTGTAGCTGAACAGAGTGTGGCGACTAGGGGATTTTCACAGTAACCTCATTGCAATGTTAATGTAAGCCTACTTATGACATTAATAAATAAACATAGAATCATAGAATCCCTACAGTGCAAAAGGAGGCCATATGTCCTATCAAGTTTGCGCTGACCACAATCCCACCCAGGCCCTATCCCCGTAGCCTCACATATTTACCCTGCAGGTCCCCTGACACTAAGGGACAATTTAGCATGGCCAATCAGCCTAACCTGCACATCTTGAGTGTGGGAGAAAACCGGAGCACCTGGAGAAAACCTATGCAGACATGGAGAAAACATGCAAACTCCACACAGACAGTGACCCGAGGCCAGAATTAAGCCCAGGCCCCTGGCACTGTGAGGCAGCAGTGCTAATCCAGTGTGCCATTGTGTCGCCCATAAACTTTAAGCTACAGCCGAGTCCTCCACAGCAATACTCATCTGTCACCTCGCTCTCTGGTGAGCTGACAAACAAATCACCCTTTATTCTGGTCCACTCATGCCCAGTGACTCAACACTTGCTGATCCCAACTCGATGCTAGCTATTATCTGTGTCTGAACAGGTGGCTGAGTGTGTCAGATCATATGATGTTTCAAGAATCAGGATCAATAAAGATAACAAACTACCTGGAAAGAAGGGATGGAACTCCAAACCTGAGTTGTTTATGTGGGGTTCTGAAAAGCAATCCTACTCCTCCTGGCTCCATTCAAGTAATCTCAGGTTCCTTTGTGGGAGCTGCTACACTAGACTGCCCATTGATACTGGAAGGAGCATTCAGGGTGTACATTTCACCTCATGTGACCCTCAAATGGTGATCATGGTCCTATAGACATCACAGTACATCTGTTTTCATGTTAAATTGGCTTGCTACTTTAATTGGGGTAACCCAGTCAAGAATGGTTGATTCACAGAATGATTGCCACTGCTGGATCAAGGTGGTAACCTTTTCCCTGGGCAGGATGCCTCATGTTTCAGTTCAACACCTTAATTTGCAGAGTGTGATGGGTGAGAAAAGGGTTAACGAATTGGCAACAAATTCAGAACACTTTATTATACAGAAACCGGAAGCTTGATATTTGCTAATTACATTGACACTTATTAATTGCAGTGATGCTAGGGATTGAACAGAACTGGAATTGAATAGAACTGTTCATCGCAGCAATAGATTGAAATCAGCAATGGCTAAGCCAATGGAAGACAAATTGGAAATTCACTAAACAACCAACCATATACCCAATTAACCAATCCACATCCAGAAGAAGATTGTGCAAGAGCTCTTTCGCATTGTATTTTGTATGTGAAAAGTTTCACACAGGAACGCTCAGGAAAGAAGACAGAAGGTACATAGACAGGAAGAAAGCCAGTAAATCAATCAAGAAGCACTCAATCAAAGATCACTCCAAAGTGTCTTACAACCATCTCAGATTGGCCAGTTGAAGTGTACCTGTACAATTTGATTGAAATGGCTTGCCCAAAGGAGGCAGAGAGTGTGTATAGATGGGTCTTTTTCTAATTGGAAGTTGGTCACCAGTGGTGTGCCCCAGGGATCTGTTCTGGGACCCTTGCTGTTTGTCATTTTCATAAATGACCTGGATGAGGAAGTGGAGGGATGGGTTGGTAAGTTTGCCAACGACACGAAGGTTGGTGGGGTTGTGGATAGTCTGGAGGGATGTCAGAAGTTACAGAGGGACATAGATAGGATGCAAGACTGGGCGGAGAAGTGGCAGATGGACTTCAACCCAGATATATGCGTAGTGGTCCATTTTGGCAGGTCAAATGGATTGAAGGAGTACAATATAAAGGGAAAGACTCTTAGTACAGTAGAGGATCAGAAGGACCTTGGGGTCTGGGTCCATAGGACTCGAAAATCGGCCCCGCAGGTGCAGGAGGTGGTTAAGAAGGCATATGGTGTGCTGGCCTTTATCAATCGAGGGATTGAGTTTAGGAGTCCGGGGATAATGATGCAGCTATATAAGACCCGCGTCAGACCCCACTTGGAGTACTGTGCTCTGTTCTGGTCGCCTCATTACAGGAAGGATGTGGAAAAGATTGAAAGGGTGCAGAGGAGATTTACAAGGATGTTGCCTGGATTGAGTGGCATGCCTTATGAGGATAGGCTGAGGGAGCTCGGTCTTTTCTCCTTGGAGAGACGTAGGATGAGAGGAGACCTAATAGAGGTATATAAGATGTTGAGAGGCATAGATCGGGTGGACTCTCAGAGGCTTTTTCCCAGGGTGGAAATGGCTGCTACGAGAGGACACAGGTTTAAGGTGCTGGGGGGTAGGTACAGGGGAAATGTTAGGGGGAAGTTTTTCACACAGAGGGTGGTGGGCGAGTGGAATCGGCTGCCGTCAGTGGTGGTGGAGGCAAACTCAATAGGGTCTTTTAAGAGACTCCTGGATGAGTACATGGGACTTAATAGGATGGAGGGTTATAGGTAGGCCTAAAAGGTAGGGATATGTTCGGCACAACTTGTGGGGCCAAAGGGCCTGTTTTGTGCTGTAGTTTTCTATGTTTCTAAATGGTTTTGTTTCAAATTTTCAATCAAGCTGTTCTTTGTGTTGGATTTAGTGTGTGATTGTGTCCATCGGAATTCCTGGTCAATGAGCAAAGAAAGAGGTAAAATTATCAACAGGTGTGACGATGTTGCGGTGTGCAAATTCAATTTCCTGGTGGGGTGCTGAAACTAGGGAGGTTTTCACAGGTAAAAGGGAAGGAAATTTTTTTTAAAAGGCTATGCGCCATTGTCACTCCCAACCCAGAGAACAAGCCCAGAAGTTACCCATTGACTCCATAGTATGAAGGGTTTTGTAATGCAGGCACCAAACTGTCGGGGTGAATGATTTCAAATAGAATAAAGAGCAGCAGTTAGCTTGAGGCCACAGCATCAACAATAACATTTAAGATTAAGCCCTGACATATCATTTGCTTGTGTAGTTCAGAACAGTAAAGCACTGAAGATGCACTGCACTGTCAGAAATACCAGCTTTTGGATGAAATATTAAACAGAGGCTCTATTTGTCCTCTCAAGTTAACATAAGAAATTCCATTCGAAGAAGAGCACAATGTATTCCCTGGTATCCTAGCTAATATTTATCCATCAAGCAACATCATTAAAATAGATTATCTGGTCATCATCACATTGATATAGTGGGAGTTTGCTGTGCTCAAATTGATTGCTGCATTTCCTACATTACAACAGTGACTGCACTTCAGAAATATTTCATTGGCTGTAAATATCTTTGGAATGTCCTGAACCACAAAATTCTTACGGCGCAGAAGGCCATTTGGTCCATCATGTCTGCACACACCAGCTCTCCAAACAAGCATTGTGGCTCAGTGCCATTTCCCTGCCTTTTCCCTGAAGCTTGCTATAGAAATGTCAGTCTTTCTCCTCTTTCTAAAGCAATGTGTTTGTGAGGATTCTTCACTCTTTCCCACTCTGCCTGAAGATGGAGCTGTTCCACAGAAATAGAAAATGAGGAATCTCAGCAAAGGAGTACGATCTTTCCTGGTTTCAATATTGCAGGTTTCCAGGTGTTTTTTTTTCCCTTCTTCTCTTGTAAGGAACCTGATGGCACCTTGCAATTTATCACAATGCACAGATGTATCTGGTTTTATCTCAATTAGAGCTGCAAACACAACTTCCATCATTGAGCGTTTTTGTAGCTGGCTCAGAAAGCAGCGACCAAAGCTGGAAAATTCCAAATGCTGCCTTCCACTTGCAGAAAAGTGAAATGGCAACAGAAGTTTTTGGACCCGATCAACTAATTTAATGGACTGTGTACAGAATGACAGCACAGCAGGAGCTAATTCAGCCTTTCAATATCTTGGCTAACACTTTGAAAGTGTTCCAATTAATTCCACTCTATGTTTTCCCCAGAGCCTGCAATTTTTTTCTTTCCAGGTTTTATCCCAATCCCATGTGCAAGTTCTAATTGAATCTGCTTCCATCACCCTTTCATATAAAACCTTGCTACTTGAACCAATTCTCCTCAATTCTCGGGCAGCATGGTGGCACAGTGGTTAGTGCTGCTGCCTCAAAGTGCCAGGGACCCAGGTTCGATTCCAGCCTTGGGTGTCTGTCTGTGTGGAGTTTGCATGTTTTCCTCGTGTCTGTGTGGATTTCCTCCGGGTGCTCCAGTTTCCTCACACAGTCCAAAGATGTGCAGGTTAGGTAAACTGTTCATGCTAAATTGCCCTTTAGTGTCCCAAGATGTTAGGTTGGGTAAAATGCTCTTTTGGAGAGTCGCTGCAGACTTAATGGGCTGAATGGCCTCCATCTGCACTGTAGGCATTCTATGGGTTCTCCTTAGGTTCTCATGCCAGTTATTTTAAATCTGGTAACCAACCTTACTGCTAGCAGAAACGCTTCCACCTTGTTGACTCGAGTACCTTTCCTAGTTCTGTTAAATTTTACCTTAAGGTTCTGTGTTCGAAGGAGAACAATCCTAGATTCTCCAGTCCTTCCATGTAACAGAGAACCACCCCCATCTGAAGTATTATCATGGCAAAACTCCTCCAATTCCTCGCCAAGACCTTGACATCCATCTCCATTCACCCCTTACAAATGTTATTCTCTCCACACAACACCACAAGATAAATAATAGAGAACCCATCTCTTGGGGTGTGGAAAATAACTTCTAAATTCATGACACCAGGGGAGATGAATTGTTTGGTCATCTAAATGTGGGTGCTTTCAAAGTCAATCCAAGCCAAATTATATGTGCTGGCAATCTGAAGTAAAAGCACAAATGTATTGGAAATACTCAGCAGGTCAGGCAGCATCTGTGCAGAATGAAACAGAGTAAATGGCCTGGATCTTCGCATAGACAGAGAGCCTCTCTGCAAAAATGGTGGAAGAGGCTGAAATCCGGATGTCCGACCCTGGATACAGCAAGTTTAGCCAATTAAGTGCATACTGTGGGAGACCAAAGGTGCCCTGGAACTGGGCAATTTAGATTAGGAGCAGTTGTTTGGGGGTAAATCCATATATGTCATGTGGGAATCTTTTAAAGGCCAGTTGATTAGAGTTCAGGACCAGCATGTTCTTGTGAAAATGAAGAATAAGGGTGGCAAGATTCGAGAACCTTGGATGACAAGGGAAATTGTGAGCTTAGTCAAAAAGAAAAAGTAAAGATATGTAAGGTTTATGAAACTGAAGGCAGACAGAGCCCTCGAAGAATACAAAGAAAGCAAGAAAGAATTAAAAAGGAATTAGGAGGGTTAAAAGGGGCCATGAACTGTCCTTGGCAAAGGACATTAAGGAGATTCCCAAGGTATTTTATACAGATATAAGGAGCAAGACGGTAGCTAGGGAAAGGGTAGGTCCATTCAAAAACAAAGGTGGGAATTTATGCGTGGAGTCTGAGAAAGTGGGGGCGGTCCTAAATGAATAGTTTGCATCAGTATTCACAAAGGAGAAAGACAAGGTGGATGGTGAGTCTAGAGAGGCGTGCATTGATAGTCTCGGGCTTGTCGATATAAAAAAGGAGGAGGCATTAAGTGTTTTGAAAAGCATTAAGGTAAACAAGTCCCCAGAACCTGACAGAATCTATCCCAGAATATTGAGGGAAGAAATTGCTGTGGCCTCATATGAAACCTTGTGTGCTCTTTAGTCACAGGATAGGTCCCAGCTGACTGGAGAATAGCCAATGTGTTCCTTTGTTTAAGAAGAGCAACAAGAATAATCTGGGAAATTACAGGCTGGTGAGCCTTACGGCAGTGGTAGGGAAATTATTGGAGAAGATTCTGAGGGACAAGATTTATTCACATTTTGGAAAATATGGACTTATCAGTGATAGGCAGCATGGTTTTGTGTGGGGAGGTGTCTCACAAACTTGGTTGAGTTTTTTGAGGAAGTGACAAAGATGATTGGTGAGGACAGGATGGTGAATGTTGTCTGCATGGACTTTGATGTGGAGATGCCGGCGTTAGACTGGGGTAAGCACAGTAAGAAGTCTCACAACATCAGGTTTAAGTCCAACAGGTTTAATCTTCTTTATTCTTCAGGTAAGCGTTCTCCAAGGCAGCCTTCATGACACACGACAACGCAGAATCGCTGAGCAGAAACTGATAGCCAAGTTCCGCACACATGAGGACGGCCTCAACCAGGATCTTGGGTTCATGTCACACTATCTGTAACCCCCACGACTTGCCTGGGCTTGCAAAATCTCACTAACTGTCCTGGCTGGAGACAATACGCATCTCTTTAACCCATGCTTAATCCTCTCGCCACTCACATTGTCTGTACCTTTAAGACTTGATTAGCTGTAAAGACTCGCATTCCAACCATTATCTTGTAAATTGGGTTTGTGTCTTTATATGCCCTGTTTGTGAACACAACTCCCACTCACCTGATGAAGGAGCAGTGCTCCGAAAGCTTGTGGCTGATGCTACCAAATAAACCTGTTGGACTTTAACCTGGTGTTGTGCGACTTTTACTGTACATGGACTTTAGCAAGGCTTTTGACGAGACCCCTCAAAGCCAGCTGATACAGAGGGTGAAGTCACATGGAATAGTGAGGAGGATTGCCAGAGGATAAAGATTGGTTGGAGAGTTGGGCAGAGAAATGGCAGATGGAATTTAATTCAGACAAATGTGAGGTGGTGCAATTTGGAAGCTCCAATGAAGGAGGGAAATGTATAGTAAATGGCAGAACTTTTAGAAGCATTAATATACAGAGGGTTCGACGTGTACAGGTCCACAGTTCCCTGAAAGTGGCAACACAAGTGGATAAGGTGGTCAAGAAGGTGTACGGCATGCTTACCTTCGTCCATGAGGGCATAGAGTATAAAAATTGGCAAGTCATGTTGCTGCTGTGTAGAATTTTAGTTAGGCCACATTTGGAATATTGTGCAGAGTTCTGGTCACCATACTACCAGAAGAATGTGAAGGCTTTGGAGAGGGTACAGAAAAGGTTTACCTGGTTTGGAGGGTATTAGCTATGAGGAGTGATTGCACAAACTTGGTTTGTTTTCACTTCAACGTCAGAGGCTGAGGGGTGGTCTGATAGAAGTTTACAAAATTATGAGAGGCATGGATAGAATGGATAGTCAGAATCTTTTTCTCAGGGTAGAAATGTCAATTACTGGGACACATAGGTTTAACGTAAAAGGGGGAAAGTTTAAGGGAGACACGAGGGGCAAGTTTTTTTACATGGAGGGTGTTAAGTGCCTGGAATGCACTGCCATAGGAGATGGTAGAAGCAGAAAGAATGGCAACGTTTAAGAGGCATCTTGACAGATACTTGAATAGGCAGGGAATAGAGAGATACGGACCACATAGAGGCAAAAGGTCTTCAGTTTAAAAATGTGTCATGTCTCGGCACAGGCTTGGTGGACCGAAGGGCCTGTACCTGTGCTGTACTGTTCTTTGTTCTCTTTGAATATTTGTATCTAGATATAACAAAGGCAAGAATGAAGGTTCCAGCCGCAGGGAGCTGAGCCGGGGTGAAGTCAAACAATGCTATGTGGAAATAGCAGTATTAGTGTTGGCAAGAATAGGAGGTCAGAAGAATAATCAAATTTGACATCAACATTGTGAACAGATGATTTAATCTTATACTGTTTCCAGGAAGAGGGATGGAGTTGGTAGCAAGGGAACGGAGCTTAGAGGAACCAGTCCTCCCAATTTTTAATTGGAGGAAATTTCTATTCAAGTTGAACTGGAAGAAGTTAGAGATGTGACAGCTTTTAAACAAATGCAGTGGCGGGGAAAGTGGGAAACAATGGAGAAGGTCTGGGATAGAGTGCAGAGCAGGAGAGATTAAATGACAAAAGTAATGGTGGCATGAGGTAAAAAGGGAGTAGTGTTGAGATGATAATAAGCATTTGAAACAGCAGCAAGAATTTCAAATGCAGAGAAAGTTAACTTGGGATAAAAACATACTGATGATCTGTCAGTTCCCTTGAACCACTGTAAATTGATAATTGCAGCATCTAAATTATTTCCTTAAATAATTCCCAGCTCTTCACTTGTGTTGCTCTATCAGTTTTCGAGTCCTGGGTGTTAATGTCCTTAGGATGGGGTCAGTTAGTTAGCACCCCATTTTTCTTCCCATTTTTACTGGGACCTACAGATGGCCAGTCAAAGGTATTGCCTGGTCCATATTTCAGGCCTCGATTAATATATCAGTGGGAAGTCTACAATGTACATATTAACTGGGAATGAATTCAAAGAGGCCCAGAGAATAAATGTTTTGAATTAATGTTGTGGGGCTGCGAAGAGCAGATAATCAGCATTCCTCTTCAGAATCCAGCCAGCTGCCTAAGGACACAGATTGCAGCTCTCTGATTTAATGGGCCCCGGACCACTAAAGGCCTCTTTACTTTGGAAATGGAAGATCAGTAGACATCACCAACTAATTTGCCACCAAAGGGTTAAAACCTACTGCTTTGTATAGAAAAGAACTTCTTAATATTGGCCAAGTTTCAGCTCAGTTATACCCCATTGGCCACAACTCATGTTTGGTCTGATCAGTGGGCTGCGCACTTTCAGCAGTACAACACAGCTGACTTAACAGGATTTTCCAGGAGCATACATTCCCATTTATCCTCACGTGGGACTTGGCTGCATAAAATGTCATCATTATCCCACTAACCGCATCAACATCATCAGAAATAAAGGCTTACATTTCTATAGTACCTTTTATGGCCACAGGATATCCCAAAGCATTTCAGTGCCAATGAAGTACTTTTGAAATAGTTACAACAGAGGGATCAGGCAGTCAAATTGAACACAAACACCCATAAACAGCAATGTGATAATGATCAGAATATGGGGGTAACTTTCAACATTAGTAGGGGTGGAGAGCTGGTTGTTTTGTTTTCAAATTTCCTGTTATACACCCTGCCTTTTCCAGATCAGAATATCAACTAGGGTGGATAATGAGAAGGCAATCTATATTCACCAGGTATAAATTCCTCACACAGTTAGAGGTTATCCTTCTGTGTTTTTAATGATGTTGGTTAAGGGATAAATAGTATCCAGGGAGAAAACTCCATTGCTCTTCTTTGAATAGTGACTTCCAGACTTCTACATCCATCTCAGATGGCAAGCAGGAAGAATCAGAGTCTGATATAGCAAAGGAGGGCACTCAGTCCATTGAATGTGTTCCTTGAAAGAGCTATCCGATTCATCTCACTCACCTTCTTTCCCCAGAGATTTGTCAAGTTTTCCTTTACCAGTATAGAGCTGTATTTGATAAGGTTTGACAATTAAGTTCATGCATGACTGTAATATCGAGGCACAGATTGCTGTGATGTGAGATAGCTGGGTATTGCATATGTCACCTGTGTGATATGTGTATGATTCCACACAATCATTTTCCTCTCCCCAATTTAATCAGTTGAGTAAAACTATTTGCTGAGTTTTCAAACCTTGTGGCGTAGAGGCAAGGATTTCCCTTGCAAGGGCCTCATGTGAAGGTTTGGTTTGTATTAGACAATGACAATAAATGCCTTTGACAGAATCCAGTGTCAAATCGGAGCAGGTATGATCATGAAAAGGCATGTTTGTGATAAAGAACCATTAGGAATTAGTTATTACCATTGCTTAGGTGCCCCCACTAGATCCACTAGCCTACTCATCGTCCTTGTTCACTCAGCTAACACAGCGCATGATGTTACATCAGAAATCAAAGCAGGATGTTTAGAACTTTTGGAACTATTAGCACTTGGGTGGAAACCTGTTGTTCAGACATTCAGTCACCCAGCCGAGGAATCAGTTCCCTTCAGGATCCTAACAAAATCACTCTTGGGTATGCACATGATGGTTAGCAAATTATATTCCATATGTTTCCCTATCGACCTCCCAGAAAGTGTCTGCTGTACACATTCCTACTGGAAATGTAAAAGCCTCTCATTATTTGAGAGCAAGAAATGGATAGCACAACAAAAATGTTGTACCACAATTTAACCACTTTCATTATATTTAGCAATTTGAATGTACAGATTTATTAGTGCAGTAGAAAATTAGAATGTTCCTCGTAGAATGTCATTGAGCCTGGAATGTTCCACTCAACAGATTAGTAAATTGGAAACAAAACAACTTGAGAAATAGAAGTTTGCTTCATCTTCTTGCTTTCAAAATGTCCCTTAGTTTGTGTTCCTCTTTTTTCCTCTTATCCTTCATGACAGTACTCTGACCTTGGAGTCACAGGTTTTGTATTTAAAGCCCCACTCCAAAGACTTCAGGACATAATCCAGACTGGGGGTTTTGGAGAAGTGCAGGGGTGGGTCCCGGGGAAGCGCAGGTGGAGTGTTGCACTGTCAAAGACGCTGTTATTCGGGTTACACTCAAGACTGCATCTACCCTTCCAGCTGGGTATTAAAGATCTCACAGTACAATTGAAAGAAAAGGAGGGGAATTGCCTCTGGTATTCTGGCTAATATTTATCCCCCACCAATGGGTTAACTCATCATTAATCTTATTGCTCTTTGTGGAGTCTTGCTGTGCACAAATGGGCTTGCTGTACTTTGCATCAAAACACCAAGGAGAATGTGTCAAAAGTAATTAATTGACTATGGAACACCACGAAACAGCCTGTAGACATGAAAGGTACTTTATAAGTGCAATCTTCTGTCTCCCTTTCTTTTCATCTTGATTAGAAGCATACTTTATTGTTCTCCTTTTGTTCTCTCTGGCTAAGATTCTGGAATATGCTTTCACAAGTGGGAGCTGAGATTAGCTGAGTTTAGCAAGGAAGAAAGATGTTTCAAGTGAAGCACAGTAATCATTGATACACCGATCAATACAGCTGAGCAAAAGCCATTCACCAACAGAATAATCCAAAATAAATCCTGCATTTTACGTAGCAAATACCTGTCAGGTATTAACATCTTTATTGCAGTTTCTGTGGAGGTTTTACAAAGGCTGCGTGGGTATATGCTGCCAGCAGGAGTTCACATTAAGCAGCACTGTGCATATTTTAAAGTCAATGAACCAGATACAATGCCAGTTTGTCTCACAAGGAAAGGAATCCAGGATCAAACCTTGCTGTGTAATCTGGTGCTGCAGATGGCAAACCTCACACTGTGCCCAAAATGCAATGCCAACTGCTTTGGCCAATGTTTGCAATTGCTGCAAATTTAAACGCAGCTCTCACACAGACTGGTATGAGAAGCAGATCTCTCTCCTCCCCAATCCAATCTCCATTGGAGATTTTGGACAATGACTCAAGTTTTTTTTGGTGCATCTTCAGCTAGCTAACCTTTCTTGTAGGAATCACAGGTATTTATTTCTATGATTATGAAGATTTGAAATATTCACTCCTGCATTTTCAGTTTTAGAAGGAATAGAGTAGGAATATATGCAGGAAAAAGAATACAGAGATGTGAGAACAGGGATTAGAACAATTTATTCGAGTGGAGGGTAAATACCCCGACATAGATTGGATGGTCTGTTTCTGTTTTGTCACTTTGATCAATACCACGCATATATAAGAAGCATTGAGTTTTGCTTCTAAAGAAGGAACATAGAAGCACTAAAAAAGTTTAAATTACAGATTTCCAATGAGTTGTTTCAAGAAGTGTGGGGAACAAAGGGATGGGTGGTGGCCATTCAACTCTTTAAGCCTGCGCCACTATTCAGTGACCCTGGCTGATGTGTATCTTAAATCCATTTGTCTCACTGTCTGCAAGATGTTCAAAGCCCTTCTTTTATGTGCTAACTTTAAGGGTTTGTAGCGCTGTCTGTTAATTGGATCGCAAGGGGGATATGGTGGTCTTGTCATTCAGAGGCCCTAGTTATGCTCTGGGGGCGGCACGGTAGCACAGTGGTTAGCACTGCTGCTTCACAGCTCCAGGGTCCCGGGTTCGATTCCCGGCTCGGGTCACTGTCTGTGTGGAGTTTGCGCATTCTCCTCGTGTCTGCGTGGGTTTCCTCCGGGTGCTCCGGTTTCCTCCCACAGTCCAAAGATGTGCGGGTTAGGTTGATTGGCCAGGTTAAAAATTGCCCCTTAGAGTCCTGGCATGCGTAGGTTAGAGGGATTAGCGGGTAAATTAGCGGGTAAAAAAAAAGGGATATGGGGGTAGGGCCTGGGTGGGATTGTGGTCGGTGCAGACTCGATGGGCCGAATGGCCTACTTCTGCACTGTAGGGTTTCTATGATTTCTATGACACTGGTTCGAATCTCACCCTGGCAGCCGGAGAAGATCAATTTTAATTGATAGAAGAACTGGAATTTAGCTGGTCTCAGTAATGGAGACCATGAAACGATCATTGATTGTTGTTAAAACCTATCTGGTTCGCTAATAACCTTTAGGGAAGGAAATCTGCCATCCTTACCCAGCCTAGCCTACATGTGACTCCAGTCCCACAGCAATATGGTTGATTCTTAACTGTCCTCTGAAATGGTTGAGCAAGACACTGGGCATGATTTTCCTGGCCCACTGCACAGTTCGAGTAGCTCGGGGGGGCGGGGGCGCGGGGGCGCGGGGGCGCGGGGGGCGGGGGGGGGGGGTGGTGGGAGAGAGAGAAGAGGAAAAAATGGGAATTGCGACTGGTGTCTAGTTGTCACAATCTTCCTGGTCCGTTTTGTTGGACGTAATCAGCCTCACACCAGGGAACAGCGCAAGGCTGATTACAATTTACTAATACAGTTTAGCATCTATTCTAATGTCACCAGTGGAGGTGCACACCAGCAAGGATCACGTATGTTCCCCATCAACAGGGATCAGGCATGTTGGCCTCATTGGTGGGACAAGAGGCCATTGAGGCCCCCTGGCAGGTTGGGGAAGGATGGTTGCCCCTGGGGCAGGGTAGTCTCCCTTGGGCAGTGCCAGCCTGGCACCATGGCAATGCCAAGGGGCAGGATTGGTCAGGGATTGGAGACCAGGTCTGGCCATCAGGAGGCCGGCCATCGGGAGGCCAGCGATAGGGGAAGCACTTGTCAACTGATTTCCAGTATACTGGGAGATTGACACATGCACCCTAACCTCCTCTGAAATCTGATGCCAGCATCAACAGTGTGATTAATCATAGAAATCATAGAAACCCTACAGTACAGAAAGAGGCCATTCGGCCCATCGAGTCTGCACCGACCACAATCCCACCCAGGCCCTACCCCCATATTCCTACATATTTACCCACTAATCCCTCTAACCTACGCATCTCAGGACACTAAGGCAAATTTTAGCATGGCCAATCAACCTAACCCGCACATCTTTGGACTGTGGGAGGAAACCGGAGCACCCGGAGGAAACCCATGCAGACACGAGGAGAATGTGCAAACTCCACACAGACAGTGACCCAAGCCGGGAATCGAACCCAGGTCCCTGGAGCTGTGAAGCAGCAGTGCTAACCACTGTGCTACCGTGCCGCCCCATTTAGGCCCCGCCAGCCCCCCCTCGCTCCCCCCCCGACTGGCGTAAATCCCCTGACGGACTCTATGATACACTGAGTGCCAGAAATTCATTCAACTAAGCTTGCCCAAAATCGGGTGGGATAAACTCCCATATTCCCTCCCGCCCGTTGGACGTTTAATTGTTTTTTAGAAAAATCACGCCCATTCAGTTCAAGGACAATCAGGGATGGGCAACAAATGCTAGCCTTCCCAGTGACACCCATATCCCATTAAAGAAAAAAGCAAGATAGTGAAGAATGAAAAGAGACAAATCCTTTTCTTGATAATCATTATATTTACAGAAATGCAGCATCATACATGTTTGCATTCTCCTGCATCCCAGTGATGAGCAGTCTCCTTTTAAATTCTTTAAATCTGGAATTTTAAAATTTATATCATCCATCTCCAGAGAGAGTAAAACTGGTTTAAATCTTGAATTATACACCAAAGGAAGTATTGGCCCCAAAACATGTGAGCAAAAAATTCTCCAAATCAGATCTATGAAAATGCGTCAGTATTGGAAACGTAATTATCAGTTATTTGTACTACAGTTCTGGATTATTTTTCCTTCACTATTTCTTTATATTCTTTTGGTACAACAATAAACAAATGAGAAAATTAACAAATTTAAATTAAAATGATGGCACTTAAGGGGCACTGTTAAAAAAGGACAGTCATCTACACCCCTCCTCTGTAATGAAGCCAGAGATTGGCAGTGTGGGACTGAAGTGCAACCAAAACATGAGAAGCACCCTTTCAAATAGTCAAAGAAGGGGCAGCAAACTCTCAGCCTACACAACACTCCCACTGGCTACAAAAAAAAACTCAAGGCAGTCTATGAGTCCATGGTTGTAGAGGACTGCTGCATACAATACCCTCCATGTCAAATCCACTGTAGAATAGGGACAGGCAGTTCAGTCTAACCACCCTCTCCACAGCCCACTGTCTGGACCTGTTAATGGCTATCTTGGCCATGCCTCAGAAGCAGACTCATGAGGAGGCCTTCTGAACTGGGAGTTTGCTGACATCTGTCCAGAGTAGTGCCTATGAGTCTCCCTTCTTTCTCCACTGCGTACGGTAAAGTGCCGTCGTGCCCTATCCAGATATCCTCATGGATAGTCCCTATATTCTCCACTTCAAAGACCCTCAGTCCGACCCGGTCGTCAGTGATTATGGGGAGCCCTAAGATCATTCCCAGGGCTTTCCTGGAGTCCCTTTGCAGTCGTCATTGAACCTGACTTTGGTCAACTGTTGCATCTGGCAGCCAGATAACTCGGGGTGTTTCTTACCCGTAAATAGGTGTTCCATCTGTTCGTCACTGATCCAAGACGGAACCTGTCCACTGCGTACTTCTCTAGGTTTTCCCTTAGCTGTTCTATCATCCACTGTCCATATGCACACATAAAGTCCGGTTCTGTTGTCGGTCATCATCCTCTAATTTTCCCCTGATAATTTGATTGATTGTCTTGGCGTGTCCTTCTAATACAGCTACCGTGTGGCTGTTGGCTGCGTTCCCAGTCACTTCTCCTTCAGCATCTTGCTGATTGTCCTCATTGATAGAACTCAGTGTCTGTTTAACCTGTTGGATCAGAACCCTAACTTTATTGTCCAGGTTGGCTAAATCAAGTGTGTTGATGGTTGCTATCCCTGCCCCGTATGCTGTGACCATGTCATTGATTAACTCCCTCTTGGATCTTTCCTGTCTTTCATCCATTCTGAACTTCTGTCCTAACAGTCTGCGAGTTAAGTGGAGGTATAGTCTCTTAAGTTGGGGAGAGCACCACTCTGGCAGTTGGGTCCCAGCTATATCCAAACCACAGGTACCAATTCGTCATACAGGGTTTTCCCTGTGTGATTTAGTATCAATCCATTCTGTGGTCCGGGGGTGGCTTCGGGACAAATCGAGTGGGATGGGTTTGGGGTTGGCTTCGGCCCAGTTCTTATTTCATACAATGCAAAGTTCCCCTCGATGAGTGTCCCGGGGCACCGCTGCCCGAGCTCGAATCTTTTTCTGGGCTTTTTTTTAATAGAAACCCTAGAGTGCAGAAACAGGCCATTTGGCCCATCGAGTCTGCACCGACCACAATCCCACCCAGGCCCTACCCCCATATCCCTACATATTTTACCCGCTAATCCCTCTAACCTATGCATCCCGGGACACTAAGGGGCAATTTTAGCATGGCCAATCAACCTAACCCACACATCTTTGGACTGACATCCAATTTCAGGGCACCCATCATTTGAAAATCCTCACCAATCCCCTGCTATGGTGGCACTCAGTTGAACTGCCATTTGGTTTTTTGTATACCAGCCGCTGGTTGTTACACCCAAACATTATACTCTTCTCGGGGTGCACCCATAACACACTCTCCTCACATTCCCCCGGGTCAGGTGGGGCAAACCATAAATAACCGGGATACCACAAGTTCATCTTGCTTGGAATGTCCTATGGGCTTATCCCGATGATGAGTCCGATGAGGTAGATCGTAGGTTGCATCTCTGTCGTCGCCCGTCACTGTCCTGAGGAGATCAATGTAATTTCTGCTGTTATCGCATCTAATATTTGATGTATATACATGTATTTAAACTGTCCATGCCCCCCCACTTTTTTTTTTGAACACTTATTGACAGTGGTGTGGTCAGGAGGACCCGGGTATATCAATTGTCACTTGCATGTCGTAGTTTTTTAAAAATTCTAATTGTGGAGCACTACGGAGCAAATATTTGTTCAGATCGATGAGTAGACAAGTCATGGGGTGGTCAGAAAAGAGCTTATTTAACTGGCCAGCAAAATCAAGGCAGCCAGTTTTAGTCTAGCAGCAGTCACCATTAACTATAGGGATTCGAACAGCACTGGAGTCGGTCTGTAATGACCTGAAGAGGTGTCCGTTCTAAGTGTGTTGGAGTTTAAAGGCATGTAAATTTAGCAGAAGTACCTCGAAGAGTTGAAAATGTGTCCCTTTAACATTAGGGGCAAAGAGATGGCCCTTCTATCATTAGAACACTGGAAATAAAATTCTCAGTGTCACTTGGAACGCTAAGGAGCCGGGTTAAGAGCAGCTGCATATTGTACCAGGCTTTTGCACTGTAAGAGTTTTGTTTGTTTTTAATTTCCTGTTGAAAATGTAGCCCAGTCGCCTTGAAGATTTTAAAATTTAGCACAGCCGCCTCAATGACGTTAAAATTTAGCACAGCTGCCTCAAAGATTTGTACAGTTGCCTTAATGATGTCTCAATTAGAGAAAGGTGGCGAAAGAGCACGACATCGGATTGTATAAATAACCTGGTTAATCATATCAGCAGTTTACAAATGAGTCGGAAAACGAGTCAGTTGTACTTAACCGTGGACATTTTACTGTCGGTCGGTCACGGTGGATCGGCAGGTTGCGGGGTTTTTTTTAAGTGGGTGCTTCCATCAGAGATTCTTGTACCTTGCATTGGTCTGTGCTGTAGGCTGAACTTCATCATTTGGAGCACCTTAGATTCCTTCATTCAGCATTTCCGTTAACCAATTGCCCAACAGAGACTCATCTTCTGAATCATTTGTCTCATGAGGCTCCATCATTATCTCCTCACCTGGTTTCCATACCCGTGTCTGTTCATTGGACTGCACTGTGGAGTCTGCATTTGAATCAGGGTTCAGGGATCCTTCATCCTTGTGTCCCAGTCTAGTTAATCTGTGTATCTGGTCCCTTATCCATGTGAGGGATGCAGCATCGGGTGTCCCCATCAAAATAACCCGGTGTTGTTTAGTCAGGGCCTCACTGTTGGGTCTGGGGATGTTTAGGTTTATGTTTATGGGAGAATCCATAATGCTGCGAGGGTCGATATCTGGCGAATCGAGCCAGTCCTCTAGGGTGCGCAAGTCTCCTGTGATGTCTGGGTCGATCTGTACCCCTAGGGGCACTTCAGGTGTGGATGAGGCTCTGGGCTGTAGTGTGGTAGGGGTAAGGGTCTGGTCTGAAGCTGGAAGTGGATGAGAAGGTGTCCGAGGAAATACATTTCCTGGGTGAGGCCATTCCGGTCGCCCAGTGTCATCCTCCCCTATCTCTAATGAGAGATGGTGGAAGTGATTATTCTGAGTCCCGTAAGCCTTCAGTTGATTGACGTGGAACCAGACAGTTTTCCCGTTGGGGATCAGGACTTTATACACTGAGGGGCTTATTTTGTCGGTGATGGTGTGCGGACCTGCATATCTCGGGGACAAGAAAGAACTGGTGTTGTCGAGGGAAATCATTACCTGCTGGCCAACTGTATGTTCTACCGGGTGTACCCTTTTAACCCGTACCCTAAAACAAGAAACATGACTTGCTCTGTTTCTTTTTAACTCCTAATCGGACAGCCGCGGCTAACTGGGCTGCTTTAATGTTTTCGGTTATCTGCTGGACGGCTTTCTCGTGGGTGAGCGCTGTGATAGCAGGCTCAGTTAAATCAAACCCCAATAAATATTCAACTCCCCTCATAGGTCGGCCAGTCATTAATGTGTGGGGGGGGTGAATCCAGTAGAACTGGAAACAGTGTTACGTACCATCATGAGGGCAAAGGGAAGCACTGTTTCCCATGTCGTATTGTTTTGCTGCACTGTCTTTCTAATGATCCCTTTTAGCGTTCGGTTCATGCGCTCTACAATTCCACTGGATTGTGGATGGTCGGCGCTATGGAATTTCTGCTTGATGCCAAACACAGCCATAACGTTCTGCATCACCTGCCCAGTGAAATGTGTCCCTTGTTCGGACGCTATGCTGCGGGAAGACCCCATCGTGTAAACACCTGCTGGGCTAATATCTTTGCGGTGGCCCTTAGCTGTGTTGGATCTAGTGGGGAATGCCTCGACCATTTGGTGAAAGTGTCTATTATTACCAGGATGTATTTAAATCCATTCCTATATGGCGGTAGTGGGCTGATATAATCAATTTGGAGATTTGTCCAGGGACCTTCTACTGGGCGTGTGTGCCTTAGCTCCGCTTTTCTGGCATACCTATCAGGGTTGTTCTGGGCACAAATTAAACAATTGTTGATATAATGGACAACGTCATCGTGCAGTTCGGGCCACCAATATAATTCTTTTAATCGCTCGGTTGTTGTCTCTATGCCCTGATGGCCATGTCCGTCATGGTACTGGTAGATGAGCTGATTTCTGTCCTAGGTAGGGATGACGCATGTGCCTGCCTTTAATATCAAACCATCCTAAATCTGTATGTTGTCCTTCCATTTGTCATATGGGGCTGGGTAGACTCCGTCTAAAATTTGTTTCAGGGAACTGTCCGTGCGCTGCGCCTGGACCAGGTCGGCTATATTAGTTTGGCAAATGGTCACAGCGTTTACTCGCTCTCCTACAGGTGGCTGCCAAAACTGTCCCCTACGGGCACCGGCCTTGGCTCGTGCATCAGCCTTACAGTTACCAGGTGAGGAGGTCCTGTGGTGGCTTCTAACCTTAATAATTCCATATGTGCGCCCTTCGGTGGCCTGCAGAACGTATTTTAATAAGGGGGCTGATGGTAGGGGCTTTCCATCCGCGGAGACGAAGCCTCTGGCTTCCCATAACGGTAGGAACTCAGTCAGGCTGTTGCACACGTACATACTATCGGAGTGTATGTTGGCGGGGGTTGGAAATAGGTCTGGGTGACTCACTACGTAGGCGACTGCTGCTAGTTCGGCAGCTTGAGCACTCAAATGGCTGGGTAGTTTGAGAGTGAGTTCTATTAGTGGCTGTCCCTGTTGATTTTCCACATAAATGCCACATCCTGTGATTCTGATCCCATCCTCTCTGGTGGATGAACCGTCTACATAAATTCTCGTGGCTGAGTCTGTCCGTTGGGTGGCTGTCTGTTTTGTCCCTGATCGTGTCTCCTGTTGTTTCGGGATAAACGGACCTGTGGGGTCCTTTGTGGCTATAACCTGACACTCATGCGGATCTCCCCCATAATTTAAATTATCTGCCAGGAACGTGGGCACTTTGGTTCACTTTACAGTGATGTCCCTACCCTGCAGTAGTAGTGTCCAACGGGCAGCGCGGACCTGGCTTACTGAGCCATCTTTAAGGCGGCCATCCAGCAGAAGCTGGGTTGGGGTGTGTTCAGTGAGGACGGTTATTGGGTTCAGTCCGGTGATATAGGCAAAATGCTGCATGGCCCAAAATTCACACCTGGAGAAGCCCTGTTTGACTGGGTATAATACTCGTGAGGCGTAGGCTACTGGGGCTGGTCTACCATGTCTTTCTTGTAATAATACTGCTGAAAGTGTGTGGTTAGTGGCTGCAACCTCTAAGGTGTATGGTACATCGGGGTCGGGGACTAGTAAGGCTGGCGCTGTGGCGAGGGCGCGCTTTAAATCGGTTACTGCAGCTGTGTGCTGTGCAGTGCACTTCCAGGTCGAGTTTTTCTTCAGCAATTCGGACAGTGGGGCTGCCTTGGTGGCGAAGCGTCTATATGGTTCCGACAGTACCCTACTAGACCTAGGAAAGATCGGAGGGCACTCACATCCCGGGGCAGTGGGAGGTGCTCTATGGAGTCTATCCTTTTCTATTCAATCTCCCTCTTCCCATGGGTAATCACTGTACCTCGGTATATGACGTTGGGTTGCAAAATTTGGATCTTTTCGGGTTGACTTTGCAGCCGAATGAGTGGAGCAGTGCGAGTAATTCATCCAGCAATGCTACATGCTCATCTTTGGTGTTAGTCTGTAACAATAAATTATCTACATATTGGACCAAGCACTCGGGTCGGGAAAACCTTCCTAGCCCAGTAGCTAGTCGCCTGTGGAAGATGGATGGGGAATTATGGAAACCCTGTGGTAAAAAGTCCAAGTGTATTGCTGTTCTTGGAAGGTAAAGGCAAACTTGTACTGGCAAGACCGATTTAAAGGGATGGACCAGAAGCCGTTACTGATATCTAATACCGTGGAAAAACTTGGCCTGGGCTCCCTGTCTCATCATGGTGATGGGGCTTGTGGCTACTGTGGGGGCCGTGAGTGGGGTAACCTTATTTAATTCCCGATAATCGACCGTTAACCTCCATGATCCATCTACCTTCTTCACGGGCCATATCGGTGCATTATTTGTGGATGCCACTCGTCTCAACACCCCCTGCTGTAATAGACTATCAATTACTTTGGCCACCTCTCCCTCTGCCTGTCTGGGGAAACCGTCTTGTCTCTGTGGTTTCGGATCCGGCCCTTCAATTAACACCTCCCCAGGTATCTGGCCACAATCATGTTTATGCCGCGCAAACACCCCATTGTTTCTTTGAAGCACCTCCCTGATGGCTGGATCACTGCTAATCGTTAAGGGATCAAACCAGAATTCCCCTATTGTGCGAACCCTATTAGCATATGTCCCGACTGGAATGACTGATGGCGCTCTGCTAATCGTAGCCATCTGCCAAATGCATCGATTACCTGGATCGAATGAAAGATTACATTTATTCATGTAATTGGACCCCAGGATGTGTTCAGCGTTTGGGGGAAGGTCAACTAACACCACCGGATGGTCACACAATGTTACCTAGGTGGACCGGTACAGGGGCTGTCATGCGTCCCTCCTGCATGTATCGTGTGAATCCACCGAGTGTAATTGTGCCCGTAGTTGGCCAAGGGATGTCTGTTTTTAATTTTGATACATTCAGGGTAGTTTGGGAGCCTCCGGTATCCCAAAGGAATTCTACGAGATGGCCTCTTACCTTGCCGTTAACTAGGGGACTCCCTACGCTATCCCACCTGGTGCTTCAGATCCAGGTTGGGGAGGCCGGGCACCGCCAATCTGGGATTCCATAGGCAGGGACAGTTGGATACAGTGATGGGCTCGTGCTTACGGTATGCATGGGGTGACTGGGACCTTCCATCGGTGGTGGGCAGTGTTCTCTCTCGTACCTAGGAGCTGCCCTAACTGGTGGAGTCGGTGGTCCTGGTGGTCTCGGGGACCGTGTATATGGTGGCGGGGGTCTCCTACAATCTTGGGCAAAGTGTCCTGGCTGCCTGCAATTAAAACATGTTTTTCTTCCCAGGGCTGCTGTGTAAGGTGGAGCTGTACCTCTCTGGTGCTAGGGATCCCCTCTACCCTCGTTCCTCCATACTGGACCCTGGCTAGCCCTCATCGGAAGCATTCTCGCCTCCCTTTCTGACGTGACATTGGGGCTCCCTGTACTTTCTGTTCCCAGACACGAGCTAAGCTCGGAGAACCCATGCTTCATTGTGTGTGGTCTCTGCAGGGTCAAAATTAGCGCAGGCTTTCTTGCCTTCCTCCATGGTGTGTGAGACTAATGTCCGAGCCCATTTGGATGAATCAGCTTCATTTAATCTAGCCCGATCTAATTCCCCATATACTCCCGTGAGGTGGATTCATAAACGACCGGCAAAGACAGTCGGGTATTCCCCTTTCCTCTGTCTACATTTATTTAACCCATCTACAGGATCCCCTTTATTAAACCCTACCGCGGTCAATATCGCTTCCTTAATTTCGTTTACGGTTCCTTCCCCGACATTTTGAGGGGCTGGCAGGGCAGACCGTACAGACTTGCTTAAGCACATGACTATCAGCTTCACCTCTTCCCTTTCATTTCGCCCATGCATTATCTTCTGCTGCCTAACATCCTCAAAGAAACTGTGTGGATCAGCCGATGGCTCAAAGGTTGTGATTTTATTTGTGATTTTGGCCAATTGTGCCACCATAAACGGGGTTGTATATGTAACAGCTGGGCCCTGAAACTCTCCTACCCGACGTTCAGTTGTCACTGGGTGCATCGGTACTGGAGGTGAATCTGGGGGCTCGGTGAAGATGACTTCCCCTGGGAAAGGTGGTGGTGGACCCCAATCCTCGGTTTGCGTAACGTAAAGTCCCGCATTCTCCTTTAACTCTCCCCAATCTGCATCCTCTACTGTCCTGAAGGTACACATAAATCTGTTTTGAACCGATAATTGGGATTCCAGCTGTGAAATTTCTCGCTGGCATTTGGAGTGGGCAGCGGTTGCCTGTCTCTGTTCTTTACTGGCTTGATGTAGCGCTTTTATTGCCACCTGCAGATCGGTGCACTTAGCTTCCAATCATGCTACTGCCTGCACGGCTTCACCTTTCGCCAAGACAGCGCGCTGGGCGTCTTGGTAGGCTCTCTCATACTGGGTTTGAAAATTGCCCAGATGTATTGAAGAGAACCAACCAAGCAAATTTATTACATCTACCTCTGTCCTTTTCGGCTCTTATCTGCTCTATCCTCTCCTGCTGTTGTTCCTTGAGTTTCTTAATCTCCTCCTCCTTTTCCTCCTGTGCCCGCTTCGATTCCTCCAGTTCCTTATGAACTGTGTTTAACTCCTTTTCTGTTCCTAGCAGCTGTCCTAAGCAGCTCACCCTGGCAGTCGCTTTCTCACATTTGTCTGCCTGTTTTCCCTGAACTTTCCTCAGATTGTCCCAATACTTCTGCGCTAGGAATCCCGGTCCCGTCTCAGTATTGGCACAAGATTCTGCCCATAGGGGCCACCCTTTCTTCTTAATATATTCCCCGATTTTTGTTTCCCATATGGGACACTTCTGTCTCTGTGCTGTTTCCTGCCATTCTATCATAGAAATCATAGAAACCCTACAGTACAGAAAGAGGCCATTCGGCCCATCGAGTCTGCACCGACCACAAACCCACCCAGGTCTACCCCCATATACCTACATATTTACCCACTAATCCCTCTAACCTATGCATCTCAGGACACTAAGGGCAATTTTTAGCATGGCCAATCTACCTAACCCGCACATCTTTGGACTATGGGAGGAAACCCACGCAGACACGAGGAGAATGTGCAAACTCCACACAGACAGTGACCCAAGCCGGGAATCGAACCCAGGTCCCTGGAGCTGTGAAGCAGCAGTGCTAACCACTGTGCTACCATGCCGCCCATATTCAACGACAAGGAGTAGAGAGTTGATTGGACTGCAGGTATGGCTTTGGGCTACGTTCCGGTCCTAATCCCTCCGGATTCTAATGCAAACCTACGGAGTTTACCCTATCCTCCTTGTTAGTAACAATGCATGCACAATAAACAATTTCCCGAAAGCAGTTATTTGTCCAATAAGGAGTTTACACCTGTTGGCTCTGAATTTTAAATAATCGTTCAATATAGATTCTGCAGGATTCGATATCAGAGCAACAAAGTTACTTCTTGTCGACGTCCCGGCAGAGTCACCAATTATTGTGCTTGCCGCATGATGCGCGATAAATCACACGGGAGGCAGGATGTACCCGGGAAATAAAGGCTTTTATTGCCAACAATAACAGAGCTACTATATACAATGTACAATCCCAGACTAAAGGGTCACCAGGCAGAGCAGTGACCTTTATACCTCTCCCAGGAGGCGGAGCCAACTGGGGTGTACCATAGGACTATATTAACAGGTAGAACAGCCCAACCCTAACCCCAACAGTAACATATCTACAGACTCATAGTACTGGCCAGACCATGGCTCAGCACTCCTGGTGGTAACCAACAATGGTTCACCACATTCACCCCTCCTTTGAAAACAAAGGCCGGCGGGGTACAAAACACAGAACAATTGTTCATCTGTCCATAAGTTCAAACGGTCTGGGGGAACCGCACCGTCGCTGTGACCTCCTCAACACCGGCGATGACACCAGTTCAGGCAATCGCGGCGACGTTCTCTCCAAGGCGGTGTCCAGCGACTCCTCCAGTTCCTCACGGGCCGGTAGACCACGAGGTGGTGACAATCCGCTGAACTCGGGCACGCCTTGAAGTGGAGAAATCAGATGCATCACTCTCCACCTGGAAGGGGATGGACTCATCGATCGCATGCATCGTGGCTTTCGCGATGTCGGCTTTTAGTTTTTCAAAGGCCAAACGAGCCTCTGGTGCTAGGGGAAAAGAGGTAGACTTGATGAGCGGACGGGCTTTGTCCGCGTAATTGGGAACCCACTGTGCGTAGTAAGAGAAGAAGCCTAAGCATCTTCTCAGTGCTTTTACGCTAGTGGGCAGGGGAAGTTCGAGGAGGGGACGCATACGGTCTGGATCAGGGCCAATGACCCCGTTTTCCACCACGTATCCGAGGATAGCTAGGCGGCGCGTGCGAAATACACACTTCTCCCTGTTGTAGGTCAGATTCAGGCAAGATGCAGTGCGTAAGAATCTAAGAAGGTTGGCATCGTGGTCCTTCTGGGCATGGCCGCAGATGGTGACATTATCCAGGTACGGGAAGGTAGCCCGCAGCCCGTTCTGGTCCACCATATGGTCCATAGCACGCTGGAAGACCGAGACCCCATTCGTGACACCAAAAGGAACCCTTAAAAAATGGTACAGGCGACCATCCGCCTCAAAGGCCGTGTATTGTCGGTCCTCTGGGCGAATGGGGAGCTGATGGTAAGCAGATTTTAAGTCGATGGTGGAGAACACCCGGTACTGCGCAATCTGGTTGACCATGTCAGATATGCGCGGGAGGGGATACGCATCCAGCTGCGTGTATCTGTTAATGGTCTGACTATAGTCTATGACCATCCGGGGTTTGTTCCCATTCTTAACCACCACGACTTGCGCTCTCCAAGGACTAGCGCTAGGTTGGATGATCCCTTCCTTGAGGAGCCGCTGAACTTCAGATCGAATGAAGATCCGATCCTCAGCGCTGTAACGCCTGCTCTTTGTTGCGATGGGCTTGCAGCCTGGCACGAGATTCTGGAATAGGGAGGGTGTGGTAATCCTGAGCGTTGAGAGACTACATGTGGAGCGCGTTGGGCAATTTAGAGGCTGCGGGTCTCCCACTGAAAGCGGAGGGAGTGGCCCATCGTACTGCAGGGTTACACTCTTCAGGTGGACCATAAAATCTAGTCCTAGGAGTATCGGCGCGCAAAGGTGCGGTAACACAAGGAGCCTGAAGTTCTCGTAAACCATGCCCTGCACCGTCAGATTGACCACACAACTCCCTAGCACGGTGACGGACCGGGACCTGGATGCCATCGAAATTGTCTGCTTGACAGTCCGAATCTGGAGACCACACCGCTTCACGGTGTCAGGGTGAATAAAGCTCTCCGTGCTCCCGCTGTCAAACAAACAATAAATCTGGCGTCTGTTTACCTGTATGTCCATCATGGACTTGTCGAGTCTGTGAGGCTTGGCCTGGTCCAGGATGATCGACGCCACCGTTGGTTCGTGGGTGCAACTGCAGGCAGCTGAGATGGTTGATGACGACCCCTGCTGGTCATTCGCGGTCGGTGCCGACCAAAATGGTTGCCCCCATAGGTCACACGTGGACGATGGCGCCAAAACCTGCGGCCCCTGCAGGTCGCACGTGTCTTGCGACTCCGTCGTTCGGAATGGCGACGTCCTGGAATCGCACGTGGTAGAAGACCTTGAAGACGCAGAAGACAAGGAGGCCGGCTCCGGGGAGTCACACGCTGCACTGCTGTTTTTGGATGGAGGTTTGGACCGGCATACTTTGGAATAATGCCCCTTCTTGCCGCAGGCGGAGCACAACACCGCTTTAGCTGGTCATCGCTGCCGAGGGTGTTTCACCCCCCCACAGAAGTAACACCGTGGGCCACCTGGAGTTGCTGCCGTCGTCAGGTCCGAGGCTGGGAACGCAATCGCGCAGTTTTTCGGTCCCGCTGAATAAAGTGGAGTCTGTGGCTGCCCCTGCCACAATGTCCCCACGCAGTCGTCGGGGTACATCGCCAGACTTTTGGAGGCCGTTTCTAGAGCGTCAGCTAACTCTATGGTTTTAGTGAGATCGAGGTTACCTTGCTCCAACAGCCGAAGGCGGATGTACGACGAGCCGATTCCCGCCACGAACGCATCTCGCACTAAGTCGCTCATGTACTGGGCTGTCGACACTGACTTGCAGTTGCAGGCTCTGGCTAGCTGCTGAAGTTCGCACGCGTACTGTTCCGTCGTTTCGCCGGGCTGCCGCCGTCGAGTGGCTGGAAGGTGTCGAGCATGGATCTCATTCGGCGGTTTGTTGTATCGCTTTTTGAGAAGCTCGAGGGCCCCTTTGTAGTCGGGGGCCTCACGGATCGCTAAGTATACAGCGTCGCTTACCCTCACGTGGAGGACCCGGAGTGGGTCGGCGTCGTCGGTGACCGCTGTGGAGGCGTCGAGGTAATCCTGGAAACACTTCAACCAGTGGTCGAAAGTGCTCGATGCTCCCGCCGCACGTGGGTCCAACGTAAGCCGTTCGGGTTTAAGCATTTGCTCCATGTTTCCTTTTTTTTTCCAAAAAAAAGAATTTACTTGTTGGCAATAAAATTGATGCGCGATAAATCACACAGGAGGCAGGATGTACCCGGGAAATAAAGGCTTTTATTGCCAACAATAACAGAGCTACTATATACAATATACAATCCCAGACTAAAGGGTCACCAGGCAGAGCAGTGACCTTTATACCTCTCCCAGGAGGCGGAGCCAACTGGGATGTACCATAGGACTATATTAACAGGTAGAACAGCCCAACCCTAACCCCAACAGTAACATATCTACAGACTCATAGTACTGGCCAGACCATGGCTCAGCACTCCTGGTGGTAACCAACAATGGTTCACCACACCGCACAGTCTGTTTTAACCCTTATACGATGGACAAAGAACTGCGAGTGGACGTCTTGTTAGTACAACCAATATTTATTTAAAACACACAATCAATAATCATCCACCCAACCAACAATAAGTTATCTTACAGAAAATACTAGAGTTTAAGTCCAATACAAGACCTTGATTTAATTTTGCGTGAGTGCAAACTCTACACGGACAGTGACCCAAGCCGGGAATCGAACCCAGGTCCCTGGAGCTGTGAAGCAGCAGTGCTAATCACTGTGCTACCATGCCGCCCATATTCAACAACAAGGGGTAGAGAGTCTGTGTGGAGTTTGCACATTCTCCTCATGTCTGCGTGGGTTTCCTCCCACAGTCCAAAGATGTGCGGGTTAGGTAGATTGGCCATGCTAAAAATTGCCCTTAGTTTCCTGAGATGCATAGGTTAGAGGGATTAGTGGGTAAATATGTAGGGATATGGGGCAAGTACCCAAGCAGATATTGGCCTTTGTGTGCTGGTCTCGGTAGTCCTCTGCATAGTCTGGTCCTTTGGTCTGGTGCTCTGGTCTTCCTTCCTTCTTGGGTGTGGTGGCTCTTCTCGTGCTGGTCGTTGCTGGTGATGGTCACCGTTGTTGTCAAAAAGAGAGAGAGATTCTTGGTTGTGCTTTATATCCTGTTGGTTTTCGCGCTCCTTTTGGCCATTGCCAATCAATCGATCAGGACTTGATCACCCTGATTGATAAAGTTCAATCGGGTGCTGCCACACCAATCTCTGGATGTTTCTCCAACGGCCATGTCTGTAGGTGCTGGGGGCACGTAGAATACACACCTCCCTCCCAAATAAGGGGTTACGGTGCCCCTATGTCTGGTAAACAACCCAGTTTGACCAGAAAGACCCTTTTGTCCTGGAGATGGCCCATATCCTGTGTATTCACTCGGCTGGGTTGCAGTCTGTTTATCTCTGTCTTTTAG
This sequence comes from Mustelus asterias, assembly GCF_964213995.1. Taxonomy (NCBI): domain Eukaryota; kingdom Metazoa; phylum Chordata; class Chondrichthyes; order Carcharhiniformes; family Triakidae; genus Mustelus; species Mustelus asterias. Next base: position 82,938,908 of record NC_135803.1, on the reverse strand, counting down.
GCTGCAGCCTGTTGTTTTAGTTCTTGCCCAATTGTCCCAGAGTGCTTTACAAATCGCCATTTTAGATGGCCCGTTTGGCCACAATGTGTTCGGATTTTGTTCCATTGAGGAAATATCCTGATTAGAAGAAAAACACTGGTTCTCACACTTGAATATTAGCAGTCTGGGAAAGAGCAACAACAGAATTAAAGACTGAAGTACCACGAAGACCAAGTAAGAAAAAAAGCTCTGATTTTAAAAGAGGGTTTTTTTCTGATCAGAGGAGTGTGAGATTCCAGGCAGTATCTGTCATATTTGAAAAGAAGGAATGCTATGCTCTATGGCGAGGGCCATTTGAAAAACAAATACCAAATCAACAGTCTCCAGAGTAAAAAGGAGAGTACTAGGAAGACAGTAAAATTTAAAAACATATATACTAAGCAGTCTCATGTCGTCTATGGTTCTATGGTTAGTGCCTGCAAGAGAAATAATGGATCAATTAGGATCCAAATGCCCTTTCAAAGAAGAAAATGAATCTTGGAGTTCCTATGCAGAATGTTTTTAGTACTTTGTACAAATAATACACTTGCAGATGTGTTGCCCATGCCATCTTTTCTCACTACAATAGGAAGTAAAATCTTCAATTTGCTCCAGTGCTTGGCTCACCGAGCACAGCAAGGAACCAAAACTTACGATGCCTTGGCAAAAATCCTTGAAGAGCATTACTTAGCCATGCTAAAATTCTCCCTCAGTGTACCCGAATCGGCACCGGAGTGTGGTGACGAGGGGATTTTTACAGTAACTTCATTGCAGTGTTAATTTAAGCGTACTTGTGACTAATAAATAAACTTACTGACCTACTCTCCAGAACAGAATGATTCAGGTTCCACAGAAGGAAATTGAGCAAAAGCATTGCTCAGTTTGTGGCAACTTTAAAAAGGCTGACACAATCCTAAGTTTAGCGAGTCATTGGAAGATATTCTTCAAGATCATCTAATTTGTGGTGTCCAGAATGAAGCTATCAAAAGAAGATTTACTGAACATATAACTTTAAAGACAGCAGTGGAAATTACAGTGACAGTGGAACTGGCTGCTGAAGAGGCTTCAAAATTTGATGCAGGAATGAAGAGCCACAAAAGAAGTAGAAACAGCAACAAGCATTTCACAGATGTTCCAAAATGGGCCAGTGAATGAATGCTGGAGCAAGGATAATCAATGCGAGAAGTGTGAAAAAATTGATTAAATTTTTAAAGCTTATTGGGCTAGACCAGCTTCTCTTGAAGAATATTCAGAAGAATCTGGGTACCTTTAAGGAGAAGAACAAGTTGCAATTTATACCATGTAAGAAAAGAATTATGATTGCGAGGAAGAGAATGTCCAGAAATTTGAAGAACCCCAGCTGAATGTTTTATCCATACAGGGTGAATCACATAGATTCTGGGTGATTTCAAAAGTTCAGTGAACAACATATTAGGATGGAGGTTGATACTGCTGCTGCAGTATCTTTAATTCCTGAGACTACATACTAGCAAAAGTTGAAGCATCTTCCTTTAAAACCAGCTGATATGATTTTAAGAACATACACGGAAGACACTGTGTCATTAAAAGGTTACATCATAGACAATGTAGAGTTGAACGGACAAACAGCAGAGTTGCCTTTCCATGTGGTCAGTGGTAATTTTCCAGCTCTATTTCAGAGATCACAGTTGGCGAAGATAAAGCTTAACAGGAGTGCTGTCCACAGATTGGTTGATGACAAAACAGACCTACAGCACCTACTGGATGAATGCAAAAGTGTATTCAAAGAGACATTTCACTCAAATGAAGGGAGTTCAAGTGAAATTCCAGATAAAGCCTAATAGTCAACCAAAAAAGTCTTGAAGAGTGGTGCCACATGCAATTCATCCCAAGGTCAAAGAAGAATTAGCATGACTTGTGAACACTGGTGGGTTAGAGCCGGTTACAAAGAGTTATTGGGTATTTCCATTGTCCCTGTCATAAAACCAGATGGTTCAGTTTGTTTCTGTGGTGATTTTAAAACGATGAATCCAATGTTTTGTGCTAATCAATATCTGCATCCTTTAATATTTGTTCACCGAGTTATCAGGTGGACAGAAATTCAGCAAGATTGATGTTTTACAAATCAATGTAGCCAGTCAATCTCAACCATTGCTTCCTACCATTACTCATAAAGCTCTTTTAAATTATAAAATATTGCCTTTTGGCCTAATATCCACACCAACCCTATCCCAAAGATTGATGGATTAGATTTCAAGTGGTCTCTGTGGTTTGCAATGTTACCTGGATGATATTCTAATTATGGGGTTCAATGAACAATAGTATTTGAATAATTTAGAAGCAACATTGGGAACATGTTCAAGCATATGGCTTGTGTATCAAGAAAGAAAAAAGTGCAAGGCAGCAGTGCTAACCACGATGCTACCGTGCCACACCGGCTGACGTGTATACGAGGGGCACACACGGCACTGTGAGGCACTGTGAGGCAGCAATGCTAACCACTGTGCCACCATGCCAGCCTATTGTGCAGTAATTATCTCCAAATTTACACTTCTATGGTCTAAATGAAATAATACTTTAGCAAAATGGAATAATCTTACTATAAGCAAAGTGTTAGAGATTTGATAGCTTATTTATAAAATAATATGGAAAACAATCTGAAGTTCTCCTGGTTAGAAATAGATATTTGGAAGCATTTCAAAAGAGTTTACCACAAAGGAACCTAATTAAGAACATCATTTATTCTATCAGCATGTTCTGTTATTTGGTTAGCTCAGTGCTGATCTGTACCACCCTTTCTCAATACCTCTTGATAACTTCACTTAGGTTTGAACATTTCAGTGGACCCAAAACATTCTCAGCCTTTTGCACAGGCAAGGTCTCAGTTTCCATCACTCTTTGTATGAAAAAGTGTAACCTATAACCACCTATAACCAGTGTGACATAGAACATAGAACAGTACAGGCCCTTCGGCCCTCGAAGTTGTGCTGAGCTTTGTCCGAAACCAAGATCAAGCTATCCCACTCCCTATCATTCTGGTGTACTCCATGTGCCTATCCAATAACCGCTTGAAAGTTCCTAAAAAGTGTCTGACTCCACTATCAAAGCAGGCAGTCTATTCCACACCCCAACCACTCTGAGTAAAGAGCCTTTCTCGGACATCCTTCCTGTATCTCCCTGATGCGCGACAATCAAGCACGTGGAACAAGGCTTCAGTATTGAAGGCTTTTATTGTCAAACAATGGAACTAACTAACACGAATACACCAGTTCAGACTGAAGGGGTCCTGCCGGAGCAGAGGGTCTTATACCTCTCCTCCGGAGGCGGGGCCCCACCGGGATGTGCCATAATAACATTTACAACAGGTAAACACCCTAACCCAACAACATTATACAACCCCCACAGTGACAACACCCTAACCCAACAGTAACATAAGAACAACCCCCAGTGGTAACCAACGATGGTTCACCACATTCACCCCTCCTTTAAAAACAAAGGCCGGCGGGGTGCAAAAAAAACAGGTCATATGTACAAAATTCACAAGTCCAGACGGCCTGGAGGACCGCACCGTCGCTGTGATCTCCTCAACACCGGTTGCGAAACCGGAGCAGGTGCTTGCGGTGGCGTTCTCTCCAAAACAGCGTCCGGCTGTCCCCTCAAGGACTCCCGGGCCGGTTGGCCCTGGTGAGGCGATGGTGCAGGGGATCCTGGAACCTTCGGTGGTGGCGCCGATCTCCGAGTCTCAGGCAAGCTGTACATGGGAGTATAACTGTTATACACTGGTCCCGGTGCTGACCGCGCCACGTCTGGGGAAGAAATGAGTAGTAGGGGATTCGTGACAGGGGGTATGGGAGCGACAGGAGTTGCTACGTCCCCTGCGGGCGCCAGGTCTCGAATGGAGACAGTGTCCTCTCGCCCGTCAGGATATGCCACATAGGCATACTGAGGGTTGGCGTGGAGGAGTTGGACCGGTTCGACCAAGGGGTCGGACCTGCGAGCCCTCACATGTCGCCGCAGAAGGACGGGTCCTGGGTACGTCAACCAGGCTGGTAATGAGATCCCCGAGGACGACTTCCGAGGGAATGAGAACATCCTCTCGTGGGGAGTAGCATTGGTTGCCGTACACAGGAGGGAGCGGATAGAATGGAGCGCATTTGGAAGGACCTCCTGCCAACGGGAGACTGGAAGGCCCCTGGATTTCAGTGCCAGTAGGACAGCCTTCCAGACTGTAGCATTCTCCCTTTCCACCTGTCCGTCACCCCTAGGGTTGTAGCTCGTGGTTCTACTAGAGGCAATCCCGAATGAGAGCAGGAATTGCCTCAAGTCGTTGCTCATGAACGACGAGCCCCTGTCGCTATGAATGTAGCAGGGGTACCCGAACAGGGTAAAAAGCTCACTGAATGCCTTAATGACGGTGGCAGTTGACGTGTCCGCACAGGGGACAACAAACGGGAACCGGGAGTACTCGTCTATTATGTTGAGGAAATAGACGTTCCGGTCCGTTGAGGGAAGGGGGCCCTTAAAATCCACACTCAGCCTCTCAAAAGGGCGAGTGGCCTTGACCAATTGTGCCCGGTCTGGTCGATAAAAGTGCGGTTTGCATTCTGCGCAAATCCGACAGCTTCTCGTCACTGACCTGACATCCTCCACCGAGTAGGGCAGGTTGCGGGCTTTGACGAAATGGTAGAGTCGGGTGACTCCAGGATGACACAGGTCATTGTGGATGGCCTTCAAGCGGTCCTCCTGCATGATGGCGCATGTTCCGCGCGAGAGGGCATCCGAGGGCTCATTGAGCTTCCCTGGACGATACATAATATCGTAATTATAGGTGGAGAGCTCAATTCTCCACCGCAAGATCTTATCGTTCTTGATCTTGCCCCTCTGCGTGTTACTGAACATAAATGCCACGGATCGTTAATCCGTGCTCAGAGTGAACCGCTTCCCCGCCAGGTAATGGCGCCAGTGTCTGACTGCCTCCACAATGGCCTGAGCCTCCTTCTCCACCGCTGAGTGCCGAATTTCGGGGCCTTGAAGGGTGCGGGAAAAGAACGCGACGGGCCTGCCTGCCTGGTTTAGTGTGGCGGCTAGGGCGAAATCAGATGCATCACTCTCCACCTGGAAAGGGATGGATTCATCCACCGCGTGCATCGTGGCTTTCGAAATGTCGCTTTTCAAAGCCTTGAAGGCCAATTGGGCCTCCGGCGTGAGTGGGAAGGTCGTGGACTTGATGAGCGGACGAGCTTTGTCCGCGTAGTTGGGGACCCACTGCGCATAGTACGAAAAGAACCCGAGGCATCTCCTCAGTGCTTTCATGCTAGCGGGCAAGGGAAGTTCAGTAAGGGGGCGCATACGGTCTGGATCAGGGCCAATGACCCCGTTTTCCACCAAATATCCAAGGATGGCTAACCTGCGCGTACGGAATACGCACTTCTCCCTGTTATAGGTCAGATTCAGGCGAGATGCAGTGCGCAGAAAGTGTTGGAGATTCGTGTCATGGTCCTGCTGGTCATGGCCGCAGATGGTGACGTTATCCAGGTACGGGAAGGTAGCCCGCAACCCGTTCTGGTCCACCATTCGGTCCATAGCACGCTGGAAGACCGAGACCCCATTGGTGACACCAAATGGAACCCTGAGGAAATGGTATAGACGACCATCCGCCTCAAAAGCCGTATATTGTCGGTCCTCTGGGCGGATGGGGAGTTGATGGTAGGCGGACTTAAGGTCTATGGTAGAGAACACTCGGTACTGCGCAATCTGATTGACCATATCAGAAATGCGCGGGAGAGGATACGCATCCAGCTGCGTATAACGGTTAATGGTCTGACTGTAGTCGATGACCATCCGAGGTTTGTTCCCGCTTTTGACTACCACGACCTGCGCTCTCCACGGACTAGCACTGGCCTGTATGATCCCTTCCTTGAGGAGCCGCTGAACCTCAGATCTAATAAAGATCCGGTCTTCAGCGCTGTAATGCCTACTCTTAGTAGCGATGGGCTTGCAGCCTGGTACCAGATTCTTAAATAGGGATGGTGTAGTGATTTTCAGAGTGGAAAGATTGCATGCGGGGCGCTTTGGGCAATTTGGAGGCTGCGGCTGATTCCCTACTGCCAGTGAAGGGAGTGGCCCACCGTACTGTAGGATCACACTCTTCATGTGGACCATAAAATTTAGTCCGAGGAGAATTGGCGCACAAAGGTGAGGTAACACAAGGAGCCTGTATTGCTCGTAAATTGTGCCCTGTACCTCTAGAGTTACCATACATCGTCCTTGGATCGGTACAGACCGGGACCGTGATGCATGGAAATTGTCTGCTTGGCAGGTAGAACCCGGAGTCCACACCTTTTAGCAGTGTCAGGGTGTATGAAACTCTCGGTGCTCCCACTGTCAAACAGACAATTCACAGTACGACCATTTACCTTGATATCCATCATTGAATTCTCAAGCCTGTGGTGCTTAGTCTGGTCCAGGGAGATCGACGCCACCGTTGGCCCCTGGGCGTCACTGCATGCCGCCGATGTTGATGCTGAGGACCCCTGCTGGTCGTCGTGGACCATGATGGCCGCCCCCATGAATCGCACGTGGGCGAGGGCGCCAAACGCAGCGACTCCTGGTGGTCTTCCTCCTCCTCCGTCAGCCACGATGGCGCCGTCCTGGATTCGCACGTGGTCGGACCTCGTGGGTACTGCGACGCCGAAGGAGATTGTCTCCGCTCTGGAGGGTTACAAGCTGCACTGCCGTTTTTGGACTTCGACCTGCAAACTTTACCGTAGTGGCCTTTTTTACCGCACTGGCTGCAGATTGCCGTTCTTGCCGGACACTGTTGCCGTGGATGCTTGGCCCCACCGCAAAAATAGCATCGCTGGCCGCCTGGAGCTGCCGCCGTCGTCGGATCGATCTGGGAGCGCGAGTTTGCGGGGCGAGGAGGGATTTGAGCTTGCTCTTGCCACGTTGACTCCACGTGGTCCTCGGGGTACAGCGCCAAGCTTTTCGACGCCGCTTCCAGCATCTCAGCCATCTCCATCGCTTGGGTCAAGTCAAGGTTCCCTTTTTCCAGTAATTTAAGCCGGATGTACGAGGATCCTACCCCTGCTACGAACGCGTCTTGGGCGAGGTCGTACATGTATTGTTCGGCTGATACGTCTTTACAATCGCAACCCCTGGCAAGCTGCAGGAGCTCATTGGCGTAGTCCTCCATGGTTTCGCCCGACTGCCGACGTCAGTAAGGGAGGAGGTAACGAGCGTGTATCTCGTTGGGTGGTTTCGTGTATCATTTCTTCAAGAGCTCGACGGCCCTCGGGTAAGTGGTAGCCGCACGAATCGCGAGATAAATCGTGTCGCTTAGGAGGACTTGGAGTTTGTCGCTGTCTGTAGTAATAGCTACAGAGGCAGCCAGGTAGTCTTCGAAACACTTCCACCAGTGGTCGAAGGTGTTAGCGGCACCGACCGCACGTGGGTCCAACGCCAGACGATCTGGTTTCAAGATCTGTTCCATACTCTTTTTTTTTTACAGCTGAGAGTTTTCTGTTTGACAATAAAATTGATGCGCAACAATCAAGCACGTGGAACAAGGCTTCAGTATTGAAGGCTTTTATTGTCAAACAATGGAACTAACTAACACGAATACACCAGTTCAGACTGAAGGGGTCCTGCCGGAGCAGAGGGTCTTATACCTCTCCTCCGGAGGTGGGGCCCCACCGGGATGTGCCATAATAACATTTACAACAGGTAAACACCCTAACCCAACAACATTATACAACCCCCACAGTGACAACACCCTAACCCAACAGTAACATAAGAACAACCCCAGTGGTAACCAACGATGGTTCACCACACTCCCACCACGAACCTTATAGTTATGCCCCCTAGTAATAGCTACATCCACCCGAGGAAATAGTCTCTGAACATTCACTCTATCTATCCCCCTCATCATCTTATAAACCTCTATTAAGTCACCTCTCAACCTCCTCTGCTCTAAAGAGAAAAGCCCTCGCTCCCTCAACTTTTCCTCATAAGACCTACCCTCCAAACCAGGCAGCATCCTGGTAAATCTCCTTTGCACTCTTTCCAATGCTTCCACATCCTTCTTATAGTGAGGTGACCAGAACTGCACACAATATTCCAAATATGGTCTCACCAAGGTTCTGTACAGTTGCAGCATAACTCCACGGCTCTTAAACACAAACCCCCGGTTAATAAACACTAACACACTACAGGCCTTCTTCACGGCTCTATCCACTTGAGTGGCAACCTTCCGAGATCTGTGGATATGAACCCCAAGATCTCTGTTCCTCCACATTCCTCAGAACCCTGCCGTTGACCGTGTAATCTGCATTCAAATTTGTCCTACCAAAATGAATCACCTCGCACTTATCAGGGTTAAACTCCATCTGCCATTTTGCAGCCCAGCTCTGCATCCTATCAATGTCTCTTTGCAGCCTACAACAGCCCTCCACCTCATCCACTACTCCACCAATCTTGATGTCATCAGCAAATTTACTGACCCACCCTTCAGCCCCCTCCTCGAAGTCATTGATAAAAATCACAAATAGCAGAGGACCCAACACTGTGGTACACCGCTGGTAACTGGTCTCCAGTCCGAAAATTTTCCATCTACCTCTGTCTTCTATGAGATAGCCAGTTACTTATCCAATCAGCCAAATCTCCCTCTATCCCACACCTCCTTACTTTCTTCATGAGCCGACCATGGGGAACCTTAAACGCCTTACTAAAATCCATGTATACAACATCAACTGCTCTACCTTCATCAACACACCTAGTTACCTCCTCAAAGAATTCAATCAAATTTGTGAGGCAAGACTTACCCTTCACAAATCCATGTTGACTATCCCAGATTAAGCTGCATCTTTCTAAATGGTCATAAATCCTATCCCTCAGGACCTTTTCCATTAACTTACCGACCACTGGAGTAAGACTAACCGGCCAATAATTACCAGGGTCATTCCTATTTCCTTTCTTGAACAGAGGAACAACATTCGCCACTCTCCAGTCCTCTGGCACTATCCCCGTGGACAGTGAGGACCCAAAGATCAAAGCCAAAGGCTCTGCAATCTCATCCTTGCCTCCCAAAGAACATTCCCAAAGTGACGTTCTCAGGAAGACCCAAAGCACTTTAAAATATTTTTAAGTGTACTCACTGTTATTATGCGTGAAGCACAGTGGCCAATTGCACAACAAGCTCCCACAAATGGATAAGTGCGCCATTATCTGATTTTTTATGGTTGGGAAAGGTGACAGCTGGAAAGTTCTCCTGCTCTTCTTGAGTAGTGCCTCTTGTATTGAATTTGCTGATGACACAAATATAGGTAGAAAAATAAGTTGTGAAGCGAAGTCTGCAAAGGGATATGGATGGTTAAGTGGTGGGAAAACATTCAGCAGATGGAGTATAATCATAGAATTCTTCGGCCCATCGAATCTACACCGACACATTAGAAACACCTGAACCCCCACCTAGTCCCATCTGCCAGCACTTGGACCATAGCCCTGAATGTTATAACGTGCCAAGTGCTCATCCAGATACTTTTTAAAGGATGAGAGGCAACCTACCTCTGTCACCCTCCCAGGCAGCACATTCCAAACTGTCACCACCCTCTGGGTAAAAAGGTTTTTCTCACATCCCTCTAAACCTCCTGCCTCTCACCCTCGTGGCTGACTCTCCAACGAAGGGGAATAGTTGCTCCTTATCCACTCTGTCCATGTCTCTCGTAATCTTGTGCATCTCGATCAGGTCCCCCTCAGTCTTCTCTACTCCAACGAAAACAACCCAAGCCTATCCAACCTCTCTTCACAACTTACATGTTCCATCCCAGGCAGCACCCTGGTAAATCTCCTCTGCACTCCCTCCAGTGCAATCACATCCTTCTGATAATGTGCCCACCAGAACTGCACACAATACTCTAGCTGTTGTTGAGTATAATGTGGGAAATGTGAACTTTTCCACTTTGGCAGGAAGAAATGACAAGCAGCATATTATTTAAATGGAAGATTGCAGAACTCTTGAGGTACAGAGGGATTTGGATATCCAATGGCTTGGCTCACTCCATGATCCTGAGACAGAATCTCTCATTGCAGAAGAGGCCCTTCAGTCCATCAAGTCTGCACTGACACATGATAAGCACCTACCCTACCTATCTAATCCCATTTGCCCGTAAATTCAAGGAGATGAACAGATTTTTACTGATCAATGAGTTAATAGGTTATGGAGAACGGGTAGGAAAGTGGAGATGAGGCCGAGATGATCAGGCATGATCGTATTGAATGGCAGAGCAGGTTCGAGGGGCTGAATTGCTGACTCCTGCTCTTGGTTCTTATTTCACTTGAATGAGCACCCAGCCATCCTTTGGACAACAGGAGTTAGACATGAAATGCAGCATATGTTGAATTATGAGTCTTCACATTGTAAGTTTTAGGGCAAATCCTCCATGATTAAAAAACCCAGGGATAAGGAAAATGGCCGACTGGTTGTCAGGAACCTTTACAGCCACATGAATATGCAAGAGGCTGGGAATAACGAGAAGGTCGAGACAGGGATAATCTAATCAACAGGAAACAAAGGAGAAACCATGGCCAGCAGACAAGGAGTAAATAGCCCAGCAGCAAGACAATGAGAACAGAGATCATTCCATCCACAGACATCATCAATTTCTCAGCTCACTGATGGGATTCCAATCAGGATGACTCAGAGAACATTTAAAAGACATTAAAATGTCAATTAAGGGCGGTCCCGACAGTTCTGGCCGTTTTTGTTCCAGTCAATCAAAACTATCAATGATCAGAAACTGTTTTTGTGTGAGAGAATCACTGGTTCAGGTTTTAAAAAGGGACAAGCAAGCTCTGGTCTCTCTCTCTCTCCTCTCTCTTCTCCTGTTCCTGGCTGCCTCTCGTTCGTCTCCAGCACGCAGCCCGAAGCCCACTGAACAATTTAAAGTAGGATTGTGAGTATCCTCCAGTAATTCGTGAAGTTCCCGAGATCATCATAGTGGATGAGGCTTTGGGCCTTTTGCATGCACCTTTCATAGTTTAAGACACTGGTAAACTTGTGTTCGTTTCAATTTCTCACCAATGATCTCTGACCAAGTCACAATATTAAATATCCCTTACCATATTTCCGGAGTCTAAAACTGAGGGTACCCTGGGCGCTTCGAAACCGCCCACTCAGGAAAGGCTGCCAGGTAGTAGATAGGCAGCAGTTTCCTTTTCTCTCTCTTGGGAGCGCTACTCTAGTGAAGTAGACGCAAGGTGGCCGTTGTTCCATCGGCGAGAGAGAGAATCACTTGGGCATTGGTGGGGTTTGGGTAACAGAGAACCAAACCTAAAATAAGCCCAGTGGAGTTAAAAAGAGGGATCCCGCTACACACATGCAGAAGGTTTTATTTTTATAACCCAAAGTTACCCTACCATATCAATAGAAATGATGCCATGTAGGCAAACGTCTGATCAAAAGGGAGATATTGTCCACTTGCAGAGAAAATCAGGAAAGCTTAACTCAAGGAAATATTTGGTACTTACCTGAAATTAGTGGCATATAACCATTCCTTATTTCTCAAAGTGAATTTGAGCTGAAGCATTTGGTTGTGAGCCAGATATGACATCATTTTTCCCAGTACACAGCTGATATGTTAAAAAAGGTGGCACAGACCTTCCTCATATCCTTGTCCCACCCACCTATTACTCAACATTTCCTAGTTCTGATAAATGGTCATCGACCTGAAACGTTGATTCTGTTTCTCTCTCCACAGATGCCGCCAGCCATGCTGAGTCTTACAACCTTTTCTGTTTCTAAACTAAAGGAGATTGACTAAGCAAATTCCGTGTCCTCATTGCTTACAGTTTGGAGAAGCGTTCTCCAAGGTGGCCTTCACGACACACAACAGTGCAGAGTCGCTGAGCAGAAACTGATAGCCAAGTTCCGCACACATGAGGACGGCCTAAACCGGGATGTTGGATTTATGTCACATTATCAGTAACCCCCACAGCTTGCCCCCAGGTCTTGCAGAATCTCACTAGCTGTTCTGTCTGGAGACAATGCACATCTCTTTAACCTGTGTTGGATGCTCCCTCCACCCACATTGTCTGTACCTTTAAGACCTGGCTGGCTGTAGAGATTTGCATTCTAATTAGTATTCTGTAACTTGATTTCTGTGTCTGTGCACTGTTTGAGAGCAGATTTCCACTCCATCTGACGAAGGAGCATTGCTCTGAAAGCTTATGGTATTTGTTACCAAATAAACCTGTTGGACTTTAACCTGGTGTTGTGAGACTTCTTACTGTGCTTACCCCAGTCCAACGCCGGCATCTCCACATCATATCTGATCGAAGACAGAGGGCGGTGGTGGATGGAAAATGTTCGGACTGGAGGCAGGTTGCTAGCGGAATGCCACAGGGATCAGTGCTTGGTCCTCTGCTATTTGTGATTTTTATCAATGACTTGGAGGAGGGGGCTGAAGGGTGGATCAGTAAATTTGCTGATGACACCAAGATTGGTGGAGTAGTGGATGAGGTGGAGGGCTGTTGTAGACTGAAAAGAGACATAGATAGGATGCAGAGCTGGGCTGAAGGCAGATGGAGTTTACCCCTAACAAACATGAGGTGATTCATTTTGGTATGACAAATTTAAATGTGGATTACAGGGTCAAAGGTAGGGTTCTGAAGACTGGAGGAACAGAGATCTTGGGGTCCATATTCACAGATCTCGGAAGGTTGCCACTCAAGTGGATAGAGCTGTGAAGAAGGCCTATAGTGTGTTAGCTTTCACTAACAGGGGGTTGGAGTTTAAGAGCCGTGGGGTTATGCTGCAACTGTACAGGACCTTGGTGAGACCACATTTGGAATATTGTGTGCAGTTCTGGTCACCTCACTATAAGAAGGATGTGGAAGCGCTGGAAAGAGTGCAAAGGAGATTTACCAGGATGCTGCCTGGTTTGGAGGGTAGGTCTTATGAGGAAAGGTTGAGGGAGCTAGGGCTGTTCTCTCTGGAGTGGAGGAGGTTGGGGGGAGACTTAATAGAGGTTTATAAAATGATGAAAGGGATAGATAGAGTGAACGTTCAAAGACTATTTCCTCGAGTGGATGGAGCTATTACAAGGGGGCATAACTGTAGGGTTCATGGTGGGAGATATAGGAAAAACATAGGAACATAGAACATTACAGCGCAGTACAGGCCCTTCAGCCCTCGATGTTGCGCCGACCAGTGGAACCAATCTAAAGCCCCTCTAATCTACACTATTCCAATATCATCCATATGTTTATCCAATAACCATTTGAATGCTCTTAATGTTGACAAGTCCACTACTGCTGCAGGCAGGGCATTCCACGCCCTTACTACTCTCTGAGTAAAGAACCTACCTCTAACATCTGTCCTATATCTCTCACCCCTCAATTTAAAGCTATGTCCCCCTCGTGCTAGCCATCACCATCCGAGGAAAAAGGCTCGCACTATCCACCCTATCTAATCCTCTGATCATCTTGTATGCCTCTATTAAGTCACCTCTTAACCTTCTTCTCTCTAACGAAAACAACCTCAAGCCCCTCAGTCTTTCCTCATACGATTTTCCCACCATACCAGGCAACATCCTGGTAAATCTCCTCTGCACCCTTTCCAACACTTCCACATCTTTCCTATAATGCGGCGACCAGAACTGTACGCAATACTCCAAATGCGGCCGCACCAGAGTTTTGTACAGTTGCAGCATGACCTCCTGGCTCCAAAACTCAATCCCTCTACCAATAAAAGCTAACACACCGTACGCCTTCTTAACAACCCTATCAACCTGGGTGCCAACTTTCAGGGATCTATGCACATGGACACCCAGATCCCTCTGTTCATCCACACTACCAAGTATCTTACCATTAGCCCAGAACTCTGGATTCCTGTTACTCCTTCCAAAGTGAATCACCTCACACTTTTCCTCATTAAACTCCATTTGCCACCTCTCAGCCCAGCTCTGCAGCTTATCGATGTCCCTCTGTAACCTGCCACTTCCCTCCGCACTGTCTACAACTCCACCAACTTTAGTGTCATCTGCAAATTTACTAATCCATCCTTCCACGCCCTCATCCAGGTCATTAATAAAAATGACAAACAGCAGTGGCCCCAAAACAGATCCTTGCGGTACACCACTAGTAACTGAACTCCAGGATGAATATTTCCCATCAACCACCACCCTCTGTTTTCTTACAGCTAGCCAATTCCTGATCCAAACCACTAAATCATCCTCAATCCCATGTGTCCGTATTTTCTGCAAAAGCTTACCATGGGGAACCTTCTCAAATGCTTTGCTGAAATCCATGTACACCACATCAACCGCTTTACCCTCATCCATCTCTTTGGTCACCTTCTCAAAGAACTCAATAAGGTTTGTGAGGCACGACCTACCCTTCACAAAACCGTGCTGACTATCCCTAATCAAATTATTCCTTTCTAGGTGATTATAAATCCTATCTCTTATAATCCTTTCCAATACTTTGCCCATAACAGAAGTAAGGCTCACCGGTCTATAATTACCAGGGTTGTCCTTACTCCCCTTCTTGAACAAGAGGACAATATTTGCTATCCTCCAGTCTTCTGACACTGTTCCTGTAGACAATGACGACATAAAGATCAAAGCCAAAGGCTCTGCAATCTCCTCTTTAGCCTCCCAGAGAATCCTAGGATAAATCCCATCCGGCCCAGGGGACTTATCTATTTTTACCCTTTCCATAATTGCTAACACCTCCTCCTTATGAACATCAATCCCATCCAGTCCAACAGCCTGCATCTCAGTACTCCCATCAACAACACTGTCCCTCTCCAGTGTGAATACCGATGAAGAATATTCATTTAGTGCCTCTCCTATCTCTTCAGACTCCACGCACAACTTCCCACTACTGTCCTTGACTGGCCCTAATCTTAACCTAGTCATTCTTTTACTCCTGACATACCTATAGAAGGAAGGATGTCCGAGGTAGGTTCTTTACTCAGTGGTTGGGGTGTGGAATGGACTGCCTGCAGTGATAGTGGAGTCAGACACTTTAGGAACATTTAAGCGGTTATTGGATAGGCACATGGAGCACACCAGGATGATAGGGAGTGGGATAGCTTGAGCTTGGTTTCAGATAAAGCTCGGCACAACATCGTGGGCCGAAGGGCCTGTTCTGTGCTGTACTGTTCTATGTTCTATTTCCAACACACATGGATCAGCATCTGTGTGAACCAAACGCATAGTGTTGGTTCAGGCGAGAAAACCAACGTGAGCTCATAGGCTGCACAGCCAGCTTGTGTGTGCAATTTCAACAGGGAAGCAAAATTTACAGTCAGCCAAATGGGCGGGGTCTATGCAAGCCAACAATCCCAAAAAGGGTGCTTCGATTTCCACCCCCCAGCAGCTATATTTACTTATGCACCCCTGGTGTGGTCATCTCAATTGTTTTTCATTTTTGAAAACCGGTAGTGATTCACACCGATGTGATGTTACACTGGCTGGGAAGTTAGAATGAGCACAGAAGTAGCAGCATGATGCCTGCTAATAATGAAGTTAATTTATGCAGATTAGGCTCACACCATTCCTTTGTCACCATTTGTGGAGGATTGATGGGGGGTATCTCATTTTGAGATCACTGGTGCAAATCCCATTTTTGGCCTCGTGAGAATTAGCAGACATTATGGGATTTGTGCCCACAGTTAACACGGTCATTAAATCGTGACACGGTCTTGCTAGATCCCAAATCCTTTCCTGAACATTCCCAGTCCAGTGTGAGTATTTAACCCTTTAGCACCACACACAGACTTAAGTAATCAGGTTCAGTGAAAGAGATTGCCCAAACAAACCCAGAACAGCTAAAACATTGAACACTGCATGTGGTAGAGCATGGTTTTGTTCAATAGTGTAAAATAGCTGATTTGAGTTGGTTGTCCATGTTACATCTATTCCTACTTTTATCACATTGAAGTCAATGAAACTCAAAACAGGAGAGATGTAAACCATGCTGCCAACTTGCTGTCATACATCTGATACTACATCACAAAGGCAATAGCTCTTGTTTGCCTGGTCTTTCCTTGGAGCTGCCTATCTTTGGGAATGATAACTTCACTGGGAAAGATGAAGTTGTTTTGAGGAAACCAGAACAGCTGTGTGGGAATTTCTGGGGCATGTGAAGTAAGTGTCTAAACCTTCCTTTATTCACTCCATACGGAAGGTGAAATACACCTTCTAATGGTATGAAAGACAGGCTGTGCTCAGTTAGTCATTCTATCTGTCTGCAGAATGATTAATCTTAATTATACTCTTAAAAGTCTTTGTTTGAGTTCAGCCCTGCAGCCATAGGGCCGAGATATTTGAGAGTTTACAATCCATTTTGAAAAGTGTACAGTCAGTTGCCCCGAAGGAATACTGTAACAAAACACCTCCTTAGCTTGAAGAGCACCTTTGGGTCAGGACTGCCATGGTTATCCGTGTTTGAAGCTACATATTTCCAGCACAATATCAGTGAACCATGGCTAGATGGGGAGGGGCGTGGAGCGGTGATGGCAATCATAGTGGTATTATCACTGACTATTAATCCAGAAACTCAGCTAATGTCCTGGGGACCTGGGTTCAAATCCCACCACGACAGATGGTGGAATTTGAATTCAATTTTAAAAATCTGGAATTAAGAGTCTACTGATGACCATGAAACCATTGTCAATTGTCAGAAAAACCCATCTGCTTCACTAATGTCCTTTAGGGAAGAAAAGCTGCCATCCTTACCTGGTCTGGCCTACATGTGACTCCAGAGCCACAGTAATGTGGTTGACTCAACTGCCCTCGGGAAACTAGGGATGGGCAATAAATGCTGGCCAGCCAATGACACCCATGTCCCACGAATGAATAAAAAAATTACCCCAATATTTTTGCCAGGTGGGATCTGTCTGTGCAAGGAGCCTGAGCAAGCAAGTTCAAGTGGCAAGATCCAGAGAGATTTTAATGCCCGTCTCGCATTTCCATATCCTGGCATATCTACCTGAACCTGACAAGAATCACTGCCAGGCTAATGGATAGGAGCAGAGAATTGGAGTGGCAGGAACCCCAGGCACCTATGCAAATATTCTGCTTTCTTTCTCTTTTCAATACAACAATTAATCAAAATAGGCAAATTAACTATTTAAAAAATTGACAGCCCCTAAAGGGACACATTCTCTCTTTAAACTCAAGTCTACCTCAAAGTCATTTGGCAAATCAACAGATAGAATCAAATTAAGGGATATCCCCTTAAAGCAGAACTGTAAAAAGGAGAACTTTTTTTTCATATAAAATATCCTATTTAGTCAAATCAAATGTTTTGTGGGTTGAGGAAGCCTTTGGGCTGCGTTCCAGTCCCATAAGGCTTTAAACGGGCCAGTGGGCACCACATGCTCCCTCTCCAACAACACCTGACCATGGAACATAGCTGGCAGACAGTCAGGCCAGACAACTCCCTCGATCTCCCATTGCCTGGATCTGTTAATGGTCTGCTTGACCAGGAGCAGATTTACAATGTGGCCCTCTCTTCAGACTCTTTTTATTCCTATTTTAGACAAACCAATTGAAATAAATGAACAAATTAAGGGGCAACATTTATTTGCTTGCTTGCTGTCTGGACCTATTGACACAAGCTCAGCTAGGCCCAACTCCTTTGTATAAAACCAATAAGATCAAATGAACTGAGGGATAAAGTAAAAGGGACAGCCTTCAACAAAAGCAAATCACAAATTAAACTTAAAACATCAAACTAAAATGTTTAGACAGACCCAGGAGCAGGTTCATGGGGAGGTCTTCCCTTCAGTCTCTCTTTATTTGTGCTCTATTTAAGTAAACAATGTCTTCAACTGTATGTGTTAACTATATTACATGTATAATATACAAATTAATATACAATGAACAAGTAAGTGATATTATGAGGGTAGAGTGGGTCAATGTTAATTGGTGTTTAATTGGGGGGGGCGGGGGGGGGAGAATGGAGATTTCATTCTGAGATCTTGCTGGTGCATAGAAGTAATCACTCTTTCCCACAAGTAAACTTATTCATTGTTTTAACAATTAACTCACCTGGACCTCTCCCCCTCTGATAGCCCACTAATTCTCTCCTGGTATTTCCAACCTGATGGTGAAGCCATCTCTCTCCAGTCCAAGCTTCCACTTGAAATAACAGATGAGCCTCCATTATATCATCAGAAAACACATTTAAAAGAGGGCTTTGCCATCTCAGGTCAGGTATCCTTGCTGTCTACAATGTAAAATTGCAGATGGGACATGAGTGAGCAAATTTCATTTGGAGAGAGGGGTGGTTGGAAAGTTAAAATCAGGGCCATAATGTTGCCTTTTCAATCTCTTTTTCACCTCTTTCTGTTCCACTCCATCGTCATCTCACCAAGCAGACGAACAGGCCATACAAATGTTTTTGCCCGATGCATTTGGTAATGCTGCTCTTTAGCTGGACAGAAGTACATGAGTGATGTTCACAATTCAACTTGTCATTCCAAACCACATGGTATGTAACAGTGTAAGAAAAAGTTGAATGAAAATATATGTTATGTATTTAAGTCGTTGCACAATTAAGAGTCGGCCACATGATTTGATGGTGATGACATTTGGGGTGTGTCACAGGCTCCTGCTTTTAGTTTCAGTTTGTACTTTGTACAGGCTCCGAGAATAAACCTGGTGTGTATTACTTTGAATCTACATGTGCAAATCACTATTTTGTAAAAGCCCACAACCCCTAACATAGTGAGGACATCACACAATAAAAAACCATTTGATCCATCCAATTCATCCCTCCTCTATTTCTACTCACCCAGCTTAACAAGTGCTTCTTGCAGTCTCTTTGCAACTATGCTTATTACCTTTCTGTGCAGGTCATCTTTGAACCCTGTGATCAAAACAGATTTCATTCTAAGGTCTATTTTCAATTTCCTTTGCACTAATTGAAATTATCTCCTGTTGTTCCATTGAGTTTGACTGACAGGAATATACTGCATCCTCCTTGGCTCCCTCATTTCAAGTATATGTATTTCTGGAACAGGAATAGGAAGCCAGACAGACATGTGTTCAAAATCTAATGTAGGAAGTTGTCAAATTGGATCGAATAAACTTCAATTTCAGGGCTGGCACCAGGAGAAAATGGTTACAGAAGGAGATGGATTGTAGTACAATCCCACTTCGTTCACTCATAGCACAGGCTTCAAGATGGGGTATCAGGCACTTGTCTCTGTTCCCATGTGATATAGTTGAATCTTGATATCTTCACTATAACTAGGGATAGACAACAAATTGTCTTGCCAGAATTGACCACATATTAAGAACAAAACAAACTTTGTAAGGGATTTTCCCAAAAAATGGTTCAGTATTATAAAAGGTGAGAAAACTGGAGCGTTCCGCAATGGTTTGTCTGGCGAGAACCAATACACAATTGTCCCAAACTTAAACATTTTTGGGGAGAATGGCGAGTTGGATGCCGGTGAGCCTGGCTGCAAAGCAATCAGGCACCATTTTTAAAGGGCACCCTGATCTCACAGTAAACTGGAAGACTCAACTCCCCTCCCCACCCCGCTCCCATGGACATGAGGACAACCTTCCCCACCCACCCCTCATTATCAGCATGTTCCTCAGTTCTCCACAGCAGGGGTCACCGGCATCACGGCATTGGGGCCCTCCCAATGTGTTCCCCATCATGGTCACCCCCGGCCCCTCCATACACCACCCCTTCATGATTCCCTCCCTCATGCCCCCCACACAACCCCCACCCCACTCAGGCCTAACCTTCTTAGCAGTGCCAGATGGGCACTGCACAGCTATGTCCTCAACCAACCAGGGCTTCAATGACATGCAATCCAAGTATTACCTGACCAGTACTTTATAGCCCAACACAAATATAGACATAGCTACTTACTCTATATAATCTTGTGGCTCTTATGTTGTCAAGAGATTCCAGGCTTTGTTTAGAAATAAAAGGTGTTTCCTGATAAAATAAATTAGGTACAGAAGTTGCAACTCTAAGCTCCCCTGGTTTCATGCTCTAATCTTTATGATGTTAACAACATGACTGCCAGATGATTCTATCTAAGAGAGGACTTCAGCCTCTGGGGTAATCACTTACTCTCAGTTCCCATTAGTCCCTCAAGTCAGGTGATCCTCTTCAGCTGTACAATCTTAAAGGGACAGTAACTACATACACAACACCCTACCATTCTTTTTGAGTAACCCTGTGCCACTTACATAAGAACATAAGAAATAGGAGCAGGAGTAGGCCATCTAGCCCCTTGAGCCTGCCCCGCCATTCAATAAGATCATGGCTGATCTGACGTGGATCAGTACCACTTACCCGCCTGATCCCCATAACCCTTAATTCCCTTACCGATCAGGAATCCATCCATCTGCGCTTTAAACATATTCAGCGAGGTAGCCTCCACCACCTCAGTGGGCAGAGAATTCCAGAGATTCACCACCCTCTGGGAGAAGAAGTTCCTCCTCAACTCTGTCTTAAACCGACCCCCCTTTATTTTGAGGCTGTGTCCTCTAGTTTTAACTTCCTTACTAATTGGAAAGAATCTCTCCGCCTCCACCCTATCCAGCCCCCGCATTATCTTACAAGTCTCCATAAGATCCCCCCTCATCCTTCTAAACTCCAACGAGTACAAACCCAATCTCCTCAGCCTCTCCTCATAATCCAAACCCCTCATCTCCGGTATCAACCTGGTGAACCTTCTCTGCACTCCCTCCAATGCCAATATATCCTTCCTCATATAAGGGGACCAATACTGCACACAGTATTCCAGCTGCGGCCTCACCAATGCCCTGTACAGGTGCATCAAGACATCCCTGCTTTTATATTCTATCCCCCTCGCGATATAGGCCAACATCCCATTTGCCTTCTTGATCACATGCTGTACCTGCAGACTGGGCTTTTGCGTCTCATGCACAAGGACCCCCAGGTCCCTTTGCACGGTAGCATGTTTTAATTTGTTTCCATTGAGATAGTAATCCCATTTGTTATTATTTCCTCCAAAGTGTATAACCTCGCATTTCTCAACGTTATACTCCATTTGCCATATCCTCGCCCACTCACTCAGCCTGTCCAAATCTCTCTGCAGATCTTCTCCGTCCTCCACACGATTCACTTTTCCACTTATCTTTGTGTCGTCTGCAAACTTCGTTACCCTACACTCCGTCCCCTCCTCCAGATCATCTATATAAATGGTAAATAGTTGCGGCCTGAGTACCGATCCCTGCGGCACGCCACTAGTTACCTTCCTCCAACCGGAAAAACACCCATTTATTCCGACTCTTTGCTTCCTGTCGGATAGCCAGTCCCCAATCCACTTTAACACACTACCCCCAACTCCGTGTGCCCTAATCTTCTTCAGCAGCCTTTTATGGGGCACCTTATCAAACGCCTTTTGGAAATCCAAAAACACCGCATCCACCGGTTTTGGATACCTTTTTCAAAGTTTCCCTCACCTCTCAGTACATTGCACATTCTTTCTTCTAAATTGGAATGTTTTATTAACCAAGTAAAATGCAATTTCCGACTAGCCTTCTTCAACAGAACAATTCCCACAAAGAGTTCCCTCTGTCCTGCATCATTCGATTAAGTAAATATTCAACATGAATCTATCCGCAAAACCTAAACGTCATTCTTTTAGGGCTTTCAATGACTAGCTCCAGAATGAGGGTCATTTATGATGGTAATAGCTTTGGGAATAGGAGAAAATCAATCAGTACCTCAAACCTCAATTAGATCATGCCTGTCCAAAGTAAAATGTAACCAATCAGCCAGTCTAAGAAAGCTCCTGTCAAATGGCACCATGACATCTTCCAGTTGTTGAAAATACAAGGAATGAATAAGTGCATCCGCTACTAATCAGGAAGAGTTTAATCTGGAAACAGCAATTAAACAAACTTTTACTCCAGATCTCACATTTCCCATCCTGTTCCTGCCCAAAACAATCAGAGCCTTCCCTTCCAAATCCCCCCCTCACCTTCCACTCCAGATCCATCCCCACACCTACCCCTCCAGATCCCCCCTTGCCTCTCTCTCCAGATCTCCCCCCTTGCTGCCCCCCCTCGCCTCCTCTTTCAGATTCCTCCTCGCCTCCCTCACCAGATTTTCCCTCACCCTCCCCTCCAGATAAGCCCCCCTCGCCTTTCTCACCAGATCCCCACTCCCCTTTCTCACCAGATCCCCCTCGCCTTTCTCACCAGATCCCCCCTCGCCTTTCTCACCAGATCCACCCTTGCCATTTTCATTAGATCATCCCCTCCCCGCCTTCCCCTCCAGGCCCCCCCTTGCTTTCCTCTCCCGATCCCCCCCCCACCTTCCCCTTCAGATAACCCCCTCCCCTCGCCATCTTCTCCAGATCCCCCCCCTTCACCTTCCTCTCCAGATCCCCCCTTGTGTGATCCTCTTCACTCTACTCTGCCTGTTTCAAATCTCTCCCTGTGCGCACTCCAGGCTGTAGTGTCTCTTGATTTTGTGTCTCTGTGCCCTGTTTGAGAGCAGATTTCCACTCCATCTGACGAAGGAGCAGCGCTCCGAAAGCTAGTGGCGTTTGCTACCAAATAAACCTGTTGGACTTTAACCTGGTGTTGTTAGACTCCTTACTGGGAGTGGAAGATTCCAGGCAATGTAATAATCTGCTTATAGAAAGCACAATGCTGTCTAAAAGAAAAAGAGAAAAACTGAAGCAGGCAAAGAGAGGAACCAAAATCGAGATTATGGTCTGAAATTGTTGAACTCAAGTGTTGAGTCCGGAAGCGTCTCAGTGAAAGATGAGCTGTTATTCCACATGATTGTGTGGGGCTTCCCTGGAACAGTGCTCCAAGCCAATGAGAGAACTGTCAGTTTGGGAGCAAAGTGGAGAACTGAAATTACAGGCCACTGGAAACTCAGGATCATCCTTGTGAACTGAACGAAGCAGTTCGGCAGAATGGTCGTCCAATCTGGGTTCAGTCTTATGTCGTCAGGGTACAATTTCAAATGTTCCAGATGACACAAAATTTGGAAATGTTGTAAAGAGTGAGGAGGATTGTAACAGAGTGCAGGAAGACATGAACAGATTAGTGAAATGGGCAAATACATGGCAGACAATATTTAAGGCAGAGAAATGTGAAGTGACACATATTGGGAGGATGAATTAAGCAAAATAATATAAACTGAATGAAGAGAGAATTGGGTGGGGAAGGTACACACAAATCTTTGAAGGTAGTAGGACAATTTGAGAAGACTTTTAAAAGAATATAGGATCCTTGGCTTTATTAATTTCGATGTGGAGATGCCGGCGTTGGACTGGGGTAAACACAGTAAGAGTTTTAACAACACCAGGTTAAAGTCCAACAGGTTTATTTGGTAGCAAATACCATTAGCTTTCGGAGCGCTGCTCCTTCGTCAGATGGAGTGGAAATCTGCTCTCAAACAGGGCACAGAGACACAGAGGCATAGATCGGGTGGACTCTCAGAGGCTTTTTCCCAGGGCGGAAATGGCTGCTACGAGAGGACACAGGTGTTCTCTGTGTCTCTGTGTCCTGTTTGAGAGCAGATTTCCACTCCATCTGACGAAGGAGCAGCGCTCCGAAAGCTAATGATATTTGCTACCAAATAAACCTGTGGGACTTTAACCTGGTGTTGTTAAAACTCTTACTTTATTAATTTCAGCATAGATTTCAAAAGCAGGGATATTATACCAAATCTTTGGACAATACTGGTTCGCGTTCAACTGGAGTCTTGTGTCCAATCTTGTGTCCTTGAAGGATGTGAAGATCCTGGGGAGATTTGCGAGGATGATTCCAGGGATGACAGACCCCAGTTGTGTGGAAAGACTGGAGAATCTGAAGAAGAAAATGTATTTGAGGGCCACTGACAAGGCTGGCACTTCTCCCCATCTCTAGTCCTTCAGAAGGTGGTGCTGGATCTTCTTGAACTGCTACAGATTGTGGCAAAATTTAAACAACTGAGTGTCTTTTATCACCATTTCAGATTCACCCACATGGTGTAGAACTGGAGTCACATAGAGGGCTGCATTTTGTGGGGGTGGGGATTGCTGCCTGTCGACTGGAGGCCATCTAACTCTGGGCAAGCCTGGCCCGCAGCCTTGCTGTGCTGCTGGTGGGATTAATTGTCAAACAATGGGACTCCAGCCCAACATTGAGGACGAATCCCCACCTTCAGGAGTTTCTGGCCAATCCAATTGGTTGGCAGATCCAGCAGTCCCAGCAGCGCCAAGAGCTAAGCAGTAGGCACTTCCAGAACTGTATCCAGTCCCAGGAAGAAGGCCCAGTGATTGACAGCTTTGGGTGGAGTCTGGGTTTTAAGAGCTGGTGAGTTGGAATGAGGGGGGAGTTACTATCTTTGGCTGGTGCCATGATGCTTACCTCCTGCAGATAGTACCCCCCCCCCCTACCTACCTGCCCTTTCAACAACTTGGCTGCCCACTCCCACTCACTTGTCCAATATATTATGGCATGGGCAGCATATTATCAGGATCAATTGACTTGTTAATGGGCTCATTGACATTTAATGATTTATTTACATAGAAACATAGAAAAACTACAGCACAAAACAGGCCCTTCGGCCCCACAAGTTGTGCCGAACATATCCCTACCTTTTAGGCCTACCTATAACCCTGCATCCTATTAAGTCCCATGTACTCATCCAGGAGTCTCTTAAAAGACCCTATTGTGTTTGCCTCCACCACCACTGACGGCAGCCGATTCCACTCGCCCACCACCCTCTGTGTGAAAAACTTCCCCCTAACATTTCCCCTGTACCTACTCCCCAGCACCTTAAACCTGTGTGTCCTCTCGTAGCAGCCATTTCCACCCTGGGAAAAAGCCTCTGAGAGTCCACCCGATCTATACCTCTCAACATCTTATATACCTCTATTAGGTCTCCTCTCATCCTACGTCTCTCCAAGGAGAGGGGTTGGGCTGACCATTTCTCCTCCTGCTGCCCTATCTAATGGAGTGCTGGGCTGGGCATTCTGCCTTGTTTTGCATGTACCCCCACCACCAAAACCACGTCCATCGGGAACAGGTAAACTCAATATAATGCGAAAGTAGAGCAGGCTTCATTCCTTAATGGAATAAATTGAATCAGTTTGGTATTAATTACAATTTTTATGGATAGTAAGTGGTTTACTTCAGATGTTTTTAAAATGCTGAACTTAAGTTCTCAAATTGCTAGGTTGGACATTTGATCTCACAGAATTGTTCGGCCCATCAAATCTGCACCAAATCTCTTACCCAGGCCCTCTCCCCTGCCCCGGAGCCCCACACATTTACCATGGATAAATATTGTAACCTACACATCTCAAGATACTAAGGGGCAATTTAGCATGGCCAATCCATCTAACACGGACATCTTTGGAGTGTGAGAAGAAACTGGAGCATCTTAGGAAACACGCTCAGACACAGGGAGAAGTGCAAACTCCACACAGTCACCCAGGGCTGGAATTGAACCTGGGTCCCTGAAGCTGTGAGGTAGTAGTGCTAACCACTTTGCCACCGTGCCACCCTAGTGAATTATGGAATTTAGTCCAAGTCTCCAGGCCAGTAACATATCACCACACGCCACATCAGCTTTGGGAATAAATTGGTTGCTGTTTGCGCGCAAGTTCTGCTTTTTCTTTCCCACTGAGTTAGTCCATCATTTTGAACTTTCAAATATGCAGTTTCCCCTCTAACCACACTTTAATAACGATGACATTGAAAATTGCTGTATTGAGTGTCTTTTCGTAAACTCCACTCCGGGACCCTTTGTCAACCGGTACATTGAGAATTTCCCTTGACTCATCATCACTTTGACAGAACTCTGGCAGACACCAATTCCCCAAACAGGGAAATGTGATCCAAGTTACTTCAGCAGAGTATGGATAGGGCAAGGGACTCACCCCCTAAATTGTTTTTTAACACGTCCGTCTTTCTTCCAGTTTTCTTCCCCTTCCTTTCTCTTTGTGAGGTTTAAAGAATGAGGCTTTTTCTCCCACAACTCCATTCTAATTTCGCTTTTCACCTGGTTGGGAGACAGTCTATCAAATTTACATTTATTTCTCCTGAGCATGTTCCAAAGAGCAGTTCTCACCAATCCCAGTTCAAACGGTTTGGCTCAAGTCACTGATTATTACCACATTATTAACTCTGGAAGCCATGCTGATCTCCTCAAGCATGATGACATAATGGGGAGAGGAATTCAGCCTGTACATTCATCAAATCCTTGCTCATGTTTCCAGGCCATAGCTAAATGCTTCCTTTCAGAATCATTTTA
The DNA here is from genome assembly GCF_964213995.1 of Mustelus asterias. Lineage (NCBI taxonomy): Eukaryota > Metazoa > Chordata > Chondrichthyes > Carcharhiniformes > Triakidae > Mustelus > Mustelus asterias. The sequence continues at coordinate 82,912,643 of NC_135803.1, read as the reverse complement.
TTACTTCAATTTTTTTTATCATAGAAAATTATCTGGCACTAACTAGAAAGAACACCAAAAGCATCATATTCTTTTACAATAACTGCACTAAAATATAACGGAATAAGATGCATATATATAATTCCCTGAAACAGAAGCATTTAGTTTCATGACACTTTAATGTCCTACGTCTGTTGCCAAATTAAATTCTGACTTCAGGATTCTTGTTGAGAGCAAGGCGCCTCTATAATTTATTTTTATGGCCAACTATATCCCCTTATATTAGTGGTGTATTAAAAAGGTAGATAGTTGAGTGTTAAAAATTAGGCCAAGAGCACTGAGGGTAAGTTCACAGTTATGGACGTAAACACAGGTAAATTTTCCTGGGAGTACGCAGGGGTACATTGAAGTGAATCAAAATAAGAATCAGGAAAGATGTAAAAAGCACAACTAAGTAAACAACACCCATTTCACATAATCACCGTAAGTCAAAATGAGCCAGAGGTCAGAGAGTGGGAGAGCCTGGACAAACCGCAATTTCTGGATGAGCTGACAAAAGCCATCAAGTCCTATGAAACGAGTAAAACTCCCAGAAGCGATGACTTACCGGCTGAGTTGCATTCAGCTCTGTGGGATTGGATCAGATCGATCGACAGCACAGCGAAAAAATGCACCGACCTCCTCAGAAGACAAACACAGGACACGGCGGACAGAATACCCTTCGTCGTCCAGTACTTCCCTGGAGCGGAGAAGATACGACATCTTCTCTGGAGCCTTCAACATGTCATCGATGAAGATGAACATCTCGCCAAGGCCATCCCCACACTCCCACTTCTTGCCTTCAAACAATCGCACAACCTCAAACAGACCATTGTCCGCAATAAACTACCCAGCCTTCAGGGGAACAGTGACCACGACACCACACAACGCTGCCACAGCAACCTCTGCAAGACGTGCTGGATCATCGACACGGATGCCATCGTCTCACGTGAGAACATCATTCACCAGGTACACGGTACATACACTTGCAACTCGGCCAACGTTGTCTACCTGATACGCTGCAGGAAAGGATGGCCCGAGGCATGGTACATTGGGGAGACCATGCAGACGCTACAACAACAGATGAATGAACACCGCTCGACAATCACCAGGCAAGAGTGTTCTCTTCCCGTTGGGGAACACTTCAGCAGTCACGGGTATTCGGCCTCTGATCTTCGGGTAAGCGTTCTCCAAGGCAGCCTTCACGACACTTGACAACGCAGAGTCGCTGAGCAGAGACTGATAGCCAAGTTCCGCACACATGAGGACAGCCTCAACCGGGATCTTGGGTTCATGTCACACTATCTGTAACCCCCACGACTTGCTTGGGCTTGCAAAATCTCACTAACTGTCCTGGCTGGAGACAATACACACCTCTTTAACCTGTGCTTGGCCCTCTCTCCACTCACATTGTCTGTAATTTAAGACTTGATTACCTGTAAAGACTCACATTCCAACCATTATTTTGTAAATTGAGTTTGTGTCTTTATATGCCCTGTTTATGAACACAACTCCCACTCACCTGATGAAGGGGCAGCGCTCCGAAAGCTTGTGACTTGTGCTACCAAATAAACCTGTTGGACTTTAACCTGGTGTTGCGAGACGTCTTACTGGGATTGGATCAACCCAGACCAGCAGCAACTGTACGAGAGTATGCATCTGGTGGGAGCATGGCAGAATCCATAAGGAAAGGCATTATGACCCTCATCTACTAGTGGAAGGGAAGAAATTAAGAATCCCATTTCACTATTTAATGTGGACTAAAACGTTTTTAGCTAAAGTCATTGCCAATTGGGTCAGGTCTGCTCTGGAGTCAGTGATCCACACTGACCAGACCTGTGCTGTACCCAGCAGGAGGATCTCTGATAGCCTCATGCTATTCAGGGATACGACAGCCTACGTGTAGAAAAGGAGGGTGGACACCTGTCTTATTAGCCTGGACAGGAGAAGGTGTTTGACAGAATATTGCACACCTACATGATGAATGTGCTCTCCAGAATGAAGTTTGGGGAGGGAATCTGCAGTTGGATCCAACTGCTCTACACAAACATCAGTAGCGCAATTTCAGTCAATGGTTGGGAATCAAAAAGTTCAGATCAAATTTGGTGTCAGGCAGGGCTGCCCTCTCTCCTCTATTCTATATGTGTGTTCTCTACTGAGTCCATCAGGAAGGTTCCGGGCATAAGAGGAGTAACAATCCCAGGGCAGCAGGTCAAAATCTCCCTATAAATGGATGATGTCGTCGCATTTTGCTCGGACCCGCTGTCGCAGACTGATCAACTTCTGCAACCAGTTCAAACTGGCCTCAGGTGCCAAGGTAAATTGTGGCAAGAACAAGGCCATGTTCTTGGGAACTGGGTAGACCAATTCTTTATCCCATTACTGTCAGGTCAGATGGCCTGAAGGTGCTGAGGATGTAGTTCAGAGAGACCAGGACATGCATTAGAAACTGGAGGGAGCAAATAGTTATAATGAATTAAAACCTGGGTATGTGGGAGCAAAATAACATAAGAACATAAGAACTAGGAGCAGGAGTAGGCCATCTGCCTTCTCGAGCCTGCTCCGCCATTCAATAAGATCATGGCTGATCTTTTTGAGGACTCAGCTCCACTTACCCGCCCGTTCACCATAACCCTTAATTCCTTTACTGTTCAAAAATGTATCTATCCTTGCCTTAAAAACATTCAATGAGGTAGCTTCAATTGCTTCACTGGGCAGGGAATTCCACAGATTCACAACCCTTTGTGTGAAGACGTTCCTCCTCAACTCAGTCCTAAATCTGCTTCCCCTTATTTTGAGGCTATGCCCCCTAGTTCTAGTTTCACCCGCCAGTGGAAACAACTTCCCTGCTTCTATCTTATCTATTTCCTTCATAATTTTATATGTTTCTCTAAGATCTCCCCTCATTCTTCTGAATTCCAATGAGTATAGCCTCAGTCTACTCAGTCTCTCCTCATAAGCCAACCCTCTCAACTCCGGAATCAACCTCGTGAATCTCCTCTGCACCCCCTCAAGTGCCAGTATATCCTTTCTCAAGCAAGGAGACCAAAACTGCACACAGTACTCCAGGTGTGGCCTCACCAGCACCTTATACAGCTGCAACATAATCTCGCTGCTTTTAAATTCCATCCCTCCAGCAATGAAGGACAAAATTCCATTTGCCTTCTTAATTACCTGCTGCACCTGCAAACCAACTCCTTGAGATTCCTGCACAAGGACACCCAGGTCCCTCTGCACAGCAGCATGCTGCAATTATTTACCATTTAAATAATAGTCCATTTTGCTGTTATTCCTACCAAAATGGATGACCTCACATTACCAACATTGTACTCCATCTGCCAGACCCTCGCCCACTCACTTAGATTATCTATATTCTTTTGCAGACGTTCAGCGTCCTCTGCACACTTTGCTCTTCCACCGATCTTCGTGACATCTGCAAATTTTGACACACTACACCTGGTCCCCAACTCCAAATCATCTATGTAAATCGTGAACAATTGCGGTCCCAACACTGATCCCTGAGGCACACCATGAGTCACTGATCGCCAACCAGACAAACAACCATTTACCCCCACTCTTTGCTTTCTGTTAGTTAACCAATCCTCTATCCATGCTAATACATTAATCGTAACACCATTCACCTTTATCTTATGTAGCAGTCTTTGGTGCGGCACCTTGTCAAAAGTCTTCTGGAAATCCAGATACACCACATCCACAGGTTCCCCATTGTCACCTGCACATGTAATGTTCTCAAAGAACTCCACCAAATTAGTCAAACATGACCTGCCCTTCATGAACCCATGCTGCATCTTACCAATGGGACAATTTATATCCAGATGTCTTGCTATTTTTTCCTTGATGATAGATTCAAGCATTTTCCCTACTACAGAAGTTAAGCTAACCGGCCTATAGTTACCTGTCTTTTGTCTACCTCCTTTTTTAAACAGTGGTGTCACATTTGCTGTTTTCCAATCTGCGGGACCCACCCCAGAGTCCAGCGGATTTTGGTAAATTACCACTGGTGCATTTGCTATTTCTCCCGCCATCACGTTTAGTACCCTGGGATGCATTCCATCAGGACCAGGAGACTTGTCTACCTTTAGCTCCATTAATTTGCCCAACACTACCTCTTTTGTGATATTGATAGTTTCTAGGTTCTCACCAGCCATACCCTTCCTGTCATTAATTTTTGGCATGTTATTTGTGTTTTCCAATGTGAAGACCGACACAAAATACCTGTTCAATGCCTCAGCCATTTTCTCATTTCCAGTTATTACATCCCCCTTCTCGTCCTCTAAAGGACCAATGTTTACTTTCACCACTCTTTTTTGGTTTATATATTTGTAGAAACTTTTGCTGTCTGTTTTTATATTCTGAGCGAGTTTACTCTCATAATCCATCTTACCTTTCTTTATAGCTTTTTGCGTGGCTTTCTGCTGACCTTTAAAGATTTCCCAATCCTCTAGGTTCCCTTTGGATGCATTTTCTTTCAATTTGATACCCTCCTTTATTTCCTTAGATATCCATGGCTGATTATCTCTTTTTCTACAGTCCTTCCTTATCACTGGTATATACATTTGCTGAGCACTGTGAAAGATCGCTTTGAAAGTCCTCCACTGTTCCTCAATTGTGCCACCATAAAGTTTTTACTCCCAGTCTACCTGAGCCAACTCCTCCCTCATCCCTTTATAGAGTCCTTTGTTTAAGCACCAGACACTGGTATTGGATTTTACTTCTCAAGTTCCATATGTATTTTAAATTCAACGATACTGTGATCGCTTCTTCCAAGAGGATCCCTAACTGCAAGATCATTAATTATTCCCGTCTCATTACACAGGACCAGATCTTGGATAGCTTGGTCCCTTGTAGGTTCCATTACATACTGTTCAAGGAAGCTATCACAGATACATTCTATGAACTCCTCCTCAAGGCTGCCTTGACCGACCTGGTTTGACCAATTGATATGTAGATTAAAATCCCCCATGGTAATTGCTGTACCATTTTTACGTGCATCAGTTATTTCTTTGTATGTTTCTCGCCCCACCATGATGTCATTATTTGGTGGCCTATAGACTACACCTATCAGTGACTTTTTCTCATTACTATTTCTAATTTCCACCCAAATGGATTCAACCTTATTTCCATAGAACCTATATCATTTCTCACTACCGCCCTGATATCATCCTTAAATATCAGAGCTACATCACCTCCCTTACCTTCCTTTTGGTCCGTCCGAACAGTTTGATACCCTTGGATATTCAACTCCCAGTCATGACCATCCTGCAACCATGTCTCTGTAATGGCCACCAAATCATACTCGCTCGTAATGATTTGTGCTGTTAACTCATTTACCTTGTTTCGAATGCTACGAGCATTCAGATAAAGTGCCCTTATGCTAGTTTTTGTACCTTCTTTTTGAATTCTAACACTTCCATTAATAACATCTCCTGAGTTCTCTTTCCTTTTAACTTTTTTCCTGATTTTTGATGTAGTTGGAACCTTCTCCCACATTTTGTCCTTGCTCCCTCCTTCTCGGACTCCTTACATAGGTTCCCATCCCCCTGGCATATTAGTTTAAACACACCCCAACCGCTCGAGCAAACATTCCCCCTAGGACATCAGTCCCAGTCCTGCCCAGGTGTAACCCATCTAATTTCTACAGGTCCCACCTCCCCCAGAACCGGTCCCAATGCCCCAGGAATCTGAAACCCTCCCTCTGACACCATCTCTTCAGCCACGTATTTATCCGATATATCCTCTCATTTCTACTCTGACTAGCACGTGGCACTGGTAATAATCCTGAGATCACTACCTCTGAGGTCCGATTTCTTAACTTTCTTCCTAGCTCCCTGTATTCTGCTTTTAGGAACTCATCCGTTTTTTTACCTATGTCGCTTGTACCAACGTGTACTATGACCACTGGCTGTCCGCCCTCCCCCTTCAGAATATCCTGCAGCCGCTCCGAGACATAGAAACATAGAAAAACTACAGCACAATACAGGCCCTTCAGCCCACAAAGTTGTGCCGAACATGTCCCTACCTTAGCGATTACTAGGCTTAACTATAACCCTCTATCTTACTAAGTTCCATGTACTTATCTGAAAGTCTCTTAAAAGACCCTATCAAATCCGCCTCCACCACCGTTGCTGGCAGCCCATTCCATGCACCCACCACCCTCTGAGTGAAAAACTTACCCCTGACATCTCCTCTGTACCTACTCCCCAGTACCTTAAACCTGTGTCCTCTTGTGGCAACCATTTCAGCCCTGGGAAAAAAACCTCTGACTATCCACTCGATCAATACCTTTCAACATCTTATACACCTCTATCAGGTCACCCCTCATCCTTCGTCTCTCCAAGGAGAAAAGGCCGAGCTCACTCAACCTATCCTCATAAGGCATGCTCCCCAACCCAGGCAACATCCTTGTAAATCACCTCTGCACCCTTTCTATGGCTTCCACATCCTTCCTGTAATGAGGTGATCAGAACTGAGCACAGTACTCCAAGTGTGGTCTGACCAGGGTCTTATATAGCTGCAACATTATCTCACGACTCCTAAACTCAATTCCTTGATTGATGAAGGCCAGTACACCATACGTCTTCTTAACCACAGCCTCAACCTACACAGCTGCTTTGAGCGTCCTATGAACTCGGACCCCAAGATCCTTCTGATCTTCCACACTGCCAAGAGTCCTACCATTAATATTATATTCCGCCATCCTATTTGACCTGTCAAAATGAACCACCTCACACTTATCTGGGTTGAACTCCATCTGCCACTTCTCCTTGACCCTAGCACCAGGGAGGCAACATACCATCCTGGAGTCTCGTTTGAGACCGCAGAAACGCCTGTCTATTCCCCTTACAATTGAATCCCCTATAACTATTGCATTGGCACACTTTTTCCCTTCTCCTCTGCAGCACAACCAACCATAGTGCAATGAGCTTGGCTGCTGCTGCTTTCCCTAGAGAGGTCATTCCCCTCAACAGTATCCAAAGCGGCATATCTGTTTTGCAGGGGAATGGTCACAGGAGATTCCTGCACTACCTGCCTAGTAGAACCTGGTCATCAGTTGTGATGCACTCTAGGTGTTGCGGTGATGTCCACCACCATTCATGTCTCAACGTGGTAGGACTGCAGAGCCTAGATCTGATACGATGGCTATGGACACGAAGTTCCCCACCCAGAGTACATTCTGCACCCTTGCCACTCTTGGTCCTCCCCCCAAGTGGTGTCCAAGTGGAGGAGTACTGATTAATCAATTGAGGAGGGTGACCAGCAGATAAGAACATAAGTAGGAGCAGGAGTAGGCCATCGAGCCTGTTCCGCCATTCAATAAGATCATGGCTGATCTTTTTGAGGACTCAGCTCCACTTACCCGCCCGCTCACCATTACGCTTAATTCCTTTACTGTTCAAAAATTGATCTATCCTTGCCTTAAAAACATTCAATGAGGTAGCTTCAACTGCTTCACTGGGCAGGGAATTCGACAGATTCATAATCCTTTGTGTGAAGAAGTTCCTCCTCAACTCAGTCCTAAATCTGCTCCCCCTTATTTTGAGGCCATGCCCCCTAGTTATAGTTTCACCTGCTAGTGAAAACAACTTCCCTGCTTCTATCTTATCTATTCCCTTCATAATCTTATACGTTTCGATAAGATCTCCCCTCATTCTTCTGAATTCCAATGAGTGTAGTCCCAGTCTACTCAGTCTCACCTCATAAGCCAACCCTCTCAATTCCAGAATCAACCTAGTGAATTTCCTCTGCACCCCCTCCAGTGTCAGTATATCCTTCCTCAAGTAAGGAGACCAAAACTATGCACAGTACTCTAGGTGTGGCCTCAGATGATGTCATTGCCTATGTTTGACCTGATGCCATGAAACTTCATGAAGTCCAGAGTCACTGTTAAGGATTCTCAAGGCAACTCCATCCCAACTGTATACCACTGTGCTGCCACCACCTCTGCTGGGTCTGTCCTGCCGATGGACCATGTGGTGTCTGGAACATTATCTAAGCTATGATTCTGTGAGTATGACAATGTCAGGCTGTTGCTTGACTTCTGTTAAACAGTTCCCCCAATTTTGGCACAAGCCCTCAGGTGTTAGTAAGGAGGACTTTGAAGGGTTAGCAGGGCTGGGTTTGGTGTTGTAGATTCTGATGCCTGGGTCGATGCCTTGTGGTCCGGCTGGTTTCATTCCTTTGTGTTTTCTTTGTAGCGATTGGATGCAATTAAGTGGCTTGCAAGGCCATTTCAGGGGGCAGTTGAGAGTCAACCACTTTGCTGTGGGTCTGGAGTCACATGTAGGCCAGGCCAAGTAAGGAAGAAAGATTTCCTTCCCGAGTGGAGCATCACCAAGTATACCTAGAAATGAGTTATCAACCTGGTGGAGCTACAACAGAGGACTACTTTGTGTGTCAAACAACAGACAGAATGTATTAGGGATGAGCAATTCCTCAACCAACGGATCAGATCTACGCTCTGCAGTCCTGTCACAGCCAGTCATGAATGGTGGTGGATAATTAAACAGTGAATGGGAGAAGGAGGCCCCACAAATATCCTCACAATGGGAAGCACATGGGAGTTCAAAAGACTAGTCTGAAGCATTTGCAACAATCTTCAGCCAAAAGCGCCGAATGGATGATTCATCTCTGCCTTCTCCGGAGGTCTCCAGCATTCCAGATGTCAGTCTTCAGCCTCTTCGATTCACTCCATATGATATCAAGAAATAGCTGAAGACACTGGATACTGCAAAGCCTATGGGCCCTGACAATATTCCGGCAATAGTGCTGAAGACTTATGCCCCTAGCCAAGCTGTTCTAGTACAGCTACAACACTGGCATTTACCCGGGAATGTAGAAAATTGCTAAGGTATGTCCTGTCCACAAAAAGCAAGACAAATCTGCTCCTTGTTGCTTCTCTTCAGCTTGTTGACTTTCATGGTTTTAAATTGAGTTTTCAACCTCATTACTGTACAATCTCTCCCCACAGAGAAAATTATCCAATTACCATCCCCCCCCCGACCATAACAATCATCACCCCCTGCTCCCATACCCTAACAATTATCACCCCCCAGACAACAACAGTACTCACCCCCCCAAAAATGCTGACCCCTTGACCCACAAAAATGCTGAGCCCTTTCAACCCCCAATGTTCATCTCTCTTGTTCCCTTCCCCACCCCCAGACAATGTTCACCCTTAAAATGATCAGCAAAATGGTGGAAGGTGTCATTACTAGTGTTATAAAGCAGCCTTTACTGAGCAACAGCTTGCTCACTGATGCTCAGTTTGGCTTCTGTTTCAGTGCCAAACCTCATTGCAGCCTTGGTCCAAACATGGACAAAAGAGCTAATTTAAGGGGAAATGAGACTGAGTGCCCTTGACATCAAAGCAGCACTTGAAAAAGTGTGGCATGAAGGAGCCCTTGCAAAGGGGATCAAGGATGTGTCTTGAATATTCAAGGGTATTTGACCTTTCAGAAAGACAGGAAGCTAGGAAAATATGGTGAGATAGCTCAGTTAATTAAGGATAACATGAGTACAATAGACATAAGTGATCTTATTTCTAATGTTCAAGTTGTCGAATCACTTGGGTTAGCAAAGGGAAGAAGTTACTTGTGGGAGTAATTTATAGCTCCCTAACAGTAATTACATTGTATCACAGGATATATAGAAGAAATAATGAGGTCTTGTAACAAAGGCATGATGATATTCAGGGGTGATTTTAATCACAATATTAGGCAGATGAATGCATGGCTTGAGAGCTGATGCAGGAGGCAGGGATCTAGATTTTTGGATAATTAAGATCTCTTCTGGGGAAGGGGTGACCTGTTCAAGAGGGACGGGTTACACCTGAACTGGAGGGGGACTCATATCCTGGCGGGGAGATTTGCTAGAGCCACTCGGGAGGGTTTAAACTCGTATGGCAGGGGGTGGGACCCAAAGCAGTAGGGAGACAGAAGAGAAGGTTGAGGATAGCGCAGAAGTTAAAGAGAGCACATTAAGTAGTATAGGCAATGTCAGTGATCCTAGTACCAGACAGATCAGACAAAAGCAGAGCAGAAAGAAAGGGAAGTCCAGATTAAACTGCGTTTATTTCAATGCAAAAGACCTGATGGGCAAGGCAGATGGACTCAGGGCATGGATGGGGACGTGGGACTGGGATATTATAGCAATTACTGAAACATGGCTAAGGGAGGGACAGGACTGGCAGCTCAATGTTCCAGGGTACAGATAATATAGGAAAGAAAGAACAGGAGGTAGGAGAGGAGGGGAAGTTGCACTTTTGATTAGGGAAAACATCACGGCAGTACTGAGAGGGGATATATCCGAGAGTTCGGCTATTGAGTCTATATGGGTAGAACTGAGAAATAAGAAGGGGGAAAATCGCTTTGATAGGGTTGTACTGTGGGCCCCCAAATAGTCAGTGGGAAATTGAGGAGCAAATATGTAAGGGAATTACAGATAGCTCCTTGAAAAATATGGTGCGATTTTAATTTTCCCAACTGTAATAACGCCACAGAGGCAAAAGTCCCATCACAAGTTACTTTATTTACACCATACATCTGTACACAGCCAGCTCTCCAGTTGCTCCCTGCTGAATGCAGGCTGGGAGACTGACACACCTGCTTTAAGTAGGGAGCATGAGGCTCCCGGATTGGACCATCAATTAGGACTCATCAGGTAGCTCTTTTAAGGTACCAACATAATAAACTAACTCAAACTAACTTAGGGACAAAGTAAAAGGGGGAGCTCCCCAAAAGGAAGGGGGGGAACAGCCCGAACCAAAATCAAAGTCGAAAGGAAACTTAAAACGTCAAACCAAAAGGTGATTATCGGGGTCGATAATACACCCCAGCCCCTGCGGCGCCCAGCGGTCGCGGAAGGCGTCAACCGCGCCCGTGGACACCGCATGCTCCCTCTCCAGAGACACCTGGCCACGAATGTAGCCGCGGTAGAGGGGCAGACAGTCGGGATGGACGGCCCCGTCGATCGCCCGCTGCCTGGACCTATTGATGGCGTGTCTCGCCAGGCCCAGGAGCAGGTTCACGAGGAGGTCGGCATCCCGACCCGCCCCTCTCCGCACCAGGTGCCCGTAGATCAGGAGCGTGGGACTGAAGTGCAAACAAAACATCAGTAAAAGGTGTTTGAGGAAACCAAAAAGGGTGTGCAGCCTAAAACACAGAACGTAGACATGGTCCACGGACTCCACGAGGCCACAGAAAGGGCAGTCTCGGGAGCCCGTGTACCGGAAAAACCTACGGTTGCACGGCACTGCCGCGTGCAGCACCCTCCACCCCAGGTCCCCGAGATAATTGGGGGAGATCCCTCCGTAGAGGGACCTCCACTGGGGACCTCCGCCGCCCGGCGGCAACAAGGCCGCCAAGGTGTATCCGGGCGACAGGCGAGGACGCGGTAGTGAAGGGTGTGCAGCAGCAGCCCGCACAGGAAACGCCTCCGCGCGGTGGAAAAGGGCACGGAGGGCATTTCCGCGAGGCGGCACACGCAGTGGGGCACCTGACCCAGGGGGGGGAGGTCTAGGCTTCAGGCCAATGTGAAATTCTGTCCGAGCAGGGGAACGCTCGGGTGGGATCCCACCGCACGCCTGCGCCGCCTCCAGACCGCGTGCGCACTCGGGGCCGAGCACGACCGTCCTAAGGTCTTGGATGGCTTTGGCCGCGCGCCGGACGGTCACCCCCCCACGCTCAGCCAGCACGTCGGGGCTCATCCAGCCCGCTCCTCCGCCATCCAGCACGTCCCCAATCCTGGACACCCTGGCGTCCACGGCCCTCCTCTCCGCCAGCCACCTGAAGTTGTAAGGCTGGAGGTGCGGATTCCTGAGCAGCGGCTCTCGCACGAGAGCCGCTACTCCTGACGGGGGAGAGCTGCGTCGCGAGGCGACCGTGTTCCAGACCGTGAGGAGGTCCTGGTAAAAGACGGGCAACTCCCACAGGGAGGTCGGAATACGCCCCAGGTTGATGTGCAGGAGCTGCACGTCGTAATTGAGGCCGTGCAACTGGCGGAAGAAATACGTCGCCATCGCACGCCATCGTGGAGGAGGCTCGACGTAAAGGTATCGCTGCAGGGTCTGGAGGCGGAAGGTCGCTAGCTGCGTGCGGAGGCACACCAGACCTTGTCCGCCCTCCTCAATCGGGAGATGCAGCACCTCGGCAGCGACCCAGTGCAGTCGGTTGTCCCAGAAAAACCGCACGAGGGCTTTCTGCATATCGGTGACAAAGCCAGGGGGAGGGGTCAAAGTGACCAGCCGGTACCACAGCATGGAGGCGACCAGCTGGTTTATGACGAGAACTCGCGCCCTGTAGGACAGCACTCGGAGCAGTCCTGTCTAGCGACCCAGGCGGGCGGAGACTTTGGCCTCCAACTCCCGCCAGTTCGCCGGCCAGGATTCCTCGGCTGGGCAGAGATGGACCCCCAGGCAGAGGAGGTTGGTCCTGCTCCAGGTGAAAGGCCTGAGCTCCTCCGGAAGGGGGTCCGTCTCCCACGGACCGACCAGGAGTCCGGAGCACTTGGCCCAGTTGATCCTGGCGGGGGACGCGGCGGAGTACACCGCCTGGCATTCTCGCATCCTCCGCAGGTCAGCCGGGTCCGTGAACATGAGGAGCACATCGGCGTAAGCAGACAGGACCACCCCTACGTCCGGGTCGCGCAGAGTCAAACCCGACAACCTCCTCCGCAAGAGGCGCAGGAATGGCTCCACGCATATAGAATAAAGTTGGCCGGACAAGGGGCAGCCCTGCCGTACTCCTCTCCCAAAGCGAAGGGGCGCCGTCAGGGACCCGTTAACCTTAATTAGACACTCTGCGGCAGAGTACAGTAATCGGATCCGGGCGACAAACTGCGTCCCGAACCCGAATGCCCGCAGAGTCCCGAGCAAATACCCGTGCTCCACCCTGTCGAACGCCTTCTCCTGATCTAAAGACAAGAAGGCGCTCAACAGACCAGCCCTCTGGGAATGGTGGATCAGGTCCCGGACCAGATGGAAATTATCATGAATAGATCGGCCCGGGACCGTGTAGGACTGGTCAGGGTGGATCATGTGGTCCAGCACGGACCCAAGGCGTGAAGCCAATGCCCCGGCAAAGATTTTATAATCCGTGCTGAGGAGGGAGACCGGGCGCCAGTTCTTAAGTTGGCAGAGATCCCTCTTTGGCAGCAGGGCAATGACGGCCCTGCGCCACGAAAGGGGCATCTCCCCTGTGGCATTGCTCTCTCCCAGGACCCCCGCGTAGTCGTTCCCCAGGACGTCCCAGAGCACCCTGAAGAACTCCACGGTCAGCCCGTCCAGCCCCGGGGCCTTGCCCCGACCGAGGCCATTGAGGGCGCTGGCCAGCTCGGCCACGGCGATAGGGGCCTCAAGCCTCCCACAAAACTCTGTGGGCATCCTCGCTGGACGGATCCGGAGAGAAGAGGGAGGTGTAATAATCCCGGGCGATGGCCCTGATGCCCTCCGGATCCGAGACGGGGGAACCGTCGTCGGCCAGCAGCGTAAGGAGTTGCTGACGGTTAGCCCGCCCTTTTTCCAGCGAGTAGAAGAAGGGGGAGCCGCGGTCCAGGTCCACCTGGAACTGGAGCCGCGACCTCACGTACGCGCCGCGGGACCGACCAGTTGCAGGTCCCGCAGCGCACCCTTCTTCTCCCTGTACTCTAGCCGCAGGGCCGGGTCCGCGTCGGGCTGACTGAGACGTGCCTCCAGGTCGAAGAGCTCCTTCTCCAACTCCTCGAGCCTGGATTTCCGCCTCCTTGTCGACCCCCTCGCGTACTCCTGACAGAAGGTCCGGACGTGAGTCTTGCCCACGTCCCACCATAGCCTCAAGGAGGGGAAGCCTCCCCGCTTCCTTCTCCAGCCGGCCCAGAATCGACGGAACGAGTCCAGGAAGCGCTCGTCCTCCAGCAGCGTGTTGTTGAAGTGCCAGTACGCGGACCCCCCCCGGACGCGAGACGGAGCAAACTCCGCCCACACCAGGTGGTGGTCCGTGCACGGCACCTGCCGTATGGAGGCCGACGGCACGCCGGACACGTGCGCCCTCGAAATGTAAAGGCGGTCGATTCTGGACGCTCCGCCTCCAGACTTCACAAAACTGAAAGCTCTGGAGCCAGGATGGAGATGTCTCCAGGCGTCCACCAAGTCGTGGGTCCCGAGCAGGTCCCGCAACTTCACCATCGCCGGGGTGCGCTGCCAGAAGCCGGCGCGGTCCCGTGCCTCGAGGGTGCAGTTGAAATCCCCCCCGAGGATGATGCATTCGCCCCCAGCAATGGTGTCGAGGTGAGCGGACACTTTCTCGTAGAAAGTCGTTTGCTGCGGTCCGGCGCCCGGGGCGTAGACGTTCAGCAAGTGAATGACCACGCCCCCCACACGGACCGTCAAGTGCAGCAACCGGCCTGGCACCGGCTCCTTGACCCCCAAGATCTCCGGCTGAAAAGTCGGGGCCAACAAGATAGCCACCCCGCTAGAAGCGAGAGTGAGGTGGCTCATGTAGACCCCCCCTCGCCACTCCAGGAGCCATCGGGCTTCGTCTCCCAGAATGGTACGGGTTTCTTGCAGGAAGCACACCGCATACTTCCCGTCGCGGAGGACCGAGAAGTTCTGGAACCTGCGGAGTGGCTCGCTGCTGCCGTTGACGTTGAGGCTGGCTATAATTACCTTCATGTCAGTAGCATTGTGCCACCGTCACCACTTATCTAAGTGCGTGGGGGGCGCTGGCGCAAGACGCGCCAGTCCGCTCCCCCTCGAGCCCGTCGAGGAACTCCCGTACCCGACGCCGCTCTCTTTCAGTCAGGTCCGACGCGGCCTGGGAGCAGGCCCGCGTGGACCGGACGAGCAGCGCCAGGTCCGACCAACGGTCGAGGGCCAGTCGGACGCTGTCAGGGCGACCAGAATGGTCCTCGATGAAAGCCCTGAGTTCCCCAAAGGGGATGAGGGGCGACTCGGTGTGGGGCACGAGGGAGTCCCCCGCCTCGCTACAGGTGGACCCTGAAACGATCCCCGTGCCCACCACCGAGCAGCTTACCTCCTCGGGGCCGTCGCCCTTCGACTCCGAGTCCCCCGCCGCAGGGCGTGCGGCGGGCGGCACGGAGCCGCCGACTAGTCCTGACTCCCCCCCGATCCCACCCCCAGGATCGGCGGAGGAGGGGTTCCCCTCGGGCTCTCGACCCTGGGTTTGTGGGTCCGTGGGCGGCGGCGGCTCCGTCCCCCTCCCTGCCCCGAACGCCTGGACACCCCCCAAGCCCGGAGAGCCCTCCGGATTCATGTTGGGGGTGCCCAGCATCAAAGGCTGGGACAGATAGGGGGAGATAAATTCCTCGCCACCGCCGCCCAGGGACCCGAAAATTGGGGTGCTGCTCCAGTCCCCCGGCAAGCTGTAAAAGAAAGACGGGTCGAATTCGACCGGGCTGAACGGAGCCGCGAGGGCCCCGCTCACACCCGGCCTCGGGGAGACCCGTCCGGGGGACTGCAGCAGCACGTGTTTTAGTTTCTGTTTCTTCTTGCCCCCGGTCTGGGGACAAGGTGTAAAATCAGGTGGGGGCGTGGCAGGCGATGACATGAACGGGGGGCGGGGCCCACAAACCTCGAACCCCACGACTCCCGAGGGGCAGCGCCTCTTCTTGTTGTTGCGCCCGTGGGTGGGAGACGCTGCCCGCACTCCGCCCCTCTTAACCTTGCCACGCCCCTTTATTCTCCCCATTATGTCCCCTGATGGTGTCTGTGCCGGCTTGGGGTCGCGTACCCCCCCACACCCGGACCCGGGAGCACGCGCACCCGCGACGCCGGGCCCAGCACAGGACGCTGAGGTGCCCACGGGCCCGGGAGATGGTTTGGGAGGGGGGCCGGAGGTGGATGTGTTCCCCGAGCCGGCAGCCGGTGTGACTGGGGTGGAGGGGGTCGGGGTCACGTTCCCCCCCTTTTTCTTCCCTTTCCCCTGGGTCTTCTGGCCTCGCGGAGGCTCCACTCCCTCCCTGCCGGCAGCCAAGGTGGCGGCTGCTGCCGGCGTGGCCTCCCCTTGCGGGGGGCCTGGTGGTGCTTGCTTGGGGGGAGAGGGGGCTGCGGCGCCAGCTGCGGCCGCCTTGGATTGGGGGTCGGCGGCCGCCTTGGAGACGGGGCAGTTCTTTTTAATATGCCCCGCCTCCTTGCAGGCATGGCACCGCACGCCGTCCGCGGACCAGAAGACCCGGTAAGTAGCCCCATCGAAGGGGACATTAAAGCCCCCTTCCAGGCACTCCTCCCGGGCCAGGCGGACATATACCTGGCGCCGGAAGGAGTACACGTGCCGGAGGGCCTGGTCACGAAGACCGAGCGGGACTGGCGCCACCTCGGACCTGACCTCCCCCAGTAGATGGAGGTGGGGGAGGAGGAGCTCCACGGGGATGAAGGGCGGGACGTTCGAGATGACCACTCGATGGGCGGTGGCCTCCAGGGGGTCCACCGCCAAGAACGTCCCGCCCACCGTGAGCCCCTTTTCCAGGGCGAGATGGACCGCCCGCTCGGCCTTCAGAAAGAATACGGCCTTGCCGTACATCTTAGAGGCTGCGACAATGGCTGAGGGGCCGACAACCCCAGCCATTGCCCGAACGCACGCCTCGATGGTCATGTCGGGGTGGGCGTAGCACTTCACCCCGAGTTGTTTTGTTATCAATCTGAACGGTGGCAGGGCCTTGGGTGCCGTGGGGGCCCTGGCCGCCGTCACACCCGCATAGGTGGGCCTAGACGGCCCTGCCACCGGCGACGGTGTCGTGGTCGCCATGATGTTAATGGTGCTACGCCCACCCCGAGACTGGCCAGATGCACGGCAGGGCGTATTTGTTTTGATTTGTCCGTGGGGTGAGGGGTGCAGGGAGGGTTGAGTAAGGGGCCTCCCTGTCCTTCACGTGAGGCACAGAGAGGGGGGGTAGAGAGGGAAGGGAGTATGGGGGGTGGGTGTCTCTGCCCTAGGATTGAGGGACAGAGAGGGAACGAGGGAGGGAGGGAGGGAGGGGTGGGTGAGGGTTCAGGCACTCTCTCCCCGGATATCAGAGAGGGAGAGAGAGGGGGATGGAGGAGCAGGAGGGAGGATGAGAGACAGGGCACTGAGGTGGGCTAGTGCCCCAGGTCAGGAGTGGAGGAGGGGGAGGGTGCCGGTGTTGGGGGCAGCAGCAGTGGGTGGGGGGGACTTTTAATCTTCAGCCCTATTGGGCCTGACAATGAAAAGTCCAGGAGTGTCTTCACCCCCTACCCCTGTAAAAGATGTTCCTGTGTTCTTCCCCCTCCTCCTTTTCAGGCACAGACCTTCGATGGTTAGGGGCACCAGCCCAACAACTCAGTCCTTTGATGTTATTTGTCTCCCCTTTACCTTCAGGGTGTTGTCCTCTCTCCTGCAGATGGAAAGCTGGGCCCTGAGCCTCCAGGCCCAAGGCCTCTGGTCTCGTTGGGCCTCTCCCTCTCTCCCTCTCCTTTCCAAAGGAGAGAGCACCTTCCAATGGCAGGATGCTTCAAGGGGGCGACAGCTCTTCCTTCCTTCCTTCCTTCCCTCTGAGTAGGATCCTCCACAGAGGCAAAAGGACCCTTCACACAGCTTCTCTTTTCCTTTGTAGTAGTAGCAGCAATGCAATGACGACAGTAGCCTTCTCCTGTACACAGCCAGCTCTCCAGTTGCTCCCTGCTGAATGCAGGCTGGGAGTCTGACACATCTGCTTTAAATAGGGAGCATGAGGCTCCCGGATTGGACCATCAATTCGGACTCATCAGGTAGTTCATACTCTAGCAAGCCAACCTCATTAGCCTGGCTCAAGTCACCACACTCCTCCCCCTCAAAGTCCAAGGAATCCCCTCGGTTTGCTTCCCTCAGGGTTCTTTTCCTCCGCTTGAGCGGATCCTCCAACTCGGCCTTTGATGTCGGCGGTGTGTAACAGTTGGGCGCCCATCACTTCCACCACAAACGCCAGAGGTCTGGTTCCTCGTCCACTTCAGGTGGTAGGGAAATCACTACATCTTCGTACCATGTCCATTTTGGACCCTGAGGTCTCCATCAAGGGTACAGGGGATGCGTTATTGGCCTGTTGAGAGGGTCTCTGCTCGTCCCGAGGGCTGCAGGGTGGACTCGGCTCCGGAATGGGTGAGAGCTTGAGGCCCGGACCTGGTCCAGGTGTTTCCTTACCACTGCCTCGCCTGCGTGTACTCGGTAGGATACCGGACCGGTCCTGGAGTCCTGGACTCGACTGTTCCGGTTATCCAGGCGAGTCCATTTGCATAATTTCCGACCCAAATTCTCTCCCCCGCTTCAGGGTGCCTCTCTCGGCAAGTGTTGTTATGGCCCCTGCATTGGGCTTCCTGGTGTCTTTCCACTTTTCCTCAACAACATCTTTGGCAACAACAGGCTCAGTCTGGTGCGGTGCCGTCTGCCCATCAGTAATTCTGCTGGCGCAGTTCCTGTAGTGGTGTGTGGAGTGGTCCTATAGTCAAATAGCCACCTTGAGAGTTTCCTCTCTAATGAGGCCGCTGGCTGTTTTTTCAACCCGGCCTTCAACGCCTGGACTGCTCTCTCCGCTCGCCCATTTGATGCCGGGTGATAAGGTGCCGTCTTGATGTGCCGGATCCCATTTGATTTCATAAATTCTGTGAACTCTAGGCTGGTGAACACTGAATAATTATTGGAAACTAATACCTCTGGGATCCCGTGCGTTGCGAATGAGGTGCGCAGCTTTTCAATGGTTGCCGTTGTGTTTGCCGAGTTTAATTTATAGATGTCTAACCACTTGGAATGGGCATCTATTATCACCAGAAACATGGACCCCATAAATGGGGCTGCAAAATCGACATGGAGTCGCGACCATGGTCTGCCTGGCCACTCCCACGGGTGCAGCGGGGCTGCCGGTGGTGCCTTCTGCCCCTGTTGGCACTGCTGGCACGGTCCTACCAGTTTCACTATGTCTGCGTCCAGACCTGGCCACCAGATGTAGCTCCTGGCCAGCATCTTCATTTTTGATACTCCAGGGTGCCCATGGTGTAGTTTGGCCCGATGGCCCTGCCTTGGGATGGTGACCCGTGCTCCCCACAGCAGTATCCCGTCTTCCATCGTGATCTGCTCCCTCCTGCTCCAGTATGGGCGGAACTGTGGATGGACCGGTCTTTCCAGCTGCCCTGTTAGCACCAGGTGCTTTACCTTCGCCAATACTGGGTCTTTCTGCTTCCACTGGAGTATATTGTGTGCATCCACCGGGGGTATCCATAACGTTTAATGTCATCACGGGCTCCTCCATCCTGGGTACCAATGGTGCAGTGTCCGGTAACAGTATCCGGCTTAAGGCATCGGCATTTGCTACTCTAGTCCCTGGTCGGTGCTCCAATCGATTCTGATATGCCACCAGCAATAATGCCCAACGCTGGATCCAGGCTGACGCTATCAATGGCACTGCTTTGTCTTCCTTCAGTAGGCCCAGCAAGGGTTTATCTGTTACGATCGTAAATTTTCACCCATATAAATACTAGTGAAATCTTTTGACTGCGAAGATTATCGCCAGTCCTTCCTTTTCAATCTGGGCACATTTTCGCCCTGCCATTGCCAGGGTCCTGGAAGCATACACTATTGGCCGCTCTTGTCCGTTCTGCCACCTGTGTGCCAGGACTGCGCCCACTCCATATGGGGACACATCACAGGTGAGTACCAATTCCTTCTTGGGGCCATAATGTACCAATACATTTTCGGATGAGAGTTGCTGTTTAATTTTCTTGAAGGCCCTGTCCTGGTGGGCCGACCATTCCCAAGTTTGTCCCTTTTTTAGCAACTGGTGGAGGGGATCCAGAAGGGAGGCCCTATTCTGTATGAATTTCCCATAGTATGTTACCAATCCTAAAAACGACCGGAGTTCCTGGACGGTTGTGGGAGCTGGGGCATCTTTTATTGCTCGCACCCAATCCTCTAGAGGATGTAGGCCCGACTTATCCACTTTGTACCCGAGGTAGGTTACTTGTGGTGCTAAAAAGAGGCATTTCTCCCTTTTCAGACGCACTCCCGCTGCTGCAAATCTCCTGAGAACTTCCTCCAGGTTCTGTAGATGTTCCGCCCTTGTTTTACCCGTAATGAGAACATGATCTAGGTAAATGGCAACTTGTGGTAACCCCTGTAGGATGCTCTCCATGGTCCTTTGGAATATGGCACAAGCTGACGAAACCCCGAAGGGCAATCTTTTATACAGGAAGAGGCCTTTCAGCGTATTTATTGTGGCGAATTTCTGCGAATCCTTGTCCAGCCGTGGTTGCAGGAATGCGTGGCTCATGTCCAGTTTTGTGAATAGGAGTCCTCCTGCCAACTTTGCGTACAGGTCCTCAATCCTGGGAATTGGGTATTTGTCTCGCTGAGAGTAACTATTTATTGTCTGTTTGAAATCTCTGCAAAGGCGCACCGAGCCATCCGGCTTTAAGATAGGAACCACGGGTGCCGCCCGGCCCGTGAACTGGACTAGTTTTATTATTCCTTCCTGCTGTAATCTTTTGATTTCCGCATCAACCTTTTCCCTTAACGCAAATGGTACCAGTCGGGCTTTGCAAAACTTTGGGACAGCCTCCGGGTCGACGTGCAATTTTGCCTTGACTCCTTTGATTGTCCCTAGGCCTTCCCGAAAAATCTCCGGATATTTGCTCAGGGCCTCACTCAGGTGACCATTTTCCAGCTGAAAGATATTTATCCAATCTAGCTGGATCTCTTTTAGCCAATTTCGCCCTAATAGGCTCGATCCCGAATCTTCCACTACCATTAATGGGAGCCTAACTAATTGTTTCCCGTAAGCAACTGGTACGTGGGTTGTACCCATCACTTTCAGTGGTTCCTCCATGTAGGTCCTCAGCCTTGCTGAGGTTTGGTCAGGGCTAAGGGTTGGAGTCCAGTGCGTATCTTGTTAAACTCTGTCTCCACTGTGACCGATACAGCTGCACCTGTGTCGACCTCCATTAAAATTGAACGTCCATTCAGTCTCACTGACAATTTGATGGGTTCTGATTTTGTCATCGCTACGCACAGTAGCTGTTCCTCGTCAGAGGCAGGGGGAGCTTCCAGGTTGTGCATTCTCCTGTCCCTCGGCCTGTGTGTTCTTTTCGGCCATCTTGGTTTAGGAGACTTGCTTTTCCTCTGTGCATCCTGACACTGGCAATCAGAGCAATGTTGTGTCGGGTGGGGCTCTACAGGAACCTCTGTCACCCTGGGCTTAACCTGACCTTGTCCAAGTGCGGTTCTATAAGCGGCCTTGGCTCTCTCGTATCCAAATCCTTCTGAAGGGCTGCTATGAAGTGGCCTGCCCTGTAGTGATGGTCCCCTAACCCAGTCTCTCTGGGGTTGGCCTCTACCTCCATCGGGATACCTTGAAGCTAATGCGCTCCGCTTGTTCTAACGACAAGGCCAGCTGTGATGCCTGTTTGCAGTCCAGCTGGGTCTCTGCCAACAGGCATTTCTGTATAGTCATATCGTTAATTCCGCACACCAATCGGTCTCAGAGCATCTCATTTAGTGTTTCCCCGAATTCACAAGCTTCCACCAGACATCTTAGCCTTGTTAGGAAACTGGTGATTGACTCCCCCGCTTCTCAAAATGTGGAGTAAAAACGGTCCCTCCGCAGGATCAGGGGTGGCTTAGGGTCATAATATTCTTGCACTAAGTTTGACAGCTCTTGGAAGGACTTTGTGTCCGGTGCCTCCGGGAAGGTTAAACTGCGCATAATCGCAAAAGCTGCTGGTCCACACGCAGTCAGCGGGATAACCCTTTGCTTCTCATCTGAGGTTATGTCGTTTGTCCTGAAGAAATACTTCATCCTTTCCACATATTGGGCCCAGTCCTCCACTGCGGGGTCAAAAGAGTCCAACTTCTCAAACAGCGGCATGTTTTCTCAACAATGGTTTACCCTCAATATGTGCGGTGATTCAGCAAGTTCCTTCAGGTCACTCCTTTTTCCTTGTCGCCACTGTAATAACTCCACGGAGGCAAAAGTCCCGTCACCAAGTTACTTTATTTACACCATACATCTGTACACAGTTAGCTCTCCAGTTCGGAACCGCCCGAAACAAAAAACAAAACAGAAAGGAAACTTAAAGCATCAAATTAAAATGTGAATATCAGGGTCAATAGCGCACCCAGTCCCTGCGGTGCCCAGTGGGCACAGAAGGTGTGAACTATGCCCTAGGACACTGCATGCTCCCTCTCCAGGGACACCTGGCCGCGAATATAGCCACGGTAGAGGGGCAGACAGTCAGGGTGGATGACCCCTCTCGATCACCTGCTGCCTGGACCTGTTGATGGCATGCCTCGCTAGGCACAGGAGCAGGTTCACGAGGAGGTCGTCCTCCTGACCCACCCCCTTCCGCCCAGGTGCCCATAGATCAGGAGCGTGGGACTGAAGTGCAAACAAAATATCAATAAAAGATTTTTAAGGAAACTGAAAAGGGTGTGCAACCTATAACACTTAAAGTAGACATGGTCCACGGACTCCACAAGATTGCAAAAATGGCACGCTTGGGAGCCCGTGAACCGAAAGGACTTATGGTGCTGTATGCAGCACCCTCCACCCCAGGTCCCCAGTGGGGGGAGATCCCTCCGTAGAGAGACCTCGACTGCCCAGTGGCAACAAGGCCCGCCAAGGTGTGTCCGGGCGACAGGTGAGGATGCGGTAGTAGAAGGTGTGCAGCAGCAGCCCGTACAGGAAACGCTTCCATGGGGTGGCAAAAGGCACAAATGGCATTTCCATGAGGCGGCTCAAACTGTGGGGCACCTGACCCAGGGGGGTGGGGGGAGGGGGTCCAGGTTTGGGGCTAATATGAAATTCTGTCTGAGCAGGGGTACGCTCGGGCGGGATCCCACCGCACAGTTGCGCCTCCTCGAGACCGCTGTGCCCTCGAGTCCAAGCACGACCGTCCCAAAGTCTTGGAGGGCTTTGTGCGGGGGTGGCCATCAAGCAAGCGGCCACTCAGCCAGCTCGTGGGGGTTCATCCAACCCGCTCCTCTGCCACCCAGCATGTCCCCAATTCTGGTCACCTCAGCATCCACAGCCCTCCTCTCTGCCAACCACTTGAAGTTATACAGTTGGAGGAGCGGATTCCTGAGCAGCAGCTCTCTCATGATAGCCATTACTTCTGACGGGGGAGAGCTGCGTCGCAAGGCGACCGTGTTCCAGACAGTGAGAAGATCCTGGTAAAAGACGAGCAATGCCTGCAGGGAGGTCGGAATGCGCCCCAGATTGAAATGCAGGAGCTGCACATCATAATTCAGGCCGTGCAACTGGCGGAAGAAATATGTCATCAGGGCACACCATCGTGAAGAAGGCTCAATGGAAAGGTATCTCTGCAGAGTCTGGAGGCGGAAGGTCACCACCTGGGTGCGAAGGCACACCAGCGCCTGACCGCCCTCCCTAAGCGGGAGATGCACAACATCAGCAGAGACCCAGTGCAGTCTGTTGTCTTAGAAGAACCGGACAAGAGTCTTCTGGATGTTTGTGACAAAGTTAGGGGGAGGGGTCAAAGTGACCAACCGGTACCACAACATGGAGGTGATCAGCTGGTTTATGACGAGAACTCGCGGCCTAAGACAGCACTTGGAGCAGTCCTGTCCATCAACCAGGCGCCATGGTTAGTAAGTTTGCAGATGACACCAAGTGGACAGTGAAGAAGGTTATCTCAGATTGCAACGGGATCTTGATCAATTGGGCCAGTGGGCTGATGAATGACAGATGGAGTTTAATTTAGATAAATGCGAGGTGATGCATGTTGGTACTTGAACCAGTGCAGGACTTACTCAGTTAATGGTAGGGCATTGGGGAGAGTTACAGAACAAAGAGATCTCGGGATACAGGTTGATAGCTCCTTGAAAGTGGAGTCACAGGTGAACAGAGTGGTGAAGGAGGCATTCAGCATGCTTGGTTTCATTGGTCAGAACATTGAGGAGGAGTTGGGACATCTTGTTGAAGTTGTACAAGACATTGGTCAGGCCACGCTTAGAATACTGTGTCCAGTTCTGGTCACCCTATTATAGAAAGGATATTATTAAACTAGAAAGAGTGCAGAATAGATTTACTAGGATGCTACCGGGACTTGATTGTTTGAGTTATAAGGAGAGGCTGGATAGACTGGGATTTTTTCCTCCGGAGCGTAGAAGGCTGAGGTAATTATAGAGATCTATGATATAATGAGAGGCATAGATCAGCTAGATAGTCAATATCTTTTCCCAAAGGTAGGAGAGTCTAAAACTAGAGGGCATAGGTTTAAGGTGAGAGGGGAGAGATACAAAAGGGTTCAGAGGGGCAATTTTTTCACACAGAGGGTGGTGAGTGTCTGGAACAAGCTACCAGAGGTAGTCGTAAAGGCGGGTACAATTTTGTCTTTTAAAAATTTACATGGGTAAGATGAGTATAGAGGGATATAGGCCAAATGCTGGCAATTAGGACTAGTTTAGGGGCTTAAAAAAAGGGCGGCATGGACAAGTTGGGCCGAAGGGCCTGTTTCCATGCTGTAAACCTCTATGACTCTATGACTCTATTCTAGTGAGAAAGAAAGACTCTATGGGAAGGATGCATCTTCCCAACTAAGGAAGTTAAAGATAATATCAAATTGAAGGAAAAAGCACAAAATTCTGTGAAGATCAAAGGCAGAGAAGATCATTGAACAGAACTTAAAGAATAGAAAGGAATGACTAAAAGAATAATAATGTTTAATTTAGAGTATGAATGTCGGCAAGATAGAAATATAAAAAACAGATTAAAAGTTTCTCATGTGACTGGTAACTAATGTGAATATTGGTCCTCGAGAGAGAGGGAGTCTGAGGAATTGATAGAGAAATTTTTAAAAAGCTGGATCATTGAACAGGTATTTTGTGACTGCCTTCACTGTTACGGATCCAAATAAGACCCCAGAAATCAATGGAAATCAAGAGTGAAAGGGACAAAGGGAGCCGAAAACAATTACAATCACCAGGGAAAGGATACTAGTAAAAGCTGACACATTACAGGACCTGATGCATTTCACCCTAGAGTCTTAACAGAAGTGGTTGGTGCGATAATAGATGCATTTGTTGCAATTTTCCAAAATTCCCTCAATTCTGGAAAGGTCCCATCAATAACTAACGAATAGTACCTCTCTATTCAAGAAAGGAGTAAAATAGAAAGCATGAAATTACAGGCCGATTAGTCTAACACCTGTCATCGGGAAAATGCAAGGATTTATCATCAAGCAGGTTATAAAGGGCACATAGAAACTCTTAAAGCAATCAGAATGAGACAACATAATTTTGTAAAAGGGAAAATTGCCTTTGACAAAGTCACAAGCAACGTTCATAAAGGGGAACCAGTGCATATGTTGTGTTTGGATTTTCAAATGGCATTTGATAAGGTGCCACAATAAAAGTTATTACACATATTAAGAGCTCATATTGTAGGAGGCATGGTTAACTAATAGGAAACAGAGTACGTACAAATGTCATTTTTGGGTTTGCAAGATGTGATAAGTGAAGTGCCACAGGGATCAGTGCTGGGGTGTCAACTATTTACAACCTATATCAATGACTTGGACAAAAGGACCAAATGTATGGCAGCTAAATTTGCTGATGACACAAAGATATGTAGGAAAGTAATTTTAGCGGAGAAGGCAATGGCCCCGATCTGCCATTCAGTGTCAAAGAGGGAGTGTCCGAAAATGACTATCATTTATACTTCTCACTTACCACTTTACTGTGGAGACTTTGCACCTAATCATGTTGGCTGCAGCAGGGATGTGATGCTGAATGCAGTGGAGAGGCTAAATCCTGAGCATAATTTCAGTGCAGCCAGGCCCTCCTTCCTCATTGTGAACTAAACTGTCTTAGAGTTTTAAATGGAGCTGCCAACCCCAACACTGCACAATCTCTCCTCATTGACAGTGCTACCTCCACCTCATAGACGTTGCTCACCTCCCCAAGTCACCTCACAAAAATGCTCTGTTTCCCCCTCACCCCAGACAATGCCCAACAATGCTCAATCCCTCACCACACGTAAATGCTCAGTTCCCACTCCCACCCTAACAATGCTCAATCACCTTCACTTCCAACATTGTTCAAGGTACTAACCAGACACTCCCAACATTGATCAGACCAGAGTCAAGCATTCCAGAAAGTGAGTCAGTAGGCATGGGGGTTATCCGTGAGACTGAGACTGAGCATTGCTGAGGAAGACATGAGACTGAACACATTAATGTGGGTGGGAGGGGGTTGGCGGGGGGTGGGGGCACGAGACTGAATATTGCTGTGGTGCTTTGAGATCCAGAGTTACTGAGAATTTTGTTGGCTTTATATCAGCTTTACACCTGAATGACAAGTCCACAGGCAAAAAAATGCTTGTAACAACATCTGCAGCCCTGTCCAACATGGATTAAGTGAGATAAAATACAAGTAGCTGAGTCAAAAGGCAGATGAAATACAAGCCTTTGCTGGCAAAAATGACATGAAGTGCTTAGAACAATAACCATAGAATCATAAAATCCCTACAGTGCAGATGGAGGCCATTTAGCCCATCAAGTCTGCACCAACTCTCCAAAGAGCATCTTCTATTTCTTGTGTCCTCAGCCAGCCAGCTCCTCTCAGCTACTCAGTGCTGATGGGACTATGCTGCTCAGAGAAATCTTAGATCCTGGAGAGATGTACTCAGCATTTCTATAACATCCTTACCAGACCATTCCACATCAATGATGAAGCTATAAATAGGCTGCCCTGCTCAAGGCACTCCAACACTGCTCGAAACAGAGAAACCTGGAGAGCGATTATTGAGTGGCAAAGCCTCTGGAGCTGATTGAATTCCAATGGAGATCTGTAAATCTGGTGGATCACCGCTGCTTCAGAAAGCTCACCCACCTCTTCCAGTCCACGTGGGAGCAAAGGGTCCTTCTACAAGACTTTAAAAATGCCGCATTATTCACATCTACAAACATAAAGGCAACCTCCAGTCCTGTGACAATCATAGAGGAGTATCTCTCCTGCCTATTGCTGGAATGATCCGCACCAGAATCTTTCTAAACTGGCTCATTTTATATCTTGAAAAGTGCTTAGTTCCAGATAGTCATTGTGGTTTTAGAAAAGGTAGGGAAACCATCAACATGGCGTTTGCTGCTTGTCAACTGCAGGAAAAGTGCCAAGAACAAAATGCTGACCGATGCACCAACTTTGTCAACCTAACCAAAGCTTTTGACACTGTCAGCCACGAAGCGCTCTGGAAGATTATGTGCAAGTTTGGGTGCCCAGACAAATTCATTTGGATGATTCGAAAGTTCCATGATGACATGCAGGCCCACATCCTTGACAACAATGAGACATTGGCTCCTTTCCTTGTCACCAATGGAGTGAAACAAGGCTGTGTATTGGCACCAGCCCTCTACAACATTGTGTTCTCAGCCAGACTCACTGACATCTCCCAGGATGAGGACTCAGGCATAGACATCAACTATTGAATAGACAGCAAGCTCTTCAACCTGCGACGTCTCCAGGTCAAGACCAAGGTCCTCATTGATAGACTGCATGACTTTCTATTTACTGATGACTGTGCATTAAATGTTGGAAGTGAGGTCGACATGCAGCACATTATGGACCAGTTCACCGCATCAGTCTCAGCACAATGAAGACAGAAGTCACGTTACAACCTGCTCCAGAAAACAAGAGCCAACAGCGAAAGTAAACAAGCAGAAGCTGACTGCTATGGACAAGTTCACCTATCTTGGTAGCACCCTCTCACGCTGTCTTCATACTGATGAGACCGATGCCAGAATTGCCAAGGCCAGAGTGCCCTTCGGAAGAGTTCGCTATTCAATATGGGAACGTAGAGGGGGTGAGACTGAAAACCAAGTTCAAGGTCTATCGAGCAGTCCATTCTCTAGGTGACCAAGACTTGTACTGTCTACCAGCGACACACAAAGAAAATCAATCGCTTCCACCGTTGCTGCTTTCACAAACTCAACATCAAGTGGCAAGACAAAATCCCAGACACAGGTCCTCAGGAGAACTGGACATGTCACCAAAATGCCCAATAACCAACGCCCTAAGTGAATCTTCTACAGTGAACTGCAGAGTGCAGCACGCTCCTGTGGTGACCAGAAGAAACATTTCAAGGATATCCTGAAAACCTCCCTCAAGAACTTAAAAATTGATACTGCATCATGGGAGACTCTTGCCCAGGATCACTCAGCCTGGAAGAGTACAATTGTCAAAGGTACTATAGCATGTGAGAAGCAATAGATAGCATCAGCCCGAAACAAATATACTATATAAATGTAAGGTGTGAATTACTGCAGCCCTTACATTACGGATATAGCAATGTCAATGATGAGCCCCTGTTTACTAAGGCCTGACAGGGCAATGAAAAAATCTGCTCCACAATGAACTGCCAGGTCTGACTGAAAGTGTCAGACAATTGCAATGATTCCATTTTCAGGAGGAAATCCAAGATGGCAGGTTTTATTGGAGGATGTGCAATGCTCCTTGGCTTTGTTGGCAACTCAAGTCTCAGGAATATCATTTCTTGAAATCATTTTCTATCTTCATGGATGAATGCTAAATTAAAGGGTAAAGCTGTACCACATACTATAATCTATAGTCTAAGGCATATGTGAATTTCTATCTGAGGTTAATCATGAGTCTATAAAAGGCAATTTTAAAAATTGAAATGTCAATCAAAGCCAAGACCTTGTTGGACAACTTCCCTGACCACAGTTCTTCAAATCGAAGGTTTCTTTCATAATTTTTCAACAGGCTGGTATTAATTAGCAGTCTCCTTTTCCCGAGGACTGTTGTCATATAAAAATATGCATAGAGTTCTCGTTCAGAATCCAACATTGTAATGTGAGAATTGGAAGTAAACACAAGGCTCACAGAATTCTGACAGTTTACTGAAGTATTAACCCATGCTGGTCTGATAACATATGGCTTCCTTCATCTAATAAAGCTAGAAATTCCACATTACTGAGTCTAGTTGACTGGAGACTTGATGCTAATAGCAAAGGGAAGGAGTTACATTAACAGTCCAGGATCAGAGAAATGAAACATTATTAGGCCAAAGTTGGTTACAAGAATAGAGAGGAGCAAGGCCATGAAAAACTTTAAACACAAGAAAAGTAATTTCTCATTTGAGGTGTTGGAGGGCGAGCAGTTAAAGTAGGTTATGAGGAGAGGGAGATGGAGTTAACAGGATATCTTATTGGATGGGTTATGTAGCATAGATGTTTGAATGGACTAAAGTTTCTGGGGATTGAAGGATAGGAAGGGGATCAGGAAGGTACTGAAGTAAGCTTGTAAGATGACAAAGGCATGGATGAGAGTTTAAGTAGCAGATAGGCTGAGCTCGGGACAGAGATGGGACAGAGGTGACCCAGACCCTGCAACCAACCCCCTCTCCCCTCCCCCCCTCATCCCCATAAACCTGCACATTCACCATGGCTAATTCACTTAACCTATACATGTTTGGACACTAAGGGGCAATTTAGCATGGCCAATCCACCTAACCCGCACGTCTTTGGAGTGTGGGAGGAAACTGGAGCACACGGAGGAAACCCACACAGACATGAGGAAAATTGCAAACTCCACACAGACTGTCACCCAAGGCCAGAATTGAACCCGGGTCCCTGGTACTGTGAGGTGGCAGTGCTAACCACTGTGCCACCGTGGAAAAATTCAATGAAACAGGCAGCCACAGGAAAAATTTGGATGTCAAGATGTTTGAGGACTTTGAGGGGGAAAAGGGATTTGTGTGGGAGGGAGGAGGTGTTTGTTGGAGTATGGTGCTGGGGTCCATGTTGGAGGTGAAGTGTGGTGTTGGAGTGTTATGTACAATGGCAAAAGCTCAAAAAGAGAGCATTTAAAACAATGCGAGGACAGCATTGAAATGGAGTGAAGAATTTAAGTACAGAGGAATACCCACAAAGTGAGCAATTATTAATTCACGCTTTACTATTTAACTGTGCCAGAGGCCACCTACCTTAAATATATCCATAAAGGCAAGGTCAAAAGCAGCAGCTTTAATTAAGTAACTACCCAGGAGATATAAAAAACTAAATATACAAAGCAGAGAAATAGACATAACCATTAGAAATCAAATTAAAATCATTTTATAACCATAATTTAGTGAATCAGCATGAGAGAGAAATAAATAATTGCTGCAGAATAACTAAGGAACAAAGAACAGAGCTCTGATGAAGAGTCATCCAGACTTGAAACATTGGCTCTATTCTTTCTCCACAGATGCTGTCAGACCTGCTGAGATTTTCCAGCATTTTCTGTTTTTGTTTCAGATTACCAGCATTCGCAGTAAATTGCTTTGATCTTTCTTCTCAAGTCGATGCTTGACTGAGCTAACCTCCCGTTCCACCAGGCTATTGAACTGTAGGTATAGGGGACAACTCGTGATATGCTCAAAGTCCCATGTATGCAAATTCCCTAAACTCACTGGACATGACCAAGGGCATGTTGTCCGTCATTATCCTCTGAGGGAGGCCGTGTATGGTGAAGTGTCTCTTGAGTTTGATTATGACCATGTTGCTCTCCATATCTGGAAAGTGTTCGGGTTCGAACACCAGAGTACAAGTCAGCAAGAACAAAGAGTTGTTCACCATTCCATTCAAAAACGTCAGCCGCCGTGAGTGACCATGGGAGGCCTGGGACCTCATGTAAGTTCAATGGCTCTTTGGCTTGATGAAACTTGAGTGGCTTACAAAGTGGACACCTGGATAATGCCCTGTCCGCATACATGGAGAGCCAGTATAGTGATTCCTTTAGCCCTGTATCCGGTTGCTTCCAGCCCTGGGTGCCCTTGGGGGAATTGCTGGGTGTAATACCTCTGCAGAGAGGTGGAATGATGAATCGCAGCCCTCGCAATATCAGTCCTTCTTGGACAATCAGTTCATCTCCAATGGTGAAGAATGTGTGGAGCTTGTGGGGAAGCTTCCTGAGAATTCTGGCCAGCCCCTCATGATGAGATCATGCAGTTGTCTGCATGTGATGTTGCCTGCAAGGCCTGTTTGAGTTCCTGAATTCTACAAGAAGGCAACATCTCTATTGTCTTGAGGTGAAATTCTCTGGTCTCCCAGCCATGTGTTTCACAGTGGTGGGAGGTGGTGTGCTGTTCACTAGTGGCAGGATTCTCTGGTCCCACTGCTGTCAATGGCATTTCCCATTGGTGTCACCCCACACCTCCGGGAAACCCACAGGAGGGGGTGCCCTGATGGCAAGACAAGAGAATCCCATTGGTGTGAACGGCTGGAGAATTCCAGCCATTATGTCTATGTCTTCCTCACAATCGCAATGATCTGTAACAGGTAGGAATGTTCTGGAATGGGCATCAGACAAGTACAACTCCTTACCATATTTGTAGACAATGCTGAGATTGTAACGTTGCAGTTTTAACATCATGCGCTGCAACCGTGACACAGTGTGAAGAGGCTTTTTTGAGTGGCTGATGATCAGTTTCAACAGTTGCAGGATGACCATACATGAAGTCATGAAATTTCTGACAATGAAGACTAGAGTGAGGAGCTCCTTTTTGATCTGAACATAAAGAGTCCCAGTGTCAGTGAAGGAACCCGAAGCAAAGGCTATTGGTCTGTTGTTCTGGATACAGACTGTGAAAAGTCGGTGCTGGGAGGCAAATACCGATAGGAGTACAGGTGCCCAAACATCTAAGTATTGTAGCTGGGAGTGCCTGTTTGATTTTGTTTAATGCAACAGTATGGTAGTCCTTCCAACACCATTCGACACCTTGGTGGATGAGCTGACAAAGGGTCCGGTGATTGCAAGGGTAGCACAGTGACACAGTGGTTAGCACTGCTCCCTCATAGCACCAGGGTCCGATTCCTGGGTAACTGTCTGTGCGGAGTCTGCATATTCTCCCCGTGTCTGTGTAGGTTTCCTCTGGGTGCTCCGGTTTCCTCCCACAGTCCAAAAGATGTGCTGGTTAGGTGCATTGGCCATGTTAAATTCTCCCTCAGTGTACACGAACAGGTGTCGGAGTGTGGCGACTGAGGGATTTTCACAGCAACTTCATTGCAGTGCTAATGTAAACCTACTTGGTGTCGTAGTTTGCAGGAAGACTTAGACAGGTTGCAAAGTTGGGCCGAGAGGTGGCGGATGGAGTTTAATGCGGAGAAGTGTGAGGTAATTCACTTTGGTAGGAATAACAGATGTGTTGAGTATAGGGCTAACGGGAGGACTTTGAATAGTGTGGAGGAGCAGAGGGATCTAGGTGTATGTGTGCATAGATCCCTGAAAGTTGGGAATCAAGTAGATAAGGTTGTTAAGAAGGCATATGGTGTCTTGGCGTTTATTGGTAGGGGGATTGAATTTAGGAGTCGTAGCGTTATGTTGCAACTGTACACAACTCTGGTGCGGCCGCACTTGGAGTACTGTGTGCAGTTCTGGTCCCCACATTACAGGAAGGATGTGGAGGCTTTGGAGAGGGTGCAGAGGAGGTTTACCAGGATGTTGCCTGGTATGGAGGGGAGATCCTATGAGGAGAGGCTGAGGGATTTGGGATTGTTTTCGCTGGAAAGGCGGCGGCTAAGAGGGGATCTTATTGAAACATATAAGATGATTAGAGGTTTAGATAGGGTGGATAGTGATAGCCTTTTTCCTCTGATGGAGAAATCCAGCACGAGGGGGCATGGCTTTAAATTGAGGGGGGGTAGTTATAGAACCGATGTCAGGGGTAGGTTCTTTACCCAGAGGGTGGTGAGGGATTGGAATGCCCTGCCAGCATCAGTAGTAAATGCGCCTAGTTTGGGGGCGTTTAAGAGATCCGTAGATAGGTTCATGGACGAAAAGAAATTGGTTTAGGTTGGAGGGTCACAGTTTTTTTTTTAACTGGTCGGTGCAACATCGTGGGCCGAAGGGCCTGTTCTGCGCTGTAATGTTCTATGTTCTATGTTCTATGTTCTACTTGTGACAATAATAAATAAACTTTTTTTAAAACTTGGAAAGACAAGGAAACGTTGCAAAGTGTGCTTGTCCAGGGGAATGGACACCTGCCGTATTGCCTTAGACTTGTTTGGATCAGACTTCACACCATCAGCTGTGAGTAAGTGATGCACTTTTTTGATTTGATTTGATTTATTATTGTCACATGTATTAGTATACAATGAAAAGTGTTGTTTCTTGCGCGCTATACAGACAAAGCATACCGTTCATAGAGAAGGAAGGGTGAGAGTGCATGTAGGGAACCTGGTTGACTCTGAATCTGCATTTAGCAGGGCTGAGCTTTAAGTGTATATTCCTGATTCTGTTGAGGACCAAACACAGGCATGCATCTTGTTCTTGCATTGTGTGGCCCCAGACCAAGATGTCATCGACAATTGTTTTGCAGGGTTGGCCTGCAAAGAGTTGCTCCATATATCACTGGAAGACCTTGCTGCCAGTGGAGATTCCTTAGGGCATACAGAGAAAACAGTATCTGCCCACTGGAGATATGAATGTAGTGAGCTTCGAGGATTCTTCGTCCAGTGGGATTTACTAGAACTCGCATTTCGCATTCAAGGTGCTGAGAACCTTGACATTGGGCATGTCACCTATCACCTATTCCACTCTCTTCACAGGATGATGAGGTCTAAGCAGCACTTTGTTTAGGAAAACTGGGTCAATGCAGATCCTGACCCTGCTATCTTTCTTTACGATGTGGATATGCTGGTGTTGGACTGGGGTAAACACAGTAAGAAGTTTAACAACACCAGGTTAAAGTCCAACAGGTTTATTTGGTAGCAAAGGCCACACAAGCTTTCGGAGCTCCAAGCCCCTTCTTCAGGTGAGTGGGAATTCTGTTCACAGAATTCTGGTTGACTCTGAATTCTGTGAACAGAATTCCCACTCACCTGAAGAAGGGGCTTGGAGCTCCGAAAGCATGTGTGGCTACTGCTACCAAATAAACCTGTTGGACTTTAACCTGGTGTTGTTAAACCTCTTACTATCTTTCTTTACTGCAGCCACCATTGCTGAAATCCATTCTGAGGCCTAGTATATGGGCTGTGACACCCAGTGTCGTCATCCGATCCAGTTCATCGACTAATTTCTGCTTCATTGCTCGTTCCAGACTCCCACCACCCTCTGAAAAAGTTTTTCCTCACATCCCCTCTAAACTTCCTGCCACTTACCTTAAATCTATGCCCCTGGTCATTCATCCCTCTACCAAAAGGAAAAGTTTCTTCCTGTCTACTGTATCAATGCCCCACATAATTTAATACATCTAAATCATGTCCCCCCTCAGTCTCCTGTGTTCTAAGGAAAACAGTCTATCCAATCTCTCTTCATAACTAAAACTCTCCAGCCCATGCAACATTCTGGTGAACCTCCTCTTCACCGTTTCCAATGCTACCACATCCTTCCAATAGTGTGGATTCCAGAACTACACACAATATTTTAGCTGTGGTCTAACCAATGTTTCACATAGTTCCCGCATAACCTCCCTGCTCTTAAACTCTCTGCCTTAGCTAATTAAGGCAAGTGTGCCTTCTTAACCACTTTATTCACCAGTCCTGCTAACTAAAGGAACTGGTGTATATGCGCACCATGATCCTTCTGATCCTTGGTGTTTCTCAGATCTTGTATTCCCTTACCTTGTTTGTCTTGCCCAGGTGCATCACTTCACACGCTTATCCAGATTGAACTGCATTTAGGAACATAAGAACTAGGAGCAGGAGTAGGCCATCTGGCCCCTCGAGCCTGCTCCGCCATTCAATAAGATCATGGCTGATCTTTTTGTGGACTCAGCTCCACTTACCCGCCTGCTCACCATAACCCTTAATTCCTTTACTGTTCAAAAATTTATCTATCCTTGCCTTAAAAACATTCAATGAGGTAGCCTCAATTGCTTCACTGGGCAGGGAATTCCACAGATTCACAACCCTTTGTGTGAAGAAGTTCCTCCTCAACTCAGTCCTAAATCTGCTTCCCCTTATTTTGAGACTATGCCCCCTAGTTCTAGTTTAACCCGCAAGTGGAAACAATTTCCCTGCTTCTATCTTATCTATTTCCTTCATAATCTTACATGTTTCTATAAGATCTCCCCTCATTCTTCTGAATTCCAATGAGTATAGCCCCAGTCTACTCAGTCTCTCCTCATAAACTAACCCTCTCAACTCCGGAATCAACCTAGTGAATCTCCTCTGCACCCTCTCCAGTGCCAGTACATCCTTTCTCAAGTAAGGAGACCAAAACTGTACCCAGTACTCCAGGTGTGGCCTCACCAGCATCTTATACAGCTGCAACATAATCTCGCTGTTTTTAAACTCCATCCCTCCAGCAATGAAGGACAAAATTCCATTTGCCTTCTTAATTACCTGCTGCACCTGCAAACCAACTCCTTGAGATTCCTGCACAAGGACACCCAGGTCCCTCTGCACAGTAGCATGCTGCAATTTTTTATCATTTAAATAATCGTCCATTTTGCTGTTATTCCTACCAAAATGGATGACCTCACATTACCAACATTGTACTCCATCTGCCAGATCCTCGCCCACTCACTTAGACTATCTATATCCCTCTGCACACTTTGCTCTTCCACCTATCTTAGTGTCATCTGCAAATTTTGACACACCACACTTGGTCCCCAACTCCAAATCATCTATGTAAATCGTAAACAATTGAGGTCCCAACACTGATCCCTGAGGCACACCACGAGTCACTGATCGCCAACCAGAAAAACACCCATTTACCCCCACTCTTTGCGTTCTGTTAGTTAACCAATCCTCTATCCATGCTAATACATTAATCATAACACCATTCACCTTTATCTTATGAAGCAGTCTTTGGTGTGGCATCTTGTCAAATGCCTTCTAGAAATCCAGATACACCACATCCACAGGTTCCCCATTGTCCACTGCACTTGTAATGTTCTCAAAGAATTCCACCAGATTAGTCAAACATGACCTGCCCTTCATGAACCCATGCTGCGTCTTACCAATGGGATAATTTATATCCAGATGTCTCGCTATTTCTTCCTTGATGATAGATTCAAGCATTTTCCTTACTACAGAAGTTAAGCTTACCAGCCTATAGTTACCTGCCTTTTGTCTACCTCCTTTTTTAAACATTTGCTGTTTTCCAATCTGCGGGAACCACCCCAGAGTCCAACGAATTTTGATAAATTACCACTAGTGCATTTGCTATTTCTCCCGCCAAGTCTTTTAGTACCCTGGGATGCATTCCATCAGGACCAGGAGACTTGTCTACCTTTAGCCCCATTAACTTGCCCAACACTACCTCTTTCGTGATAATGATAGTTTCTAGGTTCTCACCTGCCATAGCCTTCCTGTCATCAATTTTTGGCATGTTATTTGTGTTTTCCAATGTGAAGACCGACACAAAATACCTGTTCAATGCCTCAGCCATTTTCTCATTTCCAGTTATTACATCCCCCTTCTCATCCTCTAAAGGACCAATGTTTACTTTCGCCACTCTTTTTTGGTTTATATATTTGTAGAAACTTTTGCTATCTGTTTTTATATTCTGAGCTAGTTTACTCTCATAATCCAATTTACCTGTCTTTATAGCTTTTTTCGTGGCTTTCTGCTGACCTTTAAAGATTTCCCAATCCTCTAGGTTCCCTTTGGATGCATTTTCTTTCAATTTGATACCCTCCTTTATTTCCTTAGATATCCATGGCTGATTATCTCTTTTTCTACAGTCCTTCCTTATCACTGGTATATACTTTTGCTGAGCACTGTGAAAGATCGCTTTGAAAGTCCTCCACTGTTCCTCAATTGTGCCACCATAAAGTTTTTGCTCCCAGTTTACTTTAGCCAACTCCTCCCTCATCCCTTTATAGTGTCCTTTGTTTAAGCACAAGACACTGTTATTGGATTTTACCTTCTCAAGTTCCATCTGTATTTTAGAACATAGAACCAAGAACAGTACCGCACAGAACAGGCCCTTCGGCCCACGATGTTGTGCCGAGCTTTGTCTGAAACCCAAATCAAGCTATTTCCTCCCTATCATCCCGAAGTACTCCATGTGCCTATCCAATAGCTTCTTAAATGTTCCTAAAGTTTCTGACTCCACTATCCCTGCAGGCAGTCCATTCCACACCCCAACCACTCTCTGAGTAAAAAACCTACCTCGGACACCCTTCCTATATCTCCCACCATGAACCCTATATTTATGCCCCCTAGTTACACTCCATTCACCCGAAGAAATAGTCTTTGAACGTTCACTCTATCTATCCCCCTCATCATCTTATAAACCTCTATCAAGTCTCCTCTCAACTTCCTCCGCTCCAAGAGAAAAGCCCAAGTTCCCTCAACCTTTCCTCATAAGACCTACCCTCCAAACCAGGCAGCATCCTGGTAAGTCTCCTTTGCACTCTTTCCAGTGTCTCCACATCCTTCTTATAGTGAGGTGACCAGAACTGCACACAATATTCCAAATGTGGTCTCACTAAGGTCCTGTACAGTTGCAGCATAACCCCATGGCTCTTAAACTCAAACCCCCTGTTAATGAACGCCAACACACGATAGGCCTTCTTCTCGGCTCTATCCACTTGAGTGGCAACCTTCAGAGATCTATGGATATGAACCCCAAGATCTCTCTGTTCCTCCACATTCTTCAGAACCCTACCTTTGACCCTGTAATCCACATTTAAATTAGTCCTACCAAAATGAATCACCTCACGTTTATCAGGGTTAAACTCCATTTGCCATTTTTCAGCCCAGCTCTGCATCCTATCTATGTCTCTTTGCAGCCTACAACAGCCCTCCACCTCATCCACTACTCCACCAATCTTGGTGTCATCAGCAAATTTACTGATCCACCCTTCAGCCCCCTCCTCCAAGTCATTTATAAAAATTACAAATAGCAGAGGACCAAGCACTGATCCCTGTGGCACTCTGCTGGTAACCGGATTCCAGTCCGAAAATTTTCCATCCACCACCACCCTCTGTCTTCTGTTAGATAGCCAGTTACCTATCCAATCGGCCAAACTTCCCTCTATCCCACACATCCTTACTTTCTTCATAAGCCGACCATGGGGGACTTTGTCAAACGCCTTACTAAAATCCATGTATATGACATCAACTGCACTACCTTCATCTACATACTTAGTTATCTCCTCAAAAAATTCTATCAAATTTGTGAGGCAAGACTTGCCCTTCACAAATCCGTGCTGACTATCCCGGATTAAGCTGCATCTTTCTAAATGAATTTTAATTTCAACGATACTGTGATCGCTTCTTCCAAGAGGATCCCGAACTGCAAGATCATTAATTATTCCCGTCTCACTACACAGGACCAGATCTAGGATAGCTTGCTCCCTTGTCCGTTCCATTACATACTGTTCAAGGAAGCTATCGCGAATACATTCTATGAACTCCTTCTCAAGGCTGCCTTGACCGACCTGGTTTGACCAACTGATATGTAGATTAAAATCCCCCATGATAATTGCTGTACCATTTTTACATGCATCAGTTATTTCTTTGTTTATTTCTCGTCCCACCATGATGTCATTATTTGGAGGCCTATAGACTATGCCTATCAGTGACTTTTTCTCCTTACTATTTCTAATTTCCACCCAAATGGTTTCAACCTTTTTTTCCACAGAACCTATATCATCTCTCACTACCGCCCTGATATCATCCTTAAATATCAGAGCTACACCACCTCCCTGAACTTCCTGGCGGTCCGTCCGAACAGTTTGATATCCCTGGATATTCAACTCCCAGTCGTGACCATCCTGCAACCATGTATCTGTAATGGCCACCAAATCATACTCGTTCGTAATGATTTGTGCCGTCAACTCATTTACTTTGTTTCGAATGCTACGAGCATTCAGATAAAGTGCCCTTATGCTAGTTTTTGTACCTTCTTTTTGAATTCTAACACTTCCATTAATAACATCTTTTGAGTTCTCCTTCCTTTTAACTTTTTTCCTGATTTTTAATGTAGTTGGAACCTTCTCCCCACATTTTGTCCTTGCTCCCTCCTTCTCGGACTCCTTACATAGGTTTCCATCCCCCCTGGCATATTAGTTTAAACCGTCCCCAACCGCTCTAGCAAACACTCCCCCTCGGACATCACTGATCAGCCCATCTAACCATCCTGTCTATATCTTCCTGTAATCTAAGGCTATCCTCCTCACTAATTACCACCCCACCAATTTCGGTATCACCACAAATGTACCGATCAGCCCTCCTACAATCAGTCTAAATCACTTATCACAAACAGCAAGGGCCCCAACACTGATCCCTGCAGGACCCCACTGGACAGTCTTCCAGTCTGAAAAATACCCCTCAACCATCGCCCTCTGTGTCCTGCCACTCATCCAATTCTTCAAATTTCCTTGGATTTCATGGGCCATCAGTCTCCCATGTGGAATCTTATGGTACTGAGTCATGTAGCCTCATATGATATATTGCAAGTAGCTTCCCAATGATGTCCAGTATATTCTATCATTTCCGGGGCATGGTGTTCCAAAGTTTGTACATCTGGACCAATGTTGATCAACCCCAGCGTGGTCACAAAGACCCAAAAGTAGCTTTACATTTTGGTTAATGATGTGAAACTGGAAGCTGTTCTGCATGCAACCATACCTTCTTGCAGATGGTTTGTCCACCGTACACCATGAGGTCCACCTGAGCATTAAGGTCTGGTGCAGCATGTGGGTCTATTTCCCACAGCCTGGGCAGGACTTTGCACTTTGCTCCAATGTCGATCTTTACTTTTAATTTAGCATAACTGTTGGCAATGTTTAAGATGGTGAAAATCTCCCCCTTCGACACTCTCACAGTAGAGTGCTTTTGGAGATTCTGATTGAGCTCCAATTAATCTGAACCATGGAGCAGTGATCGGCTATGATGTGGCAATGGGCAGGCTGCTGTGATTTGGATCTGCAGAATTTTGCAAAATGGTTCCATTTGCCACATTTGTTGCTGCATTTACCAAACTCCAAACATGCAGTTATGTTCTGTGAATGATGACCACTGCTGTTGGAGCAGGGTGTGCAGTTTACCATGAAAACTTCAGTTTCCCGCATTAACTCTTTGTTGCTTCTTTCTGACTGCTCAATCAATGTACAGGTGCTGATAGTTGATTACAATGTCAGGTCTTTCTCACCAAGATCACGATGAACCCCATACACAAAGCTCATCAGTGATGGTGCCAAACACACATTTCTTTGCTAGGATTTTTAGAGTTATGATGTAGGACTGAATCAGCTATCAAAGTTTTGATTAAACATGTGTCTGTTTGATTTGATTTATTATTGTCACATATATTAGTATACAGTGAAAAGCATTGCTTCTTGCGCACTACACAGAAAAAAGCATACCGCTCATAGAGAAGGAAATGAGAGAGTGCAAAATGTAGTGTTACAGTCGTAGCTAGGGTGTAGAGAAAGACCAACTTAATGCAAGGTAGGTCCACTTAAAAGTTTGATGGCAGCAGGGAAGAAGTTGTTCTTGAGTGGGTTGTACGTGACCTCAGACTTTTGTATCTTTTTCCCGATGGAAGAAGGTGGAAGAGAGAATGTCCGGGTTGCGTGCGTCCTTAATTATGCTGGCTGTTTTGCCAAGGCAGCAGGAAGCGTAGACAGAGCCAATGGATGGGAGGCTGGTTTGCATGATGGATTGGGTTACATTCATGACCTTTTGTAGTTCCTTGCGGTCTTGGGCAGAGCAGGAGCCATACCAAGCTGTGATACAACCAGAAAGAATGCTTTCTATGGTGCATCTGTAAATGTTGGTGAGATTCATAGCTGACATGCCAAATTTCCTTAGTCTTCTGAGAAAGTAGAGGCGTTGGTGGGCTTTCTTAACTATAGTGTCAGCATGGAGGGACCAGGACAGTTTGTTTGTGATCTGGACACCTAAAAACTTGAAGCTCTCAACCCTTTCTACTTTGTCCCCGTTGATGTAGTCAGGGGAATGTTCTCCTTTCTGTTTCCTGAAGTCGATGACAATCTCCTTCGTTTTGTTGACATTGAGGGAAAGATTATTGTCACCACACCAGTTCACCAAATACTATATCCCATTCCTGTATTCTGTCTCGTCATTGTTTGAGATCCGTCCCACTATGGTGATGTCGTCAGCAAACTTAAAAATTGAATTGGAGGGGAGTTTGGCTACACAGTCATAGGTGTATAAGGAGTATAGTAGGGGGCTGAGAACACAGCCTTGTGGGGCACCGGTGTTGAGGATAATTGTGGAGGAGGTGTGTTTGCCTATCCTTACTGATTGTGGTCTGTGGGTTAGAAAGTTCATGATCCAGTTGCAGAGGGAGGAGTTGAGGCCCAGGCCTCGAGTTTGGAGATGAGTTTCGTGGAAATAATGGTGTTGAAGGCTGAGCTGTAGTCAATAAATAGGAGTCTGACATAGGTGTCTTTGTTAGATAAGTTTTCCAGGGTTGGGTGCAGGGCCAGGGAGACGGCATCTGCTGTGGACCTGTTGTGGTGGTAGGCGAACAGGAGGCTGGAATTGATTCGTGCCATGACTAGCCTTTCGAAGCACTTCATAATGATGGATGTCGGAGCCACCAGACGATAGTCATTAAGGCACGCTGCTTGGCTTTTCTTTTGTATTGGTATGATTTTTGTCTTCCTGAAGCAGATACGGACCTCAGATTGTTGTAAAGAGAGGTTGAAGATGTCTGCGAATATCCTCATCAGCTGATCTGCACAGTACCTGAGTGCTCATCTGAGTATCCCATCCGGGCCAGTCGCTTTCCATGGGTTGACCTTCGAGAAAGCTGCTCTGACATCTGCAATGGTGACCCCAGATACAGGTTCATTCGAGGCTTCCAGGGTGGAGGGCGTGCTCTCGCTGACCTCTTGCTCAAAACGGGCATCAAATGCATTGAGTTCATCAGGGAGGGGTGCGTTGAAGCCGGCGATTTTACATGCCTTCATCTTGTAGCCTGTAATGTCTTGCAGACGTTGCCATAGTCAGCGGGGGTCTGTGTGGCTAGCCTGTGACTCTAGCTTGGTCTGGTACTGTCTTTTGGCATCTTTGATGGATTTCCTTAGATCGTATCTGGCTTTCTTGTCTAGTAAGAAGTCTCACAACACCAGGTTAAAGTCCAACAGGTTTATTTGGTAGCAAATACCATAAGCTTTCGGAGCGCTGCCCCTTCGTCAGATGGAGTGAAAATCTGTTCTCCAACAGTGCACAGAGACACAACATCAAGTTACAGAATATTAATTAGAATGCAAATCTCTACAGCCAGCCAGGTCTTAAAGGTACAGATAATGTGGGTGGAGGGAACATTAAACACAGGTTAAAGGGATGTGTATTACCTCCAGACAGAACAGCTAGTAAGATTCTGCAAGATCAGGAGGCAAGCTGTGGGGGTTACTGATGATGTGACATAAATCCAACATCCCGGTTTAGGCCGTCCTCATGTGTGTGGAACTTGTCTATCAGTTTCTGCTCAGCGACTCTGCGCTGTCGTGTGTCGTGAAGGCCGCCTTGGGGAACGCTTACCTGAGGATAAGACCTGGCTGGCTGTAGAGATTTGCATTCTAATTAGTATTCTGTAACTTGATGTTGTGTCTCTGTGCACTGTTGGAGAACAGATTTTCACTCCATCTGACGAAGGGGCAGCGCTCCGAAAGCTTATGGTATTTGCTACCAAATAAACCTGTTGGACTTTAACCTGGTGTTGTGAGACTTCTTACTGTGCTTACCCCAGTCCAACGCCGGCATCTCCACATCATTTCTTGTCTAGGTCAGGGTCTGTTGTTCTTTACTGGAATGTTTACGTGCTTGAACATTTTTAGCAATAGCTCAGGATTCTCCTTCTCTTCCTCTATTTGGGAAAACAAAAGATTCAAATTTTTTGATGGCCTTGGGACTCACTAAGTTTAATAAAGTGTATGCCTGTACCTTCTTGAATTTATCTGATGGACCAGCACACCACAATTTTTCAAAATTTTCCCAATTATCCACAATGTTTTTGTTAAACATGAGTGGACAATGCGTTGAAGTCCCTGTGCCACTCTGCTAACCCCTGACACCAGGTAGAAGTACTGGCACCCAAGGACTTAGAACAATAAAAGTTTATTATTGACTCTGAGCAGCTCTTACATGCTGTGTGTCTGCCTGGGCTCTGGGGAGAACTTC
Organism: Mustelus asterias; assembly: GCF_964213995.1. NCBI lineage: Eukaryota > Metazoa > Chordata > Chondrichthyes > Carcharhiniformes > Triakidae > Mustelus > Mustelus asterias. The sequence goes on along the minus strand of NC_135803.1, from coordinate 82,869,565 downwards.
CGCACTCCCAACATGCAACCCCTTTTGCACCCATGTCAATCCACGTGACCACTCTCCAACATTTACTTTAAACTGGGTGTGCCTATCCTAAGCCTTCTCATTTAAACTTTTTGTAGGATGTACATTTTCCCACCAAAATCGGTTGTCTATGTAATAGTCTACTGTATTGTCCTTTCAGTCTCTCTTTTATGCAGCATTTCCTCCAAGATCTTAGATCTCCATAGGACTCTAAAATTGGCCCCGCAGGTGGAGGAGGTGGTTAAGAAGGCGTATGGTGTGCTGGCCTTTATCAATCAAGGGATTGAGTTTAGGAGTCCGGGAATAATGATGCAGCTATATAAAACCCGCGTCAGACCCCACCTGGAGTACTGTGCTCAGTTCTGGTCGCCTCATTACAGGAAGGATGTGGAAAAGATTGAAAGGGTGCAGAGGAGATTTACAAGGATGTTGCCTGGATTAAGTGGCATGCCTTATGAGGATAGGCTGAGGGAGCTCGGTCTTTTCTCCTTGGAGAGACGTAGGATGAGAGGAGACCTAATAGAGGTATATAAGATGTTGAGAGGCATAGATCGGGTGGACTCTCAGAGGCTTTTTCCCAGGGTGGAAATGGCTGCTACGAGAGGACACAGGTTTAAGGTGCTGGGGGGTAGGTACAGGGGAAATGTTAGGGAGAAGTTTTTCACACAGAGGGTGGTGGGCGAGTGGAATCGGCTGCTGTCAGTGGTGGTGGAGGCAAACTCAATAGGGTCTTTTAAGAGACTCCTGGATGAGTATATGGGACTTAATAGGATGGAGGGTTATAGGTAGGCCTAAAAGGTAGGGATATGTTCGGCACAACTTGTGGGGCCAAAGGGCCTGTTTTGTACTGTAGTTTTTTAATGTTTCTATGTTTCTATGTTAGACAAACAGAACTCCATGTCAACAGCATCAATGAAAGCAAGAGTTTGAGAGGCTAGTGTGCTCTCACCATTCTCCAGATTGTCTTTAACTTCCATGCCAGGGGGCAACTTTTCCCATGCTCTCCCACAAGAAATTTCACAAACATTGCGTGTAATTCTGATCACCACATGCTAGGAAGAATGTGATTGCGCTGGAGAGGGTGCAGAGGAGATCTGCCAGGAAGTTCCTCGGGCTGGAGGGTCTGAGGAAAGATTGGATAGGCTGCAGCTGTTTCATTTGGAGCTATGAAGGTTGAGGGGGGACCTGATTCAGGTGGTTAAGATTATGTGGGGCACAGATAAGGTGGATAGGAAGGCATGTTTTTCCATTAGTAGAGGGGTCAATAACAAGTGGTATTGATTTAAGGTAAGAGGGAGAAGATTAAGGGTGAGTTGAAGAAAAAGCGTTTTCACCATGAGGTTGATGGGAGTCTAAAACTCACTGCCTGAAAGGAAGGTCAAGTTAGAAACTCTTGTAACATTTAAGAAGTATTTAGATACTCACTTACACTGCTGTAACCTCCCAAACACTGGAAAATGAGATTAATGTGGTCAGATATTTGTTGACCACCATGATGGGCTGAATGGTTGTAAATGTCTATGAATCGATGAAAAATCCACCTTCATTGGAAAATCCATTGCCAAGATTTGCATATGCGTTATCACTAAAAATGATTCATTTCATGTTATTAGGATCACCCAAAGCTGAGAACTTCAGCTTACACTGCTCTATTTTTATACTTTACAAAGTTTTACTTGCTCTCAAGATGTCCTTCACCTTCAGGTTTTTCATGACAAGTCTAAGTTCCAGTAGTTCTAAACTTGCATCTGGTCTTGTTTGTGTGCCGAACCAATTGAGCTGTCTGAGACTCCCCAGCTGTTCCACTTCATCCTCAGTAGCAGCCACATCTTTGTCTGGATCTGCTGCAACTAATTGTGATGGGACTGACATTGTCTAAGAATTTGATGTAAAATTACATCTGACTCACCCTGCTTCATCTCCAAAGCCACATGTTTGAATGCTTCAGAAGCCTGATTCCTGATTTTAAATGCCTTCCTCATTTGATTAATAGCATTTTCTTCAAAGTTGTTAGTGCCCCCACCACAAAAAATCATCCACACGCATCATAAAGATTCACGCAAGTTTTCCCTTACAGTGCCAATAGTCCACCCCAACTTTAATAGAACTGCCCTTAACAAAAAATACCACATCTGAGAAACATCACTTAACTCATAAACACATTTATTCAATTTCATAGAATCCCTACCAGTGCCATTTGGCCCATCAAGACTGCACTGACAACAATCCCAACCAGGCCCTACCCAGTAACTCTACATATTCACCCTTTTAATCTCCCTGACACTAAGGGGCAATTGAGCATGGCCAATCAACCCAACCCACACATCTTTAGACTGTGGGAGGAAACGAGAGCACCTGGAGGTAACCCACGCAGACATGGGGAGAATGTGCAAACTCTACACAGACAGTTACCTGAGGCCGGAATTGAACCCGTGTCCCTGGCATTGTGAGGCAGCAGTGCTAACCACTGTGCCACCATGCCGCTCAATGCTTCTCCTCTGCTTCCTTTGGAGATTGTAAGAGGTTGCAGGTTACCTTGAAGGAAAGCAGCTTTGATATCTATGGAGTTACACATCCAGGAATAAGTGGTTAAAATGATTAACAATATCAAAAAATCACCTTTCCAAAAGTGAGAAAGTCTACCCTAATCTCTCTAACCCCAAACATTTCTCAAAACCTCTAGCTATCAACCTAACCTTGGCCTTGTTATTTTCTGTACAAATGTATCTGTGTGACACAGCAGGATGACTTCTATTGACAAATGGAGCCAGAATGTAAAATAAAGTTAAGATGACCAACAAGGTTAAAAGGACAAGTCTTTGTGTCTTAATATGTAGAGCATTCATAATAAAGTAGATGAATTAACATCACAAATAGAGATAAATAGTTATGATATAGTTGCAATTACAGAGACATGACTGCAGGGTTACCAAGCATGGAAACTAAATATTCAGGAGCATTCATTATTTAGGAAAGACTGACAAAAAGGAAAAGGAGGTGGGGTAGCATTGTTAGGAAATCAATGCAATATTGAGGAAGGATATTGGCTTGGAAAATCATGATATGGTATCTGTGTGAGTGGAGATAAGAAACACCAAGAGGCAGAAGATGTTGTTGGGGGTTTGCCTATAGGCCCTTAAACAATAGTGCAGATGTAAGGGAAGGTGTTAATAAATCAGAGTTGCATACAATAAGGATACAGCTGCAATCATGGGTAACTTTACACATCGATTAAACAAACCAAACTAGCAATGGTATAGTGAAGGAAGAGTTCCTGGAGAGTGTATGTGATGGTTTTTTAAAACAATACATTGAGGAACCAACCATGGAATAGGTTATTCTGGACTGGGTACTGTGCAATGAGAAAGGATTAATCTTGTTGTCCTCTTGGAGAGTAACAACCACAATATGATAGGATTCTTCATTAAGATGGAGGGTAAAGTAGTTGAATGTGAAACTAGGATCTTGAATTGAATTAAAGGGAACTATGAGGGTATGAGGCACGAATTGGCAAGGACAGATTGGGGCATCTTACTAAAGGGGTTGATGGTGGATAGGCAATGGTTCGTAGTTAAAGAACATGTGCATGAATTACAACAATTATTCATTCCTGTCTAGCAGGAAAATTAAAGAGAAAAGGTGCCCAACCACGACTTACATAAGAAATTAGGGATAATATTAAATCCAACAGGGAGACATATTAAATTGCAGCAAGCCTGAAAATTGGGAACATATTAGTATTCAGGAAAAGAGGACTGAAAAATTTGATCAAGAGGGGGAAATTAGAATGTGAGAGTAAAATTGCAGAGTGTATAAAAACTGACCGTAAAAGCTTCTATAAATATGTGAAGAGAAAAAGACAAGTAAAGACCAGCAAGGTCCCTAATAGGCAGAGGCTGTGGAAATTGGAATGGGAACAAAGAAATGACAGAAAGATTGAACACATATGTAATGATATGCACTCACATACATCATCAGGAACACAAAGAGTATTTATTAATGAGGAAAAACTGTACAGGGGCCAGCAGCACATCCTTCTCAGAAATGTTAGGGATCCAAGCGTCTAGTGAGAGGGCGAATTGAAGGAAATCAGTATTAGTTAGACAATGGTGCTGGGCAAATTAATGGAGTTAAAGGCTGACAAATCACCAGGGCCTGATGATCTACATCCCAGAATATTAAAGGAAGTAGCCCTGGAAATACTGGATGTATTGATCGTCATCTTCCAAAATTCTATAAACTCTGGAGCAATTCCTACAGATTGGAGGGGGGCAAATGTAACCCCACTTTTTAAAAAGGTAGGGAAATTTTAAAAAAGAGAGAATTACAAACCAGTTAGTCTGACATCAGTAGTGGGGAAGATGCTGGCGTCTATTATAAAAAATGTGATAACAGAATGTTTGAAAAGCATTAAGAGGATTGGACAAAGCCAATATGGGTTTATGAAAGGCAAAATTATGCTTAACAAATCTACTGGAGTTTTTGAGCATGTATATATGAGTAATCTAGATGAGAGAATCAAATGTGATATTTCCAAGTTTGCTGATGACATAAAACTGGGCAGAATTGAGAGTTGAGAGGTGGATACAATGAGGCTTCAAGGTGATTAAGACAAATTGAGTGAGTGGGCAAACGCATGGCAGATCCAGTCCAATGTGGGAAAATGTGAAATTTTCAGTGTGAAAAACAGAAAGGGAGAGTATTATTTAAATGGTGATATATTGGGAAATGTGGAGGTACAACAGGATCTGGGTGTCCTTGTACACCAGTCAATGAAAGTGGAGATGCAGGTGCAGCAAGCAATTAGGAAGGCAAATGGAATGTTGGCCTTTATTGCAAGAAGATTTGAGTTCAGAAGTAGAGATGTCTTACTGCAATTATACAGGCCCTTGGTGAGACCATACCTGGAGTATTGCATGTAGTTTTTAGTCTCCCTACCTAAGAAAGGATCAACTTGCGATAGAGGGAGTGCAGCAGAGGTTCACTAGGCTGGTACCGGGGTTGGCGGGACTGTCCTCGGAGGAAAGATTGATTCAACTGGGCCTGTATTCACTGGAGTTTAGAAGGATGAGGAGAGATCTGATTGAAACATATAAAATTCTAACAGGGCTAGACAGACTAGATGCATGGAGGGAGTTTTCCCTGGTTGAGGGGGTGTGCGGTGACACAGTGGTTAGCTCTGCTGCCTCAGTGCCAGGGACCTGGGTTTGATTCCAGCCTGTGAGGAGTTTGTACATTCTCCACCTGTCTGCGTGGGTTTCCTTTGGGTGTTCCAGTTTCCTCCCACAGTCAAAAGATGTGCAGGTTAGGTGGATTGGCATGCTGTTACTGGGATAGGGCAGGGGAGTAGGCTTAGGTTGGGTGCTCTTTCAGAGGGTTGGTGTAGAATCAATGGGCCAAATGGCCTCCTTCTACACTGTAGGTATTCTATAGTTCTAAAGAGAGATTTTTTTAGGTTTTAATGACATCAAGTGATATAGGGGAGAAAATGGGAATATGGCATGAATATAGAGGATCAGCCATGATTGTGTTGAATGGTGGAGCAGGCTCTAAGAGCCGAATGGCCTACTCCTGCTCCAAGTTTCTATTTTTCCAAGTCAACCTCTGAATATATCTTGAATTGTTTCCAGCTTTGTAACTTGTAGTTTAGCCTCTTTTAACCTATAGTTTAGCATTTTCTACGTAGCTACAAATACGTCTCAATCACAGAGACTTCTACTTCTGTCCTTTTTCAGAGAAGGCTACCCATGCTACACCATTATCCTTACCCATGCTACACTGTCACCTTGTCAGGTTGTGGCTTCTCTACTCTTGTTGAGACCTCTCTGGATGATTCCTATCTGAATGTCTATTAGAGATCCTTCCTACTGTACATGATCCTCCTCCTAAATGTATCTCCCAAATCAGTACTCAAACTCGAGCTTTATTTTCTTACTCTCCACACTTGTACATCCTCCTGTACATCCTATGGCCCTCACCTCAGATATTTAGAAATTTTTCATATTTGCCTGTAGACTTCCCTGCTTGTCCTACTATCATGGCCTCCCTCCAGTTGTCAGATCCTTCTGGCTGGTACACCACTCGGGAACCTACTTTAGGCAACCGATCCCTGCATAAGATTATTTTGATGTGGATAATCTTACTAAGATTATTTTGTCATGCTCTTCATCATCAATATGCATATTGGAATGCATTGCTTGAACACTCAAATTTTGCCCTTCTGGCTCAGAATTGTACAATTCATGGGTGTGTGAAGGTAATTTTGGATTCTGGCTATATAACAATTGGTGTGGGCTATACCCCAATTATTTGCAAGGAATATTTTTGCATGTATTGCCTATGCCAGTGTTGTTTCTAACTTACCTAGCTGATCTACTTGGTGTAATATTTCATCAATTATGGCATGGTTTCTTTCTCGCAAGCCATTGCTGAACAGACTTTCTGCAGTGGTGTGCATCACGAATATTTAAATTTGCTCATGTCCCAAAACTCTTCATTTGCAAATTCACCTCCATTATCTGTTAAGAATTTTGTTGGTGACCCAAGGTCTGTTCCTGCCAATTTTTTCATGATTTTATCCACTATTGTCCATCTGTCCTTGTTACATAGAAACTCAGAATAGGCCATTCAGTCCTTCGAGCCTGCTCTGCCATTACATATGATCAACATTGATCTTCTATCTCAACCCAGACAGACCAATCAGGAACCAAGTTGGGGCTTCACTCCAAGTTGTCTGGGCTTGTCCCAGCAGTTAGATCCTGGAGGCATGACTGTAAACATCAAATCTGCATTGCTCTATATAAAACTGTTATTGTTAATAAATATTCTATGTTTGTTAATAACTGGTGGAGCCAAGTTACTGCAATAATCCTAATTTGTGATTTTGCAGTATGACTCAGCCATTGCACCTTAAAAGCCACCAGGAGCTTCACTTGTCAGGAACAGGGATCGCTTTATCATCCCACCTGAAGAGATCGAGGTTCATCCTCTGCTACCATGTTAAAAAAGTGAATATCGATTTACCAAAATTGGCAGCAGAAGACATCCTGATAATTCACAACTATTTTGTTACAGTACTACGATTGAAAAGAACACATTAGTTTCCTCTCTACCCTTCTGGATCCTCTCTCTGTCCAGTCGCAAACTCCACTGGGGAAAAAGCCAGCTCTTAAATACAAGCTTCAATAAGGATTACCTGCTTTTAATTCACTCTGAAGCTAGCCTTGATTTAGTCTTAAAGGGACCCACATTTCTGACACTGACAGACTGTGGGGAGTTTGCTAATAATGGATATACACAGTAAGAAGTTTAACAACACCAGGTTAAAGTCCAACAGGTTTATTTGGTAGCAAAAGCCACACAAGCTTTCGAGGCTCTGAGCCCCTTCTTCAGGTGAGTGGGAATTCTGTTCACAAACAGAACAGAATTCCCACTCACCTGAAGAAGGGGCTCAGAGCCTCGAAAGCTTGTGTGGCTTTTGCTACCAAATAAACCTGTTGGACTTTAACCTGGTGTTGTTAAACTTCTTACTGTGTTTACCCCAGTCCAACGCCGGCATCTCCACATCATGACAAATAATGGATATACCAGAGACTGTCACATCTGTGGAAATGTCACTGTCTTTTGAGACAGTCTCTCTCAGAGTTGTTGACTTTGACTGTGCGTTAGACACTCTATCATATAATTGAGGGGAGAATATCCTGTTATTTAACTCCTGACAAAGTCGCACCAGATACAGGGACAATGAGAGAAATGTGTGACTGACAATCAGTTTGTGATGGGAAATCCTGTGGTGGCAAGAAAGCAGTAATTGCAAAAACTGATTTTGTCCAACATCTGAAATGTACTTGTTTAACCTGGTGGGAAAGTGGAAGATCCAGAAACAGCTAAAGCAGCTGTATAGATATCTTCACCTCAAGGACAAAGAATCACAGAATCACACAGTGAAGAAGAGGCCATTCAGCCCAACATTTCTGCACTGGCATGTGAGAACGACCTAACCTACCTACCTAATCCCATCTACCAATACTTGGCCCATAACCTTGAATGTTATCTGTCCCAAGTGTACATCCAAATAAGTTGAGGTCTGCGCCCTTTGGACTTAGAAAGAAAAAAAGAAGGGGGGGCGGGGGAGGAGGTGTTAGGGGTGTGGAGGAAGAGCGGTGAAAATACCAATGGGGAAGTTCCCAATTGAAGTGTTCTCATTTGCCAAGAAATTATCTGGATCAGCTACGTAAACACTGTGGCTACAAAAGCAGGTCAGAGGCTGGAATTTTGCAGCGAGTAACTCCTGACTCCCCAAAGCCTGTCCACTATCTACAAGGCACAAATCAGGAGAGTAATGGAATACTCTCCACTTGTCTGGGTAAGTGCAGTGCCAACAACACTCAAGAAACTCAACACTATCCAGGACAAAGCAGCCTGTTTGATTGACACCTCATCTATCACCTTAAGCCTTCACTCCTCCAGCATTGATGCAGAGTGGCAGCAGTGTGCACCATCTACAAGGGGTATTGCAGCAACTCACTGAGGCTCTTTCAACAGCACTTTCCAAACCTGTGACCTCTTAACACCTAGAAGGACAAGGGCAACAGATTCCTGGGAACACCAGAACCTGAAAATTTCTCTCCATGTACAGGGGACCCATTAGGAGGACCCCAGTGCCGGCAATCTATGTTGGGAAGGATGGGCGGGGAAATCATGGTTTTAATGAGGAGGAGAATACCGGGGCGTGAGCTTACCATTTTGCTGCAACCATCGATCAACGTGACAAGCCGGGTAAGTACAGTGAGAGGCCAAAAATCTCATTCGCGCCTGGTGAGAACAACTTCGTGCCCAGCAAGGGCTCATTAGCATCAGGTTCCCTAGATTTCCCCCTCATTAGAGACGTTTGCACAGCTGCTTCCCCCCTCTGGATGCTTTGCACCTCTCCGACAAGATGTCACGCCAGCGAGAATCACTTCTCGTCTCCACCAGTGGACACCAGGTGCCATGACCACGCTGGGGGGATTGGAGACCACTGAAGTCACTGGGTGGTCAGTGGCATGGCCAGGTATTGCCAATTGGGCAGCACCCAGCTGGCACACTGGCTGGACGAGTTGGGCACTGTGTTCTGGGGCAGTGCCAAGGAGGTCGGTCCTAGAACATAGAACATAGAACATAGAACATTACAGCGCAGAACAGGCCCTTCGGCCCACGATGTTGCACCGACCAGTTTAAAAAAAAAAAAAAACTGTGACCCTCCAACCTAAACCAATTTCTTTTCGTCCATGAACCTATCTACGGATCTCTTAAACGCCCCCAAACTAGGCGCATTTACTACTGATGCTGGCAGGGCATTCCAATCCCTCACCACCCTCTGGGTAAAGAACCTACCCCTGACATCGGTTCTATAACTACCCCCCCTCAATTTAAAGCCATGCCCCCTCGTGCTGGATTTCTCCATCAGAGGAAAAAGGCTATCACTATCCACCCTATCTAAACCTCTAATCATCTTATATGTTTCAATAAGATCCCCTCTTAGCCGCCGCCTTTCCAGCGAAAACAATCCCAAATCCCTCAGCCTCTCCTCATAGGATCTCCCCTCCATACCAGGCAACATCCTGGTAAACCTCCTCTGCACCCTCTCCAAAGCCTCCACATCCTTCCTGTAATGTGGGGACCAGAACTGCACACAGTACTCCAAGTGCGGCCGCACCAGAGTTGTGTACAGTTGCAACATAACGCTACGACTCCTAAATTCAATCCCCCTACCAATAAACGCCAAGACACCATATGCCTTCTTAACAACCTTATCTACTTGATTCCCAACTTTCAGGGATCTATGCACACATACACCTAGATCCCTCTGCTCCTCCACACTATTCAAAGTCCTCCCGTTAGCCCTATACTCAACACATCTGTTATTCCTACCAAAGTGAATTACCTCACACTTCTCCGCATTAAACTCCATCCGCCACCTCTCGGCCCAACTTTGCAACCTGTCTAAGTCTTCCTGCAAACTACGACACCCTTCCTCACTGTCTACCACACCACCGACTTTGGTGTCATCAGCAAATTTGCTAATCCACCCAACTATACCCTCATCCAGATCATTAATAAATATTACAAACAGCAGTGGCCCCAAAACAGATCCCTGAGGTACACCACTTGTAACCGCACTCCATGATGAATATTTACTATCAACCACCACCCTCTGTTTCCTATCCGCTAGCCAATTCCTGATCCAATTTCCTAGATCACCCCCAATCCCATACATCTGCATTTTCTGCAGAAGCCTACCATGGTGAACCTTATCAAACGCCTTACTAAAATCCATATATACCACGTCCACTGCCTTGCCCCCATCCACCTCCTTGGTCACTTTCTCAAAAAACTCAATAAGGTTAGTAAGGCACGACCTACCTGCCACAAAACCATGCTGACTATCACCTATCAATTCATTACTCTCCAAATAACTATAAATCCTATCCCTTATAATTTTTTCCAACATCTTGCCGACAACAGAAGTGAGACTCACCGGTCTATAATTCCCGGGGAAGTCTCTGTTCCCCTTCTTAAACAATGGGACAACATTCGCTAACCTCCAATCTTCTGGTACTATACCAGAGGCCAACGACGACCTGAAGATCAGAGCCAGAGGCTCTGCAATCACTTCTCTTGCCTCCCAGAGAATCCTTGGATAAATCCCATCCGGACCAGGGGATTTATCTATTTTCAGACCCTCCAGAATATCCTGCACATCCTCCTTATCAACTGTAATACTGTCTATTCTACTCCCTTGCAACCCAGTGTCCTCCTCAGCTATATTCATGTCCCCTTGCGTGAACACCGAAGAGAAATATTGGTTCAATGCTTCACCAATCTCCTCCGGTTCCACACATAACTTCCCTCTGCCATCTATAACTGGCCCTAAACTTGCCCTAACCAACCTTCTGTTCTTGACATACCTATAGAACGCCTTAGGATTCTCTTTAACCCTATCCGCCAAAGTCTTCTCATGTCCCCTTTTAGCCCTTCTAAGCTCGCTCTTCAACTCCCTCTTAGCCAATCTAAAGCTTTCTAGTGCACTACCCGAGTGCTCACGTCTCATCCGAACATAAGCCTCCTTTTTCTTTTTAACCAACAAAGAAACTTTTTTGGTGCACCACGGTTCCCTAGCCCTACCAATTCCTCCTTGCCTGACAGGGACATACCTATCACAGACTCGCAGTAGCTGCTCCTTGAAAAAACTCCACATGTCGGACGTTCCCAGTCCCTGTAATCTCCTAGTCCAACCTATGTTTCCTAATTCTCTCCTAATAGCCTCATAATTACCCTTCCCCCAGCTAAAACCACTGGCCCGAGGTTCATGCCTATCCCTTTCCATCACTAAGGTGAACGTAACCGAATTGTGGTCACTATCACCAAAATGCACACCAACTTCCAAGTCTAGCACCTGGTCTGGCTCATTTCCCAGCACCAGATCCAATATAGCCTCACCTCTAGTTGGCCTGTCTACATACTGAGTCAAAAAACCTTCCTGCACGCTTTGAACAAAAACTGACCCCTCTAACGAGCTAGAGCTATAACAATTCCAGTCAATATTAGTCAAGTTAAAATCCCCCATAACAATTGCCCTATTACTTTCACTCCTAAGCAGGATTGACTCCGCAATCCTTTCCTCAACCTCTCTAGAACTTTTAGGAGGTCTATAAAAGACTCCCAACAGGGTGACCTCTCCTCTCTTATTTCTAATCTCCGCCCATACTACCTCAACAGATAAGTCCTCATCAAACCTCCTCTCTGACACTGTGATACAATCTCTGACCAATAATGCTACCCCTCCCCCTCTTCTACCTCCTTCCCTACTTCGACTAAAACATTTGAACCCCGGGACCTGCAGCATCCATTCCTGCCCCTGCTCTATCCATGTCTCTGAAATAGCCACAACATCGAAGTCCCAGGTACTGATCCACGCTGCAAGTTCACCCACTTTATTGCGAATACTCCTGGCATTGAAGTATACACATTTCAAACCCTGCTCCACCCCACCTCTGCAATGCCGTGCATTGCAGTCCCCATCCATGCATCCCTCACTTTCAGCCCCACTACTCAGGATCCCTCCCCCCCCCCGAATCAGTTTAAACCTCCTTGCATGGCCTTAGCAAATTTACCCCCCAGGATATTGGTCCTGACAGGGCTTGGGGCCTGAGTGTGGGTGGGGCCTGCATGGGGGCTATGACAGGGCGGGGGTTGTGATGACGGCAATGACTGGGGTGGGGGGGTGAAATGATGGTGTAACTCTGACGGATGCCTATGCATGGGAGGCCCTATACAGTGGGGGAAGTTGTGCAATGGTAGATCGCAAAGGAGGTCATGATGGCGGGCATGTTGGGGGTCTACCAGGGGACCCATTGGGAAGGTCCTGATGCCCCGATGCCAGCAATCCGTGTCTGTTGGTGGGGGGGGGGGGACGGGGGACACATGCTGTCGATGAATGGGGAGGGTCCAATGTCTGTGGGGGGTGGGGGGGGGGGGGGGACATGCTGTCGATGAAGGGGGAGGGTCCAATGTCTGTGGGAGTGAGAGGAGGTCTATGGTGCCTGAGCATTCTGAAGCCAGTTTCACCGGCATGTTTAGGCTCTGCCCCCATGTATCGGCACCATGCTTCCTGCTGTCAAAAAGAGTGACTGAGTGCCGGTCGATTGCAGTGTGAAGCTCGCTGAACGGCACGCAGCACTCCCGTTTTCTCACTGTTATGACACTTAGTATTTTTTTGAAAACCATAGGGGGAGGGAGGTGGATCTTCAGTTTCACTTTGGGACCAGGGCCCTCTTTAAAAACGGCGCCCGATCTCTGTGAAGCCAGGTTTGCCAGCGTGTTTAGGCTCCCCTCCTCTCAGAACCAGTACAAAACTCAGCCCGCTCCCAAAATATGACTAAGTGTGGGAAAATTGCAATTTTATTTGCACTGGGCATGCCAGCGCAAAGTACACAAGTTTTCTCACCCAAATTGACACATTGGGCCAGATTCTCTGATCTCGCCTGCAGCTGGGATTCTCCAGTTTCCTTGCTGTGAGCAGAGATTTGGCTGAGCACCAAATTCTCCATTCTCGCTGGCAGTGGTGGCGGAGCGTGAACAGCCAGAGATTTCCAGCCTCACCCATTTTTTGGGAAACTTCTGCCCATTGATATAAATGATTTGGAAGAAGGTGTAACTGGTGTTATCAGCAAGTTTGCGGATGACACGAAGATGGCTGGACTTGCGGATAGCGATGAACATTGTCGGACAATACAGCAGGATATAGATAGGCTGGATAATTGGGCGGAGAAATGGCTGATGGAATTTAATCCAGATAAATGCGATGTGATGCATTTTGGAAGAAATAATGTAGGGGGGAGTTATACAATAAATGGCAGAGCCATCAAGTGTATAGAAACACAGAGGGACCTAAGTGTGCAAGTCCACAAATCCTTGAAAGTGGCAGCACAGGTGGAGAAGGTGGTGAAGAAGGCATATGGTATGCTTGCCTTTATAGGACGGGGTATAGAGTATAAAAGCTGGAGTCTGATGTTGCAGCTGTATAGAACGCTGGTTAGGCCACATTTGGAGTACTGCGTCCAGTTCTGGTCACCGCACTACCAGAAAGACGTGGAGGCTTTAGAGAGAGTGCAGAGAAGATTTACCAGGATGTTGCCTGGTATGGAGGGTCTTAGCTCTGAGGAGAGATTGGGTAAACTGGGCTTGTTCTCCCTGGAAAGACGGAGGATGAGGGGAGACCTAATAGAGGTGTACAGAATTATGAAGGGTATAGATAGGGTGAACAGTGGGAAGCTTTTTCCCAGGTCAGAGGTGACGATCACGAGGGGTCACGGGCTCAAGGTGAGAGGGGCGAAGTATAACTCAGATCTCAGAGGGACGTTTTTTACACAGAGAGTGGTGGGGGCCTGGAATGCACTGCCAAATAGGGTGGTGGAGGCAGACACGCTGGCATCGTTTAAGACTTACCTGGATAGTCACATGAGCAGCCTGGGAATGGAGGGATACAAACCAATGGTCTAGTTGGACCTCTTGAATACATTCAATGTTTTGGCATCAACTACTTTCTGTGGTAATGAATCCCACAGGTTCACCACTCTTTGGGTGAAGAAATGTCTCCTCATCTCCATCTTAAATGGTCTACCCTGAATCCTCACACTGTGACCCCTGGTTTTGGACTCCCCCACCATCGGGAACATCCTCCCTGCATCTACCCTGTCTAGTCCTGTTAGAATTTTATAAGTCTCTATGAAATCCCCCCCCCCTCATTCGTCTGAACTCCAGCGAAAACAATCCTAACCTAGTCAATGTCTCCTCATGCATCAGTCCTGCCATCCCCGGAATTATCGTGGTAAACCTTCGCTGCACTCCCTCGAGAGCAAGAACATCCTTCCTCAGAAAAGGAGAACAAAACTGCACACAATATTCTAGGTGTGGCCTCATCAAGGCCCTGTATAATTGCAACAACACATCCCTGCTCCTGTACTTTAAACCTTTCGCAATGAAGGCCAACATACTATTTTCCTTCTTTACCGCCTGCTGCACCTGCATACTTCCCTTCAGCGACTGATGCACAAGGACACCTAGGTCCCACTGCATACTCCCTGCTCCCAATTTACATTCAGGTAATAACCTGACTTCTTGTTTTTGCTTCCAAAGTGAATAACCTCACATTTATCCAAATTATATGGCATCTGCCATTGATTTGCCCACTCACCCAATCGGTCCAGATCATGCTGAAGGATTTCTGCATCCTCGTCACAGTTCACCCTCCCACCCAACTTGGTACCGTCTGCAAACTTTGAGATGTTACATTTTGTTCCCTCATCCAAATCATCAATATATAATGTGAATAGCTGGGGTCCCAGCACCGATCTCTGTGGCACCCCACTGTTACTTACTGTCTGCCAATTTGAAAAGGACCCATTAATTCCTACTCTTTGTTTCCTCTCTGCCAACCAGTTTTCTTTCCATCTCAATACACTTCCCCCAATCCCATGTGCTTTAATCTTGCACGATAATCTCTAATGCGAGACTTTGTAAAAGCTGTGTGTGCGTGAGCTTCAGCAAAGCACAGATCATAATGTCCAGAATTGAATCAGAGTTACATGCAGGCCAGGGTGAGAGAAACACTTCTGCTCCAAGAAAATAACTGCCTTACACACGATAAAGCATTGGCAACACTAATTATGAGGGTTTTGATATGTGCTGTATCCCTAATTTGTATCATTTTTGGAACAGTTGTCAAAGCAATGGGAGCCTGGATCTGTTGGAATGGGAACAGCAACAGAATAGACAAGAGGAGTTAATGGATAATCAGGAGGCCCCAGACCCAGGTCCGACTAAAAAAAATTGGCAGAACTCTTTGCGCTCAATATATGTTCATTTGACACCAACTGTTCCCATTTGGAACACATTTTTCATGCATTCATCAGCATTTTGTCATCATTGACATCAAAAATGTGATCAACAACCTGTATTGAAAAACGTACAGAAATGACCTAAATAGAATCTGAATTTCTCGATGCAGGAGAGAAACCCTTCTTCCTCCCAGATCTACACTCAGGATTGCCTGGCGGTTCCCCAAACCCCTGATCTCTCGGTGGCCCAGCTCCCTCATCTCCCCTGACTTTGCCAACCAGCACATTCACCTCTTTATGTTGCTGTTGCTGGTCCTCACTGACTGGAAAGCAGTAGCAGAGTTAGCCTTCAGCACTGACCCTGTGACTTCAACACTTGGGGGCTGGAGGGGGGAACAGCAAGGAGAGAGAGTAGTGGGGGGGGGGGGGGGCTGGAGGAGAGAGAGGAGAAAAGAGGGAAGGGGAAAAAGGGGGAGAAAAGGGAAGAGAAGGGAAGAGAGTGGAGATTGAGGGAGAAAACTTGTCATCTGGGGTGGGGAGGAGGCCATTGAGATACTGCAATCTGGGGAATTAGGGAGGCAGGAGTATGCTGCATTAGTTATAGATTATGAAACTAGCTTATCCAAACATATATGTTAAAACAGATGGGGGATATTTCACTTCCATTTTTGGTGGACGGGAGAGGAAAATCTTGCGGAAGTCCTAAAACACAGTTTGCGCCAATGGCATTTCCCGCAGCGATTGTTTCTGCACCCTGCCAATGACGTAACGGGAATCCCAACATTAGAGCAAATTTAAATGTCATTATTAGGCCTTTACACCTGATAATTCCCACCCCCTTCCCCACCATTAGATTGTCCTTCATGTCGACATGAGGCCAACACCAATGCAAATCGCCACAGCTCTCTTAAGACGTGCACCTGGTAAACAGATCTCACCAGAGGACTTCAGGTGAGTGCATCACTCAGGGGGAGAGGATCATGACCAGGCACTGCAGCCATCACTGTCAGGTGGCAGTGTCTGAGCAGTGCCGGGGGCAGTGATAGGGAGTTGTTCTTGGTGGGGGGGTATGGGGGACGTTGCATGATTGGGTGTTCCATGGAGGCGTTGTTCTGTGGTGGGCGTGGGTTGTTTGAGGGGAATGTTGAGGGGTGGGATTCTGGGCTTGCTCAGAGATGGGGGATAGCATGATGGTGTATCAGGGATTTTTTTCATCTATGAGCTGAATGATAAAGTGGAGAAAGCTGCCTTTGGAGCTGGCCCCGTCCTTATCGTTTCTCCCTACGTTCTGAGGCAATCTGCCTATTTTGGGGGGAATTCTGCCCAGAGTCTGATTTTTCTAACGTTAGCTCAGTTTTAGGATGTTCAAAGCTATTGAAATTCAGAAATATAGAGAACTATATCTTCAGCTGTGTAAAACTGGCTTCATTTCTCAAATGCCTCTCATGAAATAGACCAGTCATTCTCTAAGCTTCTTATTTGTATATAAATTATTTGTATAAATTTGTTTAAATTATTTTATATATGTGTAAAAACGGGTGAAATGAAGTCAACTTTTGTCATGATTGCTGTGACTTAAAAGTTTGCCCAGGAACAAACTTTTTGATATCAGGACGCTTGAGGTAAGTCATTTTGTTAATTGCAAATATTTCAGTGCTGTGATTTGACAGCAATTGATGACAATGATGTGCTACTTATGATGTCAAATGATAGCTAAATGATTGTTTATGAGCATAAATTATGTAAAATGAGTGCAAGTGAATGCTGTTGAGTGCTGATGGTTTCAAATGATGTCCAAGTTTTCTGGTAGGGAGGATCATCCATTTTACATTCATGAATGCACCTTCCTTCGAGAATATTTCCACAGTTATCAAATTCTTCTCCATTATCCCTGAAACTTGGGTATCCTCCACATGAACTCAAAACATCTGGGCCAGCATCAATATTCTTCCCAGCACAGCACTTAGATTCGGTGAAGGAATCATGGTGCCTCCAGACAGAGAATGCCTTGTGGCCAGAAATGCATTCATCATCAAAGGACTGCGCTGGTGAGGGTGGTGCCCATTCTCACTGAATGAGTCGCTGCAACAGCTCCTCTCAACCCTAACAGTGCTGACAGAACTTTTTCCTTGATTCAGCTATTTGCTGCTTTAATATCAAGCTGCTATTGAGTTGAGAAATATTTCCTATCAAATACCTTGCACTATTCTGTTTGCACATTCCGATTTACTGTCACAGGTATAGGTTGAGAGGTGGTAATTTAAAACTGAGATGAGGAGGAACTACTCGCAGAGGGTGGTGAATTTGTGGAACTCGCTGCCCCATAGCGCGGTGGAGTCTGAATCATTGAATGGTTTCAAGAAGGATAGATTTATTTCTGATTAAAAGGAAAGGGTTAAAGAGATATAGGGAGCAGCTGGGGAAGTGGATTTGAGACCAGGGAGAGATCAGCCATGATCTGATTGAATGGCGGAGCAGACTCGAAGGGTTGAATTTGCCCACTTCTGCTCCTAATTCCTATGTTCCTATTACTGCAGCTATCTGTGAGCAATTTAGTTTTGCATAAAAGTGCTGGCAGCCTTGGGTTTTGTGAAATATTCTTTGTGCTAATATTTTCCAAGCAATGAACTTGCATTTCTCTGAATGTTAAATGGCACTCTCTTTAAGTTCCCTGGGATGACCAAGAAACAGCTGTTTGGTCCACGCACTTCCTTCTGATGATTCCTCAATACAGAACATTCCTCATCAGGAACTGACAATTTTAAGTCTGATTCCTGTCACAATGTGTCACAGAACAAAGAACAAAGAACAAAGAACAGTACAGCACAGGAAACAGGCCCTTCGGCCCTCCAAGCCTGTGCCGCTCCTTGGTCCAACTAGACCAATCGTTTGTATCCCTCCATTCCCAGGCTGCTCATGTGACTATCCAGGTAAGTCTTAAACGATGTCAGCGTGCCTGCCTCCACCACCCTACTTGGCAGCGCATTCCAGGCCCCCACCACCCTCTGTGTAAAAAACGTCCCTCTGATATCTGAGTTATACTTCGCCCCTCTCAGCTTGAGCCCGTGACCCCTCGTGATCGTCACCTCCGACCTGGGAAAAAGCTTCCCACTGTTCACCCTATCTATCCCCTTCATAATCTTGTACACCTCTATTAGATCTCCCCTCATTCTCCGTCTTTCCAGGGAGAACAACCCCAGTTTACCAAATCTCTCCTCATAGCTAAGACCCTCCATACCAGGCAACATCCTGGTAAATCTTCTCTGCACTCTCTCTAATGCCTCCACATCCTTCTGGTAGTGCGGCGACCAGAACTGGACGCAGTACTCCAAATGTGGCCTAACCAGCGTTCTATACAGCTGCATCATCAGACTCCAGCTTTTATACTCTATACCCCGTCCTATAAAGGCAAGCATACCATATGCCTTCTTCACCACCTTCTCCACCTGTGTTGCCACCTTCAAGGATTTGTGGACTTGCACACCTAGGTCCCTCTGTGTTTCTATACTCCTGATGACTCTGCCATTTATTGTATAACTCCTCCCTACATTATTTCTTCCAAAATGCATCACTTCGCATTTATCCGGATTAAACTCCATCTGCCACCTCTCCACCCAATTTTCCAGCCCATCTATATCCTGCTGTATTGCCCGACAATGCTCTTCGCTATCCGCAAGTCCAGCCATCTTCGTGTCATCCGCAAACTTGCTGATTACACCAGTTACACCTTCTTCCAAATCATTTATATATATCACAAATAGCAGAGGCTCCAGTACAGAGCCCTGCGGAACACCACTGGTCACAGACCTCCAGCCGGAAAAAGACCCTTCGACCACTACCCTCTGTCTCCAATGACCAAACAGGATGTTGGAACATCACTCAGATGATTTAACACTATTTACATGAACTGAAAGAAGGGGTGAATGTTATTTAACATTTACATCATGTATTATTTAAATTAATGACCCAGTGTTAGCTTGGCTGTATTGATTCTCTTTATTCTCTTTCAGTCTCACTAAATTCCTTTCTTTCTCCCCTGTTCCCAACTGAGGCTCCCAGTTCACTCCTTTCCCACTGCATATCCCCTTGGGAACACTCCAGCACGTATCTCTGACATGCAGACTGATATCTGTACACCAGAGCTGCTGCCGCTGTTACAGAGATTTTTCATAGAGGCTTGGATTTCCGCAATGAGAGGCATCAGTCACTCATTGTGAAAATGGCAAAGGAAGGTGAGGAATCACAAGTCCCACCTCTGAACGTGATAGCTATCAAGTTTTGCGAAGGCAGCAACTCAGTTAAATCAGAAGCTGCCACCTCTCGTGTGATTTGGTGAAGTGGGAAGTATCAAACAGGTTACACTTGGTAAGAACAGACCAGAACTTGTGGATTCTGTTGGCTAGCCAGGAGGTCCTTTTGGAGAGGTGAAGGGCTCCTTTGGAATTTGCTTCAAAGCTGTAATTGCTGCCCCAGAAGTGAAATAAACTCAGGACCAGCTGTTTGGCTTAAACCCAAGGGAGCAGGAGGGTGATACTCCTGGATTTGGCAGGGCAATATTATTTGCCCCGACTGACTCATGCAGGTGCTAGGATGATCTTTGTGTTGGAGGAGGGTGCATAGTTTTGTACAAAGGCACTTAGAGGCCATTGAAGCCAACACAAGCAGCCGGAGGCCAGATGGAGGGCAAACAGTCAGGAGGGAGAAGTTGCTGCCAGAATTGCAGGAAGGAGGAGGAGAGGCAGGGCAACCAGATACTAGCCTATAGGAAAGATAGAAACACAGAAATTAGAAGCAGGAGTAGACCATTCGGCCAGTCGAGCCTGCTCCATCATTCATTCTGATCATGGCTAATCATCAAATTCAATATCCTGATCACCCTTCCCCCCTATATCCCTTGATCCCTTTAGCCCCAAGAGCTGTATCTAATTTCTTCTTGAAATCAGACAGTGTTTTGGCCTCAACTACATTCTGTGGTAATGAATTCCACACACTCACCATTCTTTGAGTGAAGAAATTTCTCCTCACCTCAGTACTAAAAGGTTTATCCCTTATCCTCCAACTATGACCCCTAGTTCTGAACTCCCCCACCATTGGGAACATTCTTTCTGAATCTACGCTATCTTTCCCTGCTAGAATTTTATAAGTTTCTATGAGATCCCCTCTCACTCTTCTAAACTCCGGTGAATATAATCCTAGCCGACTTAGTCTCTCCTCATATGACAGACATTCTATCCCAGGAATCAGCCCAGTAAACCTTTGCTGTATGCCTTCTATAGCAAGGACACTCTTCCTCAGATAAGGACACCAAAACTGCACACAATACTCCAGGTGTGGCCTCATCAGCACCCTATCCAATTGTAGTAAAACATCCCTATTCTTATACTCAAATCCTTTCTCTCACGCACACACTCCCCTCTCTCTCACACACACTCACCCCCCCCCATACATATGTATGTCACACAAACACTCAGTTCCCTCTCTCTTACATACACTCACCCCACTCTCACATACACTCACTCCCCTTCACAAACTCCCAGGATCTGCAGACCCCAGTTTGGGAACTCCTGTTATAGATGGTACACACTGCTGCTCCTATCCAATGGCGGGGGAGGGAATGATTTTTTTTAAAAGCGTGCCGCTCTAGTGGGCTGTTTTGTCCTGGATGGTGTAGAACTTCTTGAATGTTTTTGGAGCTGCACTCATCCAGGCTAGTTGACGGTATTCCAACACATTCCTGACTTGTTCCTTGTAGATTGTGGACAAGCTTTGGGGAGTAAGGAGGTGAGATATTCACTGCAGGATTCCTAGCCTCTGACCTGCTCTGGTAGCCACAGCATTTATATTGCTAGTCCAGTTCAATTTCTGGTCATTGGTAATCCCCAGGATATTGATAGTGGGGCATACAGTGATGGTAATGCTATTGAATGTTAAAGAGTTATGGTTAGACTCCCTCTTGTTGGAGTTCATAGAAATGTAGAGTCATAGAATCCCAACAGTACAGAAGGAGGCCATTTGACCCATTGAGTCTGCACTGACAATAATCTCACCCAGGCCCTAACCCAATAACCCCACCTTGCTAATCTCCCTGACACTAAGGGATATTTAGTATGGCCAATCCACCTAACCTGTACATCTTTGGACTGGGGGAAGAAACTGGAGGAAACCCACACAGACACAAGGAGAATGAGCAAACTCCACATAGACAAGGCTAGAATTGAACCCGGGTCCCTGGCACTGTGAGGCAGCAGTGCTAACCACTTTGCCACCATGACGCCATTGCCTTACACTCCTGTGGTGCAAATGTTACTTGACACTTATCAGCTGTCAGGAAAAATGAGCTTTAAATTTCTTGTTTTTGAAATATCACTGTCATTTTATATATACTTATTATATACTCAAAAGGGTTGCGTGGTTGAGAACATAGAACATAGAAAAGCTACAGCACAAACAGGCCCTTCGGCCCACAAGTTGCGCCGAACAATTTCCTTACCTTCTAGGCTCATCTATAACCCTCTATCTTACTAACCTCCATGAACCTAACCAAAAGTCTCTGAAAAGACTCAATCGAATCTGCTTCCACCACCACCACTTCTACCGGCAGCCGATTCCACGCACCCACCACCCTCTGAGTGAAAAACTTACCCCTAACATCTCCTCTATACCTACTCCCCAGCACCCTAAACCTGTGGCCTCTCGTGACAACCATTTCAGCCCTGGGTAAAAGCCTCTGAGAATCCACTCTCTCAACATCTTATACACCTCTATCAGGTCACCTCTCATCCTTCGCCTCTCCAAGGAGAATAGACCTAGCTCTCGCAACCTATCCTCATAAGGCACACCACTTAATCCCGGCAACATCCTCGTAAATCTCCTCTGCACCCGTTCTATGGCTTCCACATCCTTTCTGTAATGAGGCGACCAGAACTGGGCACAGTACTCCAGATGGGGTCTGACCAGGGTCCTATACAACGGCAGCATTATCTCCCGATTTCTAAACTCAATTCCTCTATTGATGAAGGCCAGTATTCCATACGCCTTCTTAACCACAGCCTGTACCTGCGACGCCGCTTTGAGCATCCTATGAACCCGGACCCCAAGATCCCTCTGTTCTTCCACACTGCCAAGCGTCTTCCCCTTAATATTATATTCTTCCATCCTATTCGACCTGCCAAAATGTACCACCACACACTTATCTAGGTTGAAGTCCATCTGCCACTTCTCTGCCCAGTCTTGCATCTTATCTATGTCTCGTTGCAACTGCTGACATCCCTCTACACTATCCACAACACTTCCAACCTTTGTGTCATCAGCAAACTTGCCAACCCATCCTTCCACTTTCTCATCCAGGTAATTTATAAAAATCACAAAGAGAAAGGATCCCAGAACAGATCCCTGGGGCACTCCACTGGTGACCAACCTCCATGCTGAAAAAGACCCATCTACAACCACTCTTTGCCTTCTGTGGGCAAGGCAGTTCTGAATCCACAAAGCAACGTCCCCTTGTATCCCATGCCCCTTCAATTTCTCCATAAGCCTTGCATGGGGCACCTTATCAAACGCCTTAGTGAAATCCATATAAACCACATCTACCGCTCTTCCCCCATCTAAGTGTCTAGTCACATCTTCACAAAGCTCAATCAGACTCGTAAGGCATGATCTGCCTTGGACAAAGCCGTGCTGGCTACTTCTGATCATACTATTCCTTTCCAAATGTTCATAAATCCTGCCTCTCCATCAACATACCTACCACTGAGGTTAGACTCACCGGTCTATAATTTCCTGGGCTATCTCTTCTCCCTTTCTTGAATAACAGAACCACATCCGCCATCCTCCAATCCTCCAGAACCTCTCCCGTCTCCATTGATGATGCAAAGATCATTGCCAGAGGATCAGCAATCTCTTCCCTCACCTCCCACAGTAACCTGGGATACATCCTGTGTTGAACCATCGTTGGTTCCCACCAGGTAGTACTGAGCCAGGGTCTGGCCAGTACTATGAGTCTGTATATATGTAACTGTTGGGGTTAGGGTTGGGCTGTTCTACATGTTACTGTTGGGGTTAGGGTTGGGCTGTTCTACCTGTAATATAGTTATTATGGTACATCCCAGTCGGGCTCCGCCTCCTGGGAGAGGTATAAAGGTCACTGCTCTGTCTGGGACCCTTTAGTATGGGATCGTGTATTATATATGGTAGCTCTATTGTAGTAGTCAATAAAAGCCTTTATTTCCGCGAGCATCTCGAGCCTCGTGAGTTATATCGCGCATCAATTTTATTGACTACTAATTGAACTCTCGTCGTTGAAAAAAAAAGAAAACGACACAGAGAGCATGGAGCAAATGTTTAAACCCGAACGGCTTACGCTGGACCCACATGCGGCGGGCGCCTCGAACACCTTAGACCACTGGTTGAAATGTTTTCAGGATTACCTCGAAGCCTCCGCAGCGGTCACCACGGTCGACGACAGACTCCGGGTCCTCCACGCGAGGGTAAGCGACGCTGTATATTTAGCGATCCGTGCGGCCACCGACTACAAAGGGGCCCTCGAGCTTCTTAAGAAGTGCTACATTAAATCGCCAAACGAGATCCATGCTCGATATCTCTTAGCCACTTGACGATGGCAGCCCGGTGAAACGACGGAACAGTATGCGTGCGAGCTCCTACAGCTAGCCAGGGGCTGTAACTGCAAAGCAGTGTCGGCAGACCAGAACATGAACGACCTCGCTCGAGATGCATTTGTGGCGGGAATCGGATCGTCTTATATCCGACTTCGGCTGTTGGAGCAAGGTAATCTCGATCTCACTAAGTCTATAGAGCTAGCGGATGCGCTAGAAACGGCCTCCAAAAGCCTGGCAATGTATCCCGACGACCACGTGGAGACAGCGTGGCAGGGGCAGTCACAGACCCCACTTCATCCAGTGGGACCGAAAAGCTGCGTGATGGCGTTCCCACCCTCGGGCCTGACGACGGCAGCAGCTCCAGGCGGCCTGCGGTGTTACTTCTGTGGGGGAGTGAAGCACACTCGGCAGCGATGTCCCGCTAAAGCGGTGTTGTGCTCCGCCTGCAGCAAGAAGGGGCATTATTAGAAGGTATAGAACATAGAACATAGAACATTACAGCGCAGAACAGGCCCTTCGGCCCACGATGTTGCACCGACCAGTTAAAAAAAAAAACTGTGACCCTCCAACCTAAACAAATTTCTTTTCGTCCATGAACCTATCTACGGATCTCTTAAACGCCCCCAAACTAGGCGCATTTACTACTGATGCTGGCAGGGCATTCCAATCCCTCACCACCCTCTGGGTAAAGAACCTACCCCTGACATCGGTTCTATAACTACCCCCCTCAATTTAAAGCCATGCCCCCTCGTGCTGGATTTCTCCATCAGAGGAAAAAGGCTATCACTATCCACCCTATCTAAACCTCTAATCATCTTATATGTTTCAATAAGATCCCCTCTTAGCCGCCGCCTTTCCAGCGAAAACAATCCCAAATCCCTCAGCCTCTCCTCATAGGATCTCCCCTCCATACCAGGCAACATCCTGGTAAACCTCCTCTGCACCCTCTCCAAAACCTCCACATCCTTCCTGTAATGTGGGGACCAGAACTGCACACAGTACTCCAAGTGCGGCCGCACCAGAGTTGTGTACAGTTGCAACATAACGCTACGACTCCTAAATTCAATCCCCCTACCAATAAACGCCAAGACACCATATGCCTTCTTAACAACCTTATCTACTTGATTCCCAACTTTCAGGGATCTATGCACACATACACCTAGATCCCTCTGCTCCTCCACACTATTCAAAGTCCTCCCGTTAGCCCTATACTCAACACATCTGTTATTCCTACCAAAGTGAATTACCTCACACTTCTCCGCATTAAACTCCATCCGCCACCTCTCGGCCCAACTTTGCAACCTGTCTAAGTCTTCCTGCAAACTACGACACCCTTCCTCACTGTCTACCACACCACCGACTTTGGTGTCATCAGCAAATTTGCTAATCCACCCAACTATACCCTCATCCAGATCATTAATAAATATTACAAACAGCAGTGGCCCCAAAACAGATCCCTGAGGTACACCACTTGTAACCGCACTCCATGATGAATATTTACTATCAACCACCACCCTCTGTTTCCTATCCGCTAGCCAATTCCTGATCCAATTTCCTAGATCACCCCCAATCCCATACATCTGCATTTTCTGCAGAAGCCTACCATGGTGAACCTTATCAAACGCCTTACTAAAATCCATATATACCACGTCCACTGCCTTGCCCCCATCCACCTCCTTGGTCACTTTCTCAAAAAACTCAATAAGGTTAGTAAGGCACGACCTACCTGCCACAAAACCATGCTGACTATCACCTATCAATTCATTACTCTCCAAATAACTATAAATCCTATCCCTTATAATTTTTTCCAACATCTTGCCGACAACAGAAGTGAGACTCACCGGTCTATAATTCCCGGGGAAGTCTCTGTTCCCCTTCTTAAACAATGGGACAACATTCGCTAACCTCCAATCTTCTGGTACTATACCAGAGGCCAACGACGACCTGAAGATCAGAGCCAGAGGCTCTGCAATCACTTCTCTTGCCTCCCAGAGAATCCTTGGATAAATCCCATCCGGACCAGGGGATTTATCTATTTTCAGACCCTCCAGAATATCCTGCACATCCTCCTTATCAACTGTAATACTGTCTATTCTACTCCCTTGCAACCCAGTGTCCTCTTCAGCTATATTCATGTCCCCTTGCGTGAACACCGAAGAGAAATATTGGTTCAATGCTTCACCAATCTCCTCCGGTTCCACACATAACTTCCCTCTGCCATCTATAACTGGCCCTAAACTTGCCCTAACCAACCTTCTGTTCTTGACATACCTATAGAACGCCTTAGGATTCTCTTTAACCCTATCCGCCAAAGTCTTCTCATGTCCCCTTTTAGCCCTTCTAAGCTCGCTCTTCAACTCCCTCTTAGCCAATCTAAAGCTTTCTAGTGCACTACCCGAGTGCTCACGTCTCATCCGAACATAAGCCTCCTTTTTCTTTTTAACCAACAAAGAAACTTTTTTGGTGCACCACGGTTCCCTAGCCCTACCAATTCCTCCTTGCCTGACAGGGACATACCTATCACAGACTCGCAGTAGCTGCTCCTTGAAAAAACTCCACATGTCGGACGTTCCCAGTCCCTGTAATCTCCTAGTCCAACCTATGTTTCCTAATTCTCTCCTAATAGCCTCATAATTACCCTTCCCCCAGCTAAAACCACTGGCCCGAGGTTCATGCCTATCCCTTTCCATCACTAAGGTGAACGTAACCGAATTGTGGTCACTATCACCAAAATGCACACCAACTTCCAAGTCTAGCACCTGGTCTGGCTCATTTCCCAGCACCAGATCCAATATAGCCTCACCTCTAGTTGGCCTGTCTACATACTGAGTCAAAAAACCTTCCTGCACGCTTTGAACAAAAACTGACCCCTCTAACGAGCTAGAGCTATAACAATTCCAGTCAATATTAGTCAAGTTAAAATCCCCCATAACAATTGCCCTATTACTTTCACTCCTAAGCAGGATTGACTCCGCAATCCTTTCCTCAACCTCTCTAGAACTTTTAGGAGGTCTATAAAAGACTCCCAACAGGGTGACCTCTCCTCTCCTATTTCTAATCTCCGCCCATACTACCTCAACAGATAAGTCCTCATCAAACCTCCTCTCTGACACTGTGATACATTCTCTGACCAATAATGCTACCCCTCCTCCTCTTCTACCTCCTTCCCTACTTCGACTAAAACATTTGAACCCCGGGACCTGCAGCATCCATTCCTGCCCCTGCTCTATCCATGTCTCTGAAATAGCCACAACATCGAAGTCCCAGGTACTGATCCACGCTGCAAGTTCACCCACTTTATTGCGAATACTCCTGGCATTGAAGTATACACATTTCAAACCCTGCTCCACCCCACCTCTGCAATGCCGTGCATTGCAGTCCCCATCCATGCATCCCTCACTTTCAGCCCCACTACTCAGGATCCCTCCAGTATGTCGATCCAAACTTACATCCAGGAACAGCAGTGCGGTGTGTGACTCCCCGGAGCCGGTTTCCTCGTCGTCGGCATCGTCAAGGGTTTCTTCCACGTGCGAGGCCAGGACGTCGCCATTCCAGACGACGGAGTCGCAAGAGACGCGCGACCACCAGGGGTCGCTGATTTTGGCGCCATCGCCCACGTGCGACCTATGGGAGCAGCCATTTTGGTCGGCACCGACCGCAAATGACCAGCAGGGGTCGCCATCATCCATCTCAGCTGCCTGCAGTGGCGCTCACGAACCAACAGTGGCGTCGATCATCCTGGACCAGGCAAAGCCTCACAGACTCGACAAGTCCATGATGGACATACAGGTAAACAAACGCACGATTTATTGTCTGTTTGACAGCGGGAGCAGGGAGAGCTTTATTCACCCAGACGCCTTGAAGCGGTGTGGCCTCCAGATCCAGCCTGTCAAGCAGACAATTTTGATGGCATCAAGGTCCCGGTCTGTCACCGTGCTAGGGAGTTGCATGGTAAATCTAACGGTGCAGGGCTCGGTTTATGAGAGCTTCAAGCTCCTGGTGTTACCGCACCTTTGCGCGCCAATACTCCTCGGACTAAATTTCATGGTCCACTTGAAGAGTGTAACCCTACAGTACGGTGGGCCACTCCCTCCGCTTTCAGTGGGAGATTCGCAGCCTCTAAATTGCCCAACGCGCTCCACCTGTAGCCTCTCGACGCTTAAGATTACCACACCCTCCTTATTCCAGAATCTCGTGCCAGGCTGCAAGCCCATCGCGACGAAGAGTAGGCGTTACAGCGCTGAGGATCGGATCTTCATTCGATCTGAGGTTCAGCGGCTCCTCAAGGAAGGGATCATACAACCTAGCGCTAGTCCTTGGAGAGCGCAGGTCGTGGTGGTCAAGAGTGGGAACAAACCCAGGATGGTCATAGACTATAGTCAGACCATTAACAGATACACGCAGCTGGATGCGTATCCCCTCCCGCGCATATCTGACATGGTCAACCAGATTGCGCAGTACCGGGTGTTCTCCACCATCGACCTAAAGTCTGCCTACCACCAGCTCCCCATTCGCCCAGAGGACCGACAATACACGGCTTTTGAGGCGGATGGTCACTTGTACCATTTTCTAAGGGTTCCTTTTGGTGTCACCAATGGGGTCTCGGTCTTCCAGCGTGCTATGGACCGAATGGTGGACCATAACGGACTGCGGGCTACCTTCCCGTACCTGGATAACGTCACCATCTGCGGCCATGACCAGCAGGACCACGATACCAACCTTCTTAGATTCCTACGCACTGCATCTCGCCTGAATCTGACCTACAACAGGGAGAAGTGTGTATTTCGCACGCGCCGCCTAGCTATCCTCGGATACGTGGTGGAAAACGGGGTCATTGGCCCTGATCTAGACCGTATGCATCCCCTCCTCGAACTTCCCCTGCCCACTAGCGTAAAAGCACTGAGAAGATGCTTAGGCTTCTTCTCTTACTACGCACAGTGGGTTCCCAATTACGCGGACAAAGCCCGTCCGCTCATCAAGTCTACCTCTTTTCCCCTAGCACCAGAGGGTCGTTTGGCCTTTGAAAAACTAAAAGCCGACATCGCGAAAGCCACGATGCACGCTATCGATGAGTCCATCGCCTTCCAGGTGGAGAGCGATGCATCTGATTTCGCCCTGGCCGCCACACTTAACCAGGCGGGCAGGCCCGTCGCCTTTTTCTCTCACACCCTCCAAGGCCCCGAAATTCGACATTCAGCGGTGGAAAAGGAGGCCCAGGCCATTGTGGAGGCCGTCCGGCATTGGCGCCATTACTTGGCGGGAAAACGGTTCTCCCTGCTCACGGACCAGCGGTCCGTGGCGTTCATGTTCAATAACACGTTACGGGGCAAGATCAAGAACGATAAGATCTTGAGGTGGAGAATCGAACTCTCCACCTATAATTACGACATCATGTATCGTCCAGGGAAACTCAACGAGCCCTCGGATGCCCTGTCGCGTGGAACATGCGCCAGTATGCAGGAGAATCGATTGCAGGCTCTCCACAATGACCTCTGCCAACCAGGGGTCACTCGGCTCTACCACTTCATAAAAGCCCGGAATCTACCCTACTCGGTGGAGGATGTCAGGTCCATAACCAGAAGCTGCCGGGTATGCGCGGAATGCAAACCGCACTTTTACCGACCTGACAGGGCACAACTCGTTAAGGCCACTCGTCCCTTCGAAAGACTGAGTGTGGATTTTAAGGGCCCCCTTCCCTCGACAGATCGGAATGTGTACTTCCTCAATGTGGTTGATGAATACTCACGATTCCCTTTTGTCAATCCCTGTTCTGATATGACCGCTGTCACGGTTATCAAGGCATTTCGTGATCTTTTCACCCTGTTCGGTTACCCCTGTTACATCCACAGCGATAGGGGCTCGTCGTTCATGAGCGATGACTTGAGGCAATACCTGCTCTCATACGGAATTGCCTCTAGTAGAACCACGAGCTACAACCCTAGGGGTAATGGACAGGTGGAACGTGAGAATGCTACGGTCTGGAAGGCTGTCTTACTGGCGTTGAAGTCAAAAGGCCTTCCAGTCTCCCGTTGGCAAGTGGTGCTCCCTGATGCGCTCCACTCCATACGCTCACTCCTGTGTACGGCAACCAACGCTACTCCCCATGAGAGACTGTTTTCATTCCCTCGGAAGTCTTCCTCTGGGACCTCATTACTGTCTTGGTTGACGTACTCAGGACCTGTCCTCCTGCGGCGACATGTTAGGACCCGCAAGTCCGACCCTTTGGTCGAACAGGTCCATCTCCTCCACGCCAACCCTCAGTATGCCTATGTCGCATACCCTGACGGGCGAGAGGACACGGTCTCGATTCGAGACCTGGCGCTAGCAGGGGGCTTAGAAACCCCTGTCGCTCCCATACCTCCTGTTAGAGACCCCCCAACTATTGTTTCCCCTCCTGACACGGCGCGGGCAGCATCAGGACCATCACTTAACCCTTTTACTCCCGTGTACAGCTTGCCTGAGTCCAGGAGATGGTCGCCACTTCAAGGCGTGTCCGAGTTCAGCGGATTGTCACCACCTCGGGGTCTACCGGCCTGTGAGACATTGGAGGAGCCGTTGGACACCGCCTTGGGGAGAACACCACCGCGAGTGCCTACACCGGTGTCATCGCCGGTGTTGAGGAGGTCACAACGACGGTGCGGTCCCCCAGACCGTCTGAACTTATAGACTGATGACCAATTGTTCTGTGTTTTTTTTTGTACCCTGCCGGCCTTTGTCTTCAAAGGAGGGGTGAATGTGGTGAACCATCGTTGGTTCCCACCAGGTAGTACTGAGCCAGTACTATGAGTCTGTGTATATGTTACTATTGGGGTTAAGGTTGGGCTGTTCTACATGTTACTGTTGGGGTTAGGGTTGGGCTGTTCTACCTGTAATATAGTTATTATGGTACATCCCAGTCGGGCTCCGCCTCCTGGGAGAGGTATAAAGGTCACTGCTCTGTCTGGGACCCCTCAGTCTGGGATCGTGTATTATATATGGTAGCTCTAATGTAGTAGTCAATAAAAGCCTTTATTTCCTCGAGCATCTCTAGCCTCGTGAGTTATATCGCGCATCACATCCCATCCAGTCTTGGCGATTTATCTAACTTGATGCTTTTCAACAGCTCCAACACATCCTCTTTCTTAATGCCCACATGCTCAATCTTCTCAGTCCATTGCAAGTCTGCACTGCAACTACCAAGATCCTTTTCCACTGTGAATACTGAAGCAAAGTATTCATTGAGTACCTCTGCTATTTCAACCGGTTCAATACAGACTTTCCCACCGTCACATTTGATGGGTCCTATTCCTTCACATCTTATCCTCTTGCTCTTCACATACTTGTAGAATGCCTTGGGGTTTTCCTTTATCCTGTCTGCCAAGGCCTTCTCATGTCCCCTCCTGGCTCTTCTAATTTCCCTCTTTAGTTCCTTCCTACTAGTCGTATACCCTTCTAGATTTCTAATATTACCTAGCTTTAACAACTGCTCACATGATTTGATAGGGATGTTATTAGGGTGTGTGCTCAGGCTGCTGTTTTGCTTTCAGTTTTGTACTTGATGCAGTGCAGAGAGCATCTCTTCAATAAAACCTGTTGTGTGTTAGTTTAAATCTACATGTGCAAACCAAGTCTTTTCTTTCTGTTAAAACCCACAACCCATAACATAAAGCATTACAATACTGGAAAACAAGCTTTTTGGGGTGTGACTGTCTTCTTGGGATAAGATACAAAAACCCTTTGAAGGACAAGAAAGGTGCAAAGTCAAGTGGTTTGATATGTTGATGAACCGAGGATGCCAGGAGAATTAACATAAGAATTGGTAGAAGGCAAAAAATCACGTAGTTTGATGTTGGTATTGTATTTCAAAAGGGAACAGATATTTGGAAGATTGTCAATAGATGAAGAAAAGTAGGGTTAATTTACTTTTAAAGTATAATAGCCATAAAACGGTGTGAATCAATTCTGGGAAAAGGAAACTTCTAAAGGATTGTAGGAAACAATAGAGGGTAAGATTAAAGTGGAAAAACAGATTTAAGAAAACACTGTGTGAGTGGTGGTGGCTGGCAAGATTTCAACAAAGAGGCCTAAATCATCCATTCCTGCTCACCACAGGAATTGTTGTGGGTGGGGTGGATAATTTGACAGACCAGTGAAAGGTCCATTGAATTTCTGTTCTTGGGCTGGGTAGGACTGGAAAATCCAGCCCATAGTATGGATAAGATCAGAGCTGGAAAACCAGTATGCTGTCACCCTCAGAGAAAAGCCTAAGCACTGCAAGGCATTGTGGGCTAATTCTCTTGTAATTTTCTAGATTAGAAAATCTGTAGGGACTGTTGCTACTTAATGGCGGGTGGGGGGTATAGCTCTGATTTGATTTGATTTATTATTGTCACATGTATTAAAATACAGTGAAAAGTATTGTTTCTTGCGCGCTATACAGACAAAACATACCAGAGAAGGAAACGAGAGAGTGCAGAATGTAGTGTTACAGTCGTAGCTTGGGTGTAGAGAAAGATCAACTTAATGCAAGGTAAGTCCATTCAAAAGTCTGACAGCAGCAGGGAAGAAGCTATTCTTGAGTCGGTTGGTACGTGACCTCAGAGTTTTGTATCTTTTTCCCGACGGAAGAGGGTGGAAGAGAGAATGTCCAGGGTGCATGGGGTCCTTAATTATGCAGACTGCTTTGCTGAGGCAGCGGGAAGTGTAAACAAAGTCAATGGATGGAAGGCTGGTTCATTTAAGTTGAGTTACTTAAACCAAAGGTTTAAGGTTGGAAAGGTTTAAAAAGTATTGTTAACTGTGTTAAGGTGTTCTTGTGTTTAAGTGCAATTTTTGGAATCTTTTATAGTTTTAATAAAAGTTTAAAATCATCACAATTGGCCTGAGAAGTTACTTCCTGATTTTGGAAAACCTCCTCAGAATAAACAAATTGCAAATCCATTCTGGCAGCTGTTTCCAGTTTCCCTTTGGAATTTGGACAGCTCAGCATTTACCATCTGCCATGGCATAACATAGCCCATGATATTGTCCAGGTCTTGTGGCATTTGGACATGGACTACTTCAGTATCTGAGGAGTCGAGAATGGTGCTGAACCTTATGCAGTCATCAGCAAAAATCCCCACTTCTGACATTATGGTGGAAGAAAGGTCATTGATGAAGCAGCTGAAGATGGTTGAGCCTAGGACACTACCCTGAGGAACACCTGCAGTGATGTCCTGGAGCTGAGATGATTGACCTCAAACCACCACAACCATCTTCCTTTGTGCCAGGTATGACACCAGTCAGCTTTTCCCTCTGGTTCCATTGACTCCAGTTTTGCTAGGGCTCCTTGATGCCACACTCAATCAAATGCTGCCTGGATGTCAAGGGCAGTCACTGTCACCTCACCTCTTGAGTTCAGCTCTTTTGGGGATGTTTGGATCAAAGCTGTAATGAGTTCAGGAGATAAGTGACGTTGGCGGAACATAAACTGAGCGTCCGTGAGCAGGTTATTGCTGAGTAAATAGCGCTTGATAGCTCTGTTGATGACCCCTATGGTTGGGGCAGTAATTGGCCAGGTTGAATTTGTCCTGTTTCTTGTGTTCAGGACATATCTGAGCAATTTTCCATATTGATGGGCAGATGCCAGTGCTGCAGCTGTACTGGAACAGTTTGGCTAGGGGTGTAGCAATCTCTGAGCATAAGTCTTCAATCCTATTGCTGGAATTTTGTCAGGGCCTTTGTAGTGTCCAGACTTTGTAGTATCCAGAGTCATAGAAATCATAGAAATCATAGAAACCCTACAGTGCAGAAGGAGGCCATTTGGCCCATCGAGTCTGCACCGACCACAATCCCACCCAGGCCCTACCCCCACATATTTTACCCGCTAATCCCTCTAACCTACGCATCCCAGGACTCTAAGGGGCAATTTTTAACCTGGCCAATCAACCTAACCCGCACATCTTTGGACTGTGGGAGGAAACCGGAGCACCCGGAGTAAACCCACGCAGACACGAGGAGAATGTGCAAACTCCACACAGACAGTGACCCGAGCCGGGAATCGAACCCGGGACCCTGGAGCTGTGAAGCAGCAGTGCTAACCACTGTGCTACCGTGCCGCCCAACAGTCTTCAGCTGTTTCTTGATATCACATGGAGTGAATCAAATTTGCTAAAGATTGACATCTGTTAGGCTGGGGTCATCTGTTCTGTTCTGGGGTCAGCTAACAGTTGGACAACATTTACAGAGCTCCCTCTCACCTGACGAGTGAAAGGCACCTCTTTCTCAACAGAGGAAATTCACCATGGACAATTGACCTCTCAATTGGGCCTTCTAACCCATACTCAGCACCGAAACCCAGATGCTCGGGGCAAAGACCAATTGGTGGAACTGAGAATTCTTCTGACTGCGTGTACCTAATGTGTGAATGAAAGTCCAGGCCAGAGTGTCGTGCTGAGAGAATTCACAAAGAGATGACGATTTCAATTTTGACATTGTTGGACTCAAGGTCTCCAGATTGGCACAGCACAGAACTCAAAAGCAAATTTGCTGATTAAAATCCATGGCAGCTCCAGAAAGACAGGAGCTAAGCTAATAGCTCAGCCTTTTCTTAAATACAATTCCAATTCTTCAATAGTAAAAACTAAATGGTGAATAGTTCTAAACTCCTGACTAATGATGAATATCCTGCACCTACAAATCAAATCTTTGACAAATAGCACATGTGATCAAGAAATTGTGAAGAAACATGCTCTGATTTTTGGACATTCTTTTGATCGTTGATGAACGCATTTGTGGCCACAAGGCATTCTCTGTCTGGAGGGACCATCTTTCCTGCACTGGATTTAAGTGTTGTGCTGGGAAGAATATTGATGCTGGCCCAAAGGTTCTGTGTTCATGTGGAAGATAGTGAAGTTTCAGGGTTGATAGAAGGAATGTGATGGCTGTGGGAATATAGAACATAGAACATTACAGCGCAGTACAGGCCCTTCGGCCCTCGATGTTGCGCCGACCAGTGAAACAATCTAAAGCCCCTCTATTCTACACTATTCCAATATCATCCATATGTTTATCCAATATTCCAGAAGGAAGGCTCACCCTCCAACTCCTCTGATCTCCTGTTGCTTTTCATGCTTTGAGAAATCCAAGCACACATTTGTCAACTGTTCTCAAAATAATCAGTGTAAATTGAGAGTAAATTATTTGGATACTGTGACTTAGATTACAAAGAAATTGCAAGTAAATACTTTAAGACTTTTCTGAGACCGGACAATGCCTATGCATAACGTAGGGAAGGTAGAATGGGATAAAATTGTTGTAGCATTTGCAGAAACCCTGCAGAAACCATGATTAAATGGTCATATACGCCATTTTTATGGAATTTTATGTTGATCTAGTGAGTGTCCATTTCAAACATTTTCTCTCATTCTGGTTTTTTGCTTCACAGTGAGTATAAAGATTATTTCACTTCAACTGTGAAAAAAATGAAAGTGAATCTCTTCTTTGGGCTAAATATTTATAGGCTTTCCCAGAGCTGCAGTATTCATCTTCTGTAAAGTTATTAAGGAACTTCCAAAGTTCTGTATCTTGTAAGAACAGCAGTACTGGCACATTTTACCCTGTGCATCACCACCTTGATCTGATGGAGAGGCTTGTGTGAGCTATGCTGTTGGAAGCACCTTGTTCCTGGCAGGGCTGCCCTTGGCAGCAGTGTCAGGGGAGGTGCCAGACAAAATGTTGTCTAAAATGTCCTCAATGGCGTTTCACCAATTGCAAAGGTGGAAGAATACTGCAGTAGAAAGGTGGTCCCTGTCATTGGAGTTCGTCATGTAACTGAAATCTGACCACCCATCAAGACCATGTATCTACAATTGGGGTTGCTCTTCAGACCCATAATCTTCATTGATTTCTGAAGATGACTTTGCACTTACATCCATTCTCTTCTACACTATGCATTTTGGGCTTATCTACCAGACCTTCCTGGGATGCTTCCATGGGAATGGATGAGATCACCAACTCAACAATTCTGTCTGCCAGCTCTGTGTTTGAAAAAGGCAAGTTGCAAGAGCAATTTACAAAGAGATATTGATAGGTAAGTAAGTGGGCAAAGAATTGACAAATGGAGTATAATCAGTCGCTGAAAGTAAGTGCGCAGGTACAACAACCAGTAGAGAAAGCAAGTGGTACATTGGCCTTCGTAGCGAGAGGATTTGAGTATAGGGATAGGGATGTTTTGCTGCAATTGTGTGGGGTGTTGGTGCCCTTATCTGAGGAAGGAATCCTTGTATAGAGGGAGTACAGGGAAGGTTTACTTGGCTGATTCCTGGGATGGCAGGTCTGTTATATGAGGAGAGACTAAATCTCTATATTCACTGGAGTTTAGAAGAGTGAGAGGGGATCTCATTAGAATTTATAGAATTCTAACAGTGTTAGACAGGGTAGGTTCAGAAAGAATGTTCTGGATTGTGGGAGAGTCCAGAATTAGGAGTCATAATTTGAGGATAAGGGGTAAACCATTTAGAACTGAGGTGAGGAGAAAATTCTTCACCCAGAGAGTACTGAATCTGTGGCATACACTGCCACAGCAAGTAGTTGAGGCCAAAACGTTGTCTAATTTCAACACAGTTTTTAGACATAGCTCTTGCGGCTAAAGGGATCAAGGGATATGGGGGAAGGGGGATCAGGTTATTGAATTCAATGATCAAAATAAATGGAGGAGCAGGCTCAAAGAGCCGAATGACCATCTCCTGTTTCTAATTTCTATGTTTCTATAATGTGGCAAAATGTGAAGTTGTTCATTTTGGATGGAAGAATTAAAGAATCATAGAAGCCATACAGTGCAGAAGGAAGCCATTGGCCTATCGAGTCCGCACCAACTACAATCCCACTCGGGCACTATTCCCATAACCCCACATTTGTATGCTAATCCCTGCTAATCCCCTGACACTGGTGTCAATTTAGCATGGCCAATCAACCTAACCCGCACACCTTTGGACTGTGGGAAGAAACCGGACGCAGACACAGGGAGAATGTGCAAACTCCCACACAGACAGTGACCCGAGGCCGGAATTGAACCCGGGTCCCAGGCGCTGTGCGGCAGCAGTGCCGCATGCATTATTTAAATGGAGAAGAACTGCAGGAAGCTGCAAAACAAAGGGACTTGGGGGTACTTGTGCACAAAACACAAAAAGCTAGCACACAGGTGCAGCAGGTAATCAGGAAAGCTAATAGAATATTGGCCCTTATTTCAAGAGGGTTGGAATATAAGGGCGGGATTTTACAGACTCGCTCATCCCAAAACCATAAAATCCTGCCCAAGGTCCTTTCCATGGTCCGGCCCTCGCCTGCTCCAATTCCCGTGGTGGGAGGGATGGTAAAAACTCTGGCTTACGAGTAGGGAAATCCTGCCGCAACTGTACAAGGTACTGGTGAGACCACACCTGAAGTGCTGTGAGCAGTATTGTTCTCCTTATTTAAGGAAAGCTGTTATTTCATTGGAGGCAGTTCAGAGAAGGTATATTAGGATGATCCTCTGTATGGAGAGATTGTCTTACGAGCAAAGGTTAAACAGGTTGGGACTCTACTCACTGGAATTCAAAAGAATGAGAGGTTATCTCCTTAAAGTCTATAGAATTCTTAAGGGACCTGGCAGGGTAAGTGCTGAATGGATATTGCATAGAAATCAAAAATAAGAGCAGGAGGAATATGCTATTCAGCCCTTCAAGCCTGCTTGGCCATTCATTGTGATCATGGCTGATCATCCAACTCAACAGACTTTTCCAACTTTCCCCCAGACCCTCTGCTCCCCTTTGCCCCAAGAGCTATATGTAACTCCTTTTTGAATTGTACAGTGTTTAGGCCTCAATTACTTCCTGTGGTAGGAAATTCCATAGGCTCACCAGGCTGTGGGTGAAGACATTTCTCTTCATCTCTGTCCTAAAATGTTTACCCCATATCTTTAGACTTTGGCCCTGGACACCTCTACCATCAGGAACATTTTTCTTACATCTACCCTGTCAGGTCTGGTTAGATTAAGTTTCTATGAGATCCCGCCTCATTGTTCTAAACTTTTGCAAATATAATCCTAACCAACACAATCCCTTCTCAAATGTCAGACCCACCCTCCCAGGGATCGGTCTGGTAAACCTTCTCTATGCTCACGCTATAGCAAAAACATTCTTAGAACCATATAAAAGATGCAGCACAGAAGGAGGCCAACCTGCCCATCTTGTCCAGTCTGAGGACACCCAGATGCCCTTTCTAATCCCACCTGTCTGCGCCCGGCCCATAGATCTGTAGCTTATAGTACTTGAGGTGTAGATTCGGGTACTTTTTAAAAGAAATTAGGGTCTCTGCCTCCACCACAAACTCAGGTAGCAAATTTAAGACACCCACTATACTCTGTATAATCACACCATAGAATCATAGAATCTACAGCAAGGAGACAGGCCCATCAGCCCAAATTGATCCATGCCGACGAAAATGCCTATCTAAGCCTAACCCCATTTGCTTGCATTTGGCCCAAATCCCTCTAAACCTTTCCTATCCATGTAACTGTCCAAATGCCTTTTAAATGTTGTCAATGCCCCTGCCTCAACCACTTCCTCCAACAGCTTATTCCACATACGTACCAGTCTCTGTGTAAAAATGTTACTCATGATGTGGAGATGCCGGCGTTGGACTGGGGTAAACACAGTAAGAGTTTTAACAACACCAGGTTAAAGTCCAACAGG
The DNA here is from genome assembly GCF_964213995.1 of Mustelus asterias. Classification (NCBI taxonomy): domain Eukaryota; kingdom Metazoa; phylum Chordata; class Chondrichthyes; order Carcharhiniformes; family Triakidae; genus Mustelus; species Mustelus asterias. The sequence continues at coordinate 82,830,862 of NC_135803.1, read as the reverse complement.
TTTACTTGGTAGCAAATACCATTAGCTTTTGGAGCCCTGCTCCTTCGTCAGATGGAGTGGATATCTGCATGGAGCAGATCTGCGAAGGATGGTCGAGGAGGATGGGCTTCAGAGGTTCCCCTACAGAATAGAAATCCGCTTCGGATTTTTATTCTGCAGGTCGCTTACAGCGCGGATCCGGAACGGACCAGAAGACGGTAAAGTGGAATTTGGCGGTAGAATTGGGCGCGCAGTTCATTAAGTCGATTTAAATGCATGCTAATGCATTTAAATCGTCGGGACGCCCGATTCGGGCATGCGCCGACCCGCGCCCGAATCGGGTGTCGGTAAAGCCGCGATCTGCTCGGATTCGGGTGCAGATTACGTTAAAGGCCCGACGCCCGACTTTACCGCGATTCCTCACCTGTTTTCAGGCGCGAATGTTTGGTAAAATCAGGCCCAGAGTGGCAGTAGAGAAGGAAAGAAAAGGAAGTAAATCTTGCACCCCAGATCCCGAAATGTCTTGAGATATTCTGCCTCATATACCCAAAAATCTGTGGGTCGAGAATCAGCCTGTTCAGTCACATGAAGTCCCATGGGAGAAACACACAACCTGGAGTCGGCATCATCCTCGAATCGAGGGGCAGCCAGTGATGTCTGGTACCCCAAGGCTGAATGTATGTTCTTTGCCCTCATTTGAACAGCACTGGGAAGTTAGTAGATTCTGAGGATACAGCAGTCTGATCCAAGAAGGACCAATTGTAAATACTAATTTCCACCAATTTGGACACAATCCCTCACTGGGAACTGAACAAACCAAAAGAATCCTGAGAATATTCATGAGATGCAATCAAGTGAAGTCTTGATTGCTCCAGGGTTCAGTCCTGAACTTGTCGGTCAAATTCTAACTGAATTGCATACAATTCCCAGTGCTAAATAATTTTTATTTACCTTGGGCAGGGTAATGAGTCTTCTTAAAGTGACATTCTCTGCTTTTCCATGATTGCAGCATTGATGGCTAATACTGGGGGAGTTACATGCAGTCAATCACCATCTCAGCAGCTCTCCCTATTGTCTTACCTGTTTGGAATTTCTCCACAGCTGGGTTTTTTTTTGTTCCAGGGATGTGAGCACCACAGGCTGGGCCAGCATTTATTGATCGTCCCTAATTTCGCTTCAAATGAGGGCATTTAAGAGCTGTGGTCTGGAGTCACATGTAGGCCAGACCAGGTAGGGATGGCAGATTTATTTCCCTAAAGGACAAGAGTGAACCAGAAGGGTTTTTACAATGGTACAAGTCATGCTGCAGCTTTACAAAACTCTGGTTAGTCAGACCTGGAGTTACTGTGAGCAGTTCCAGCACCACACCTTAGCAAGGGTATACTGGTTGTGATGAGTTAAGCTATGAGGAAAACGTGGAATTTAGAAGATTAAGTGATGATTTGATTGAAGTTTTCAAGATATTAAGGAGATCAGGTCAGGAAGAGAGAGACAATGTATTTCCACTGATTGGAGAGTCTAGAATTAGTCAAGTATGAAGATTTTGATTTGATTTATTATTGTCACATGTATCTGAAGAAGATTAGGGCACACGGAGTTGGGGGTAGTGTGTTAAAGTGGATTGGGGACTGGCTATCCGACAGGAAGGAAAGAGTCGGAATAAATGGGTGTTTTTCCGGTTGGAGGAAGGTAACTAGTGGCGTGGCGCAGGGATCGGTACTCGGGCCGCAACTGTTTACCATTTATATAGATGATCTGGAGGAGGGGACGGAGTGTAGGGTAACGAAGTTTGCAGACGACACAAAGATAAGTGGAAAAGTGAATCGTGTGGAGGACGGAGAAGATCTGCAGAGAGATTTGGACAGGCTGAGTGAGTGGGCGAGGATATGGCAAATGGAGTATAACGTTGAGAAATGCGAGGTTATACACTTTGGAGGAAATAATAACAAATGGGATTACTATCTCAATGGAAACAAATTAAAACATGCTACCGTGCAAAGGGGCCTGGGGGTCCTTGTGCATGAGACGCAAAAGCCCAGTCTGCAGGTACAACAGGTGATCAAGAAGGCAAATGGGATGTTGGCCCATATTGCGAAGGGGATAGAATATAAAAGCAGGGATGTCTTGATGCACCTGTACAGGGCATTGGTGAGGCCGCAGCTGAAATACTGTGTGCAGTATTGGTCCCCTTATATGAGGAAGGATATATTGGCATTGGAGGGAGTGCAGAGAAGGTTCACCAGGTTGATACCAGAGATGAGGGGTTTGGATTATGAGGAGAGGCTGAGGAGATTGGGTTTGTACTCGTTGGAGTTTAGAAGGATGAGGGGGGATCTTATGGAGACTTATAAGATAATGCGGGGGCTGGATAGGGTGGAGGCGGAGAGATTCTTTCCACTTAGTAAGGAAGTTAAAACTAGAGGACACAGCCTCAAAATAAAGGGGGGTCGGTTTAAGACAGAGTTGAGGAGGAACTTCTTCTCCCAGAGGGTGGTGAATCTCTGGAATTCTCTGCCCACTGAGGTGGTGGAGGCTACCTCGCTGAATATGTTTAAAGCGCGGATGGATGGATTCCTGATCGGTAAGGGAATTAAGGGTTATGGGGATCAGGCGGGTAAGTGGTACTGATCCACGTCAGATCAGCCATGATCTTATTGAATGGCGGGGCAGGCTCGAGGGGCTAGATGGCCTACTCCTGCTCCTATTTCTTATGTTCTTATGTTCTTATTAACATACAGTGAAAAGCATTGTTTCTTGCGCGCTAAACAGACAAGACATATCGTTCATAGAGAAGGAAATGAGAGAGTGTAGAATGTAGTGTTACAGTCATAGCTAGGGTATAGAGAAAGATCAACCTAACGCAAGATAAGTCCATTCAAAAGTCTGACAGCAGCAGGGAAGAAGCTGTTCTTGAGTCGGTTTGTACGTGACCTCAGAGTTTTGTATCTTTTTCCCGACGGAAGAAGGTGGAAGAGAGAATGTCCAGCTTGTGTGGGGTCCTTAATTATGCTGGCTGCTTTGCCGAGGCAGTGGGAAGTATAGACAGAGTCATTGGATGGGAGGCTGGTTTGTTTGATGGATTGTGCTACATTCATTTGTAGTTCCTTGCGGTCTTGGGCAGAGCAGGAGCCATACCAAGCTGTGATAGAACCAGAAAGAATGCTTTCTATGGTGCATCTGTAAAAGTTGGTGAAGTTCGTAGCTGACATGCCAAATTTCCTTAGTCTTCTGAGAAAGTAGAGGCATTGGTGGGCTTTCTTAACTATAGTGTCAGCATGGGGGGGATTCGGACAGGTTGTTGGTGATCTGGACACCTAAAACCTTGAAGCTCTCAACCTTATTTCTACTTCAGGGATGCCAATAGCCAAATGTTTGGTGAAGGTTAGTGTCAGAGAGCATAGTCAGGGCCTTAGGAGGGACAGGGATAAATTATCTGACTCCATATGTTGTTACCCTATCCCATAGCACTTAGCAACTGCCTGTCCATCTATTTTCTTCCACCTTTAATTCTGATTTGTATTTGTCCCTCTCTACACCCTGATCAATAGATGAAACCTCCCAATAACAAGCTCAAGTTACCTCAATAACAAGTTATCTCAATAACAAGTGAGGTAATGCATTTTGGAAGGTCTACTACAGATAGGAAATATACGGTAAATGGCAGAATCTTTAAGAATAGTGATAGGCAAAGGGATCTGGGTGTACAGGTCACTGAAAGTGGCAATACAGGTGGAGAAGGTAGTCAAGAAGGTATACGGCATGCTTGCCTTCATCGGCCAGGGCACTGAGTTTAAAAATTGGCAAGTCATGTTGCAGCTTTATAGAACCTTAGTTAGGCCGCACTTGGAATATAGTGTTCAATTCTGGTTGCCACACTACCAGAAAGATGTGGAGGCTTTGGAGAGGGTACAGAAAAGATTTACCAGGACGTTGCCTGGTATGGAGGGCATTAGCTATGAGGAGAGGTTAGCGAAACTTGGTTTGTTCTCACTGGAACGATGAAGGTTGAGGGGCGACCCGATAGAAGTCTACAAGATTATGAGAGGCATGAACAGAATGGATAGTCAGAAGCTTTTTCCCAGGGTGAAAAAGTCAATTACTATGGGGCACAGGTTTAAGGTCCGAGGAGCAAAGTTTAAAGGAGATGTACGAGGCAGATTTTTTACACAGAGGGTGGTGGATGCCTGGAACTCACTGCCGGGGGAGGTAGTGGAAGCGGATACAGTAGTGGCTTTTAAGGGGCGTCTTGACAAATACATGAATAGGATGGAATAGAGGGATATGGTCCCTGGAAGGTTAGGGGGTTTTAGTTAAGTTGGGCAGCATGGTCGGTGCAGGCTTGGAGGGTCAAAGGGCCTGTTCCTGTGCTGTAATTTTTTTTGCTCTCTTTGTTCTCTCTCCTCATGGAATTTTAAAAGTAATTTGTATCTTGAACCACATACTCCATGGTTTTGTTAGGGAGGGAGTTTCAGAGATTTTACCCAGCAACAGTAAAGGAACGGCAATATATTCAGGATGTTGTGTGAGTCTTGAAGGGGAACCTCCAGGTGGTGGTGTTCCAATGCATCTGCTGCCCTTTTTCTAGGTGGAAGAGGTCACAAGTTTGATATCCAGATGCAAAACACATAAAATTGATCCCCTGTGACACATCTGGTGGATTGGTGTTGGAAGGAAGAATAATGTCTGCCATTGTACTCCAGCGGAAACTCTCATGTGAGTTTGTCAGCACCTAATTCATACAAGCTGCCTTATCACCCAATGTTTCCTGAGCATCTACCAAACTGGTGAGGTTGCCCAACCCTGCACCCACATCCCAATGTCCTGACTCTATCAGTGTTCTGATCATAAGACCATAAGACATAGGAGCAGAATTAAGCCACATGGCACATCGAGTCTGCTCCGCCATTCAATCATGGCTGATATTTTTCTCATCCGCATTCTTCTGCCTTCTCCCCATAACCCCTGATCACCTTATTAATCAAGAACATATCTATCTCTGTCTTAAAGACACTCAACGACCTGGCCTCCACAGCCTTCTGCAGCAAAGAGTTCCACAGATTCACCACTCTCTGGCTGAAGAAATTCCTCCTCATCTCTGTTTTAAAAGATCGTCCCTTCCGCCTGAGGTTGTGCCTCCTATAGTTTTTCCTACTAGTGGAAACATCCTCTCCACGCCCACTCTATCCAGGCCTTGCAGTATCCTGTAAGTTTCAATAAGATCCCCCCTCATCCTTCTAAACTTCAATGGATACAGACCCAGAGTCCTCAACTGTTCCTCATACGACAAGCTCTTCATTCCAGAGATCATTCTTGTGAACCTCCTCTGGACCCTTTCCAAGGCCAGCACATCATTCCTTAGATATAGAGCCCATAACTGCTCTCAATACTTCAAATGGGGTCTGACCAGAGCCTAATACAGCCTCAAAAGTACAGCCCTGCTCTTGTATTCTAGCACTCTTGACATGAATACTAACATTGCATTTGCCTTCCTAACTGCTGACTGAACCTGCACATTAACCTTAAGAAAATCTTGAACAAGGACTCCCAAGTCCCTTTGTGTTTCTGATTCCTAAGCATTTCCCCATTTAGAAAATAGTCTATGCCTCCATTCCTCCTTCCAAAGTGCATAACCTCGCACTTTTCCACATTGTATTCCATCTGCCACTTCTTTGCCCACTCTCCTAACCTGTCCAGGTCCTTCTGCAGCCCCCCTGCTTCCTCAGTACTGCCTGTCCCTCTACATATCTTTTTATCATTACACAACAGATGGGGAAAGGTTGATGGGTGGGAGGCTTACCCAGCAAATAATTCCTCAGTAGTTTCCTTCCATTGGGTATCTGCACAGTTGGCATTTATTGGATGTGCAAGCACACTCAGAAAGACCAGTATTTACCAAACCCCTGCCCTGATAGGTTAGATCTCATTCCAGGTTCAGGATGCTAACTGTATAGCTTTGCAAGCCCATTTCCCAGCTGCATCCATTGAGCGGCACAGTGGTTAGGATGGCTGTTTCACAGATCCAGGGACCCGGGTTCAACTCTGGCCTTGGGTGACTGTGTAGAGTTTGCATGTCCTCTTCATGTCTGCATGGATTTCCTTCGGGTGCTTCAGTTTCTTCCCACAGTCCAAAGATGTGCAGGTTAGGTGGATTGCCTGTGCTAAATTGCCCCTTAGTGTCCTAAGATGTGTAGGTTAGGAGATTAGTGTGGTAAATATGTGGGGTTACGGTGATAGGGCCACGATGGGATGCTCTGTTGGAGAGTCGGTGTTGACTCTGGGTCAAATGGCCTTCTGCACGATGGAATTCTATGATATGCCTTAAAGGGAAAAGAGTGACATTACACTTGGAGACAAATAACATCCATGTGTAATTTTGGGACAATAGTTTCTGTGAGATGGTTTGCTTCTATTCCCAACAGGTAGCATAGCTGAGTTGGAAGGCCAGTACCTGAGGAACTGCAGAGAAAGGTGGTGGTGGCAGGCTGATATAACTATGTGAATTGTTTCCAGTTAAGAGTATTTCGACTGAAAGAAAAAAACTTGCATTTATTTATTGCCTTTCAGGACCAGAGAACAAGCTAACATACATTATGATCCATGAAATAGACTTCTGACTTTATAGAATCACAGAATGTTACTAGCCAGAAGGAGGCCAATCAGCTTCTTCAAGTCCATACCTGTTTCCTGCAGGAGCTAGTCCCACTCTTCGGAACTTTCCCAATGCCCTGAAAATCTATTCTCCAAGTGCTTACCCAATTTCCTATTGAAAAATATAATCGAATCTGCCTCCACCATACTCCTTACACCACATTTCAAAATATGACCACTCTACTGCATAAAAAATGATTTCCTCATATCGGTTTAGTTCTTTTGTCAATGACCTTGTAACTGTGTCCTTTGGTTCTGGACCCTTTCATCAATGGAAACAATTTCTATTCAATCTGTCCATAACCTTCATGATCTTGAACACCTCTATCAAATCTTCTCTCAACCTTCTCTTCTCAAAGGAAAACAACACGAGGTTCTCAAATCTGTCCAAGTAACTGAGATCACTCATCTCTGGAACAATTTTTGTGAATCTTTCTTGCAATCTTCTCTCATGCTTTCTAAAGTGTGGCACAATGGGTGGAGTGACCCCCTTTGGGATAAAGGTCAAGGACAAGGCCACTTCCAGATGCCCAAAGAACAAAGAACAAAGAACAAAGAACAGTACAGCACAGGAAACAGGCCCTTCGGCCCTCCAAGCCTGTGCCGCTCCTTGGTCCAACTAGACCAATCGTTTGTATCCCTCCATTCCCAGGCTGCTCATGTGACTATCCAGGTAAGTCTTAAACGATGTCAGCGTGCCTGCCTCCACCACCCTGTTTTGCAGCGCATTCCAGGCCCCCACCACCCTCTGTGTAAAAAACGTCCCTCTGATATCTGAGTTATACTTCGCCCCTCTCAACCTTGAGCCCGTGACCCCTCGTGATCGTCACCTCCGACCTGGGAAAAAGCTTCCCACTGTTCACCCTATCTATACCTTTCATAATCTTGTACACCTCTATTAGATCTCCCCTCATTCTCCGTCTTTCCAAGGAGAACTCTAGTAGAGCCCTGAGTTAATTTACAGGCAGCAGATGGTTAATTGGCTCAGGCTACCCTAATCTGGGATGAAATCCAAGAGTTGTTGGCCAATCAAATGGCTGGAATCTCTTCAGTTCCAGCAGCACCATCAGGAGCAAAGGACAGTGCTAGGGCTGCAGGCAGTCCCCAACAATGATCATTGCTGGAACCAAGTCAGCAGGTGAGTGATGGGAGGGTCCTTTTCTGCCTATTATCTCCTGGATTATCATCTTGAAAGTTTCACCACCTCCGAAGATAAACTGTCTGGCCTGTGATTGTTGAGTCTACAACATTTTCTGCACAGGGTGTTCCCTACTTCTCTAGTAGACCCCTGTTTATTATCACAGGAGCATTGGAAGATTTTGGCCAGTGTCTTCACAATTTCCACTCTCACTTCCATCAGGATTCTTGGACTCATCCCATCCCAGTCCTGGTAATTTATCAACTTTAAGTATAGCCAGCATTTCCAATGCTCCCTCTTTGCCAAATTTTAGTCCATCCAGTGTTTCTGCTATCTCCTCTTTTGCTATGAATTTGGCCAGAACTTCTTTCTTGGTAAAGACAGATGAAAAGTACTCATTTAATGCCTCAACCATACTTAGACCCCCTTTTTGGTCCCATATGGACCCAACCCCTCCCTTTTAGTATTGATATTCCAATTGAAAACTTTTGGGTTCCCTTTTATGTTGTGCCAGTCTCTTCTCATACTCTCTCTGCTTCTAGTATTTTCTTTTTCTCTTTCCCTTGGAAAACTGTATTCAATTTGGTTCTCAACTGAAAATCTGTCATATGTAAGAACATAAGAACATAAGAAATAGGAACAGGAGTAGGCCATCTGGCCCTTCGAGCCTGCCCCGCCATTCAACAAGATCATGGCTGATCTGAAGCGAATCAGTTCCACTTACCCGCCTGCTCCCCATAACCCCTAATTCCCTTATCGATCAGAAAACTATCTACCCGTGATTTAAACATATTCAACGAGGAAGCCTCCACCACTTCAATGGGCAGAGAATTCCAGAGATACCCTCTGAGAGAAGAAGTTCCCCCTCAACTCTGTTCTGAACCGGCCCCCCCTTATTTTGAGGCTGTGCCCTCTAGTTCTGGTTTCCCTTCTAAGTGGAAAGAATCTCTCCACCTCTACCCTATCCAGCCCCTTCATTATCTTATATGTCTCTATAAGATCACCCCTCATCCTTCTAAACTCCAACGAGTACAGACCCAATCTGTTTAATCTCTCCTCATAAGCTACACCCCTCATCTCCGGTATCAACCTGGTGAACCTTCTCTGCACTCCCTCCAAGGCCAATATATCCTTTCGCAAATAAGGGGACCAAAACTGCACACAGTACTCCAGTTGCGGCCTCACCAGTGCCTTGTACAGTTGCAGCAAGACCTCCCTGCTTTTATATTCTATCCCCCTCGTGATAAAGGCCAACATTCCATTCGCCTTCTTGATCACCTGCTACACCTGCAGACTGAGTTTTTGCGATTCGTGCACAAGGACCCCTAGGTCCCTCTGCACAGTCGCACGATGTAATTTTTCTCCATTTAAATAATATTCCCATTTACTATTATTTCTTCCAAAGTGGATAACCTCACATTTGCTAACGTTATATTCCATCTGCCAGATCCTCGCCCACTCGCTCAGCCTATCCAAATCTCTCTGCAGACTTTCCGCGTCCTCCACGCAATTCGCTTTCCCACTCACCTTCGTGTCATCAGCAAACTTGAATACCCTAGATTCAGTCCCCTCCTCCAGATCATCTATGTAAATGGTAAACAATTGAGGCCCCAGCACTGATCCCTGCAGCACGCCACTGGTCACTAACTGCCAACCAGAAAAGCACCCATTTATCCCAACTCTCTGCTTCCTGTTAGATAGCCAATCCCCAATCCACGCCAACACCTTACCCCTAACTCCGTGTACCCCAATCTTCTGCAGCAACCTTTTGTGAGGCACCTTATCGAACGCCTTCTGGAAATCTAAAAACACCACATCCACCGGTTCCCCTCTGTCAACCGCACTAGTGACATCTTCATAAAAGTCCAGTAGATTCGTCAAACACGACTTTCCCTTCATGAATCCATGCTGCGTCTGCTTGATCGAACCATTCTTATTCAGGTGCTCTGTTATTTCCTCTTTAATAATGGACTCTAGCATCTTCCCAACTACGGACGTTAAGCTAACCGGCCTGTAGTTACCCGCCTTTTGTCTACTTCCTTTTTTAAACAGCGGCGTAATAGTAGCTGTTTTCCAGTCAGCCAGCACTACCCCAGAGTCCAGCGAATTTTGATAAATTACTACTAACGCATCTGCTATTACCTCAGCCATTTCTTTCAGTACCCTGGGATGCATTCCATCCGGGCCCGGGGACTTGTCTACCTTCAGTCCTATTAGTCTACCAAGCACCACCTCCTTAGTAACAGTAATTGTATTAAGGATCCCCCCTCCCACCAACTCTCGATCTCTAATATTCGGCAAACTATTTGTGTCTTCCACCGTGAAGACCGACACAAAGAACTTATTTAAAGTCTCAGCCATTTCCTCGTTTTCCACTATTAAATCCCCCCTCTCATCTTCCAAGGGTTCAACATTCACTCTAGCGACTCTATTCCTTTTTATATACTTGTAAAAACTTTTACTATCATTTTTTATATGTTGAGCTAGTTTAGTTTCATAATCTATCTTTCCTTTCTTAATCGCTTTCTTAGTCGTTCTTTGTTTTTCTTTAAAGCTTTCCCAATCCACTAATTCTCCACTATTTTTGGCCACTCTGTATGCATCTGAATTTATTTTAATACTCTCCTTTATTTCCTTCGTTATCCACGTCTGGTTATCCTTTTTCTTACAGTCCTTCTTTATCACCGGAATATATTTTTGCTGAGTACTTAAAAAAATCTCCTTAAAAATCCTCCACTGTTCCTCAGCTGTCCTACCTACCAGTCTGCTCGCCCAGTCTACATTAGCCAATTCCACCCTCATCCTATCGTACTCCCCTCTGTTCAAGCAGAGGACACTGATTTGGGACCCTACTTTCTCACCCTCCATCTGTATCAGAAATTCCACCATATTATGATCACTCATCCCAAGAGGATCCTTCACAAGAAGATCCTTAATCCTACCTGTCTCTTTGCACAGAACCAGATCCAAGATAGCTCGCTCTCTCATAGGTTCTGTAACATACTGTTCAATGAAACAATCCCGACAGCATCCCAAGAACTCTTCCTCAAGCCCGCCACGTCCAATTTGAGTTGACCAATCAGTATGTAGGTTAAAATCCCCCATGATTATTGCCGTTCCACTTTTGCACGCATCCATTATTTGCTTGTTTATAGCCCTCCCCACCTCTAAGTTATTATTTGGGGGCCTATAGACCACGCCTACCAATGTCTTTCTCCCCCTACTATTCCTTATCTCCACCCACAACGATTCCACATTTTGCTCCTTAGAGCCTATGTCGTCTCTCACTACCGTCCTGATATTATCCTTTATTAACAAAGCTACCCCACCTCCTTTTTCTACCTGTCTATCCTTCCTAAATGCCTGATAACCCTGTATATTCAGTACCCAGTCCCTTCCTCTTCCTCTTCCTGCTTCTTTTTCATCAACCATGGAATTCTGGTGTTTGTTGTTCCTCCTTTCCCACCTTATATAAATGTACCTGAAATATCTTCTCTTTAAAGGCAGTCCATTATTCCTTTACAGTTTTGCCTGCTAATCTTCGACTCCAATTTAGCCGGGACAGATCCATTGAATTTGGTCCTCCTCCAGTTAAATAGTCTTACCATACAACAGACAGATGAGGAAAGTTATAGTTCATGCAACAAAAGGTTCAGTAGCAACATGGATACAAAATTGGCTGAATAATAGGAAGAAACGTGAAATGGTGAATGGATATTTTTCAAGCTGGAGGAAGATTTGTTGTGGTGTTGTCCAGGGGTTGGTAATGGGACCCTTGTCTTTCCTAATACATTTTAATGATCTAGATCTTGGTGTGCAGGGGACAATTTCAAAGTTTTTGGATGATACAAAACTTGAAAGTATTGAAAACTGTGGAGAAGACAGTTAAACCTTCAAAAGAACATAGACAAGTTGGTGGAGTGAGCAGATAGGTGACAGATGAAGTCCAATGTGGAGAAGTATGAAGTGATGCATTTTGGTAAGAAGAATACGGAGAGACAATGTAAAATAAGGGATAAAATTCTTAAAGCGGCACAGCAGCAGAGGGAGCTGGGTGAGTATGTACGTAGATCATTGAAGGTGGCAGAGCTGCTGGAGAGAGCAGTTAATTAAGCATATAGTAGTATCCTGGGCTTTATTAATTGGGGCATAGAGTACAAAAGCAAGGAGGTGTGGCCAAACGGGCCTCCTAAAATGGCGATTTATAAAGCACTCTGGGACAATTGGGCAAGAACTAAAACAACAAGCTGCAGCCTAAAAGACAGAGATAAACAGGCTGCAGCTCAGATGACGGAATACACAGGATATGGGTCATCTCCAGGACAACGGGGATTTTCTGGTCAAACTGCATCGATTACCAGACATAGGGGCACCGTAACCCCTTATTTGGGAGGGAGGTGTGTGTCCTACATGCCCCCAGCACCTACAGACATGGCTGTTGGGGACACACCCAGAGATTGGTGTGACAGCACCCGATTGGACTTTATCGATCAGGGTGATCAAGTCCTGATCGATTGATTGGCAATGGCCAAAAGGAGCGCGAAACCCAACGGGGTATAAAGGATACCGCGCAACCAAGAATCTCTCTCTCTCTCTGACCCCACGAACGAGCTACAACAACGGTGACCGTCGCCAGCAGCGACCAGCACGAGGAGAGCCACCACGCCCGAGAAGGAAGGAAGACCAGAGCCAGAGTGTCAGACCAGGCCAAAGGACCAGACTACACAGAGGACTACAGAGAGGAGCGCACAGATAAAGGCCAATATCTGCCTGGGTACTTGCCAGTCATGCAAAGTTAAGTCAAGGTCTAGTATTGGATTTGAACATTAGTATTTCTTAAGATAACTTATTGTTGGTTGGGTGGGTGATTATTGATTGTGTGTTTAAATAAATATTGTTGTACTAACAAGAAGTCTATTCGCAATTCTTTGTCCACTATATAAGGGTTAAAACAGACTGTGCGGCAGGCACAACAGAAGTTATGCTGAATTTATGCATGACTTCAGCTGGAATATTGTGTACAGTTCTGGACATCACACTATAGGAATACATTAGAGAGGGTGAAGAAGAGTTTTGCAAGAATTGTTCCAGGAATGAGGTACTTCAGTTATGCGGATAGATTGGAAAGGTTGCGACTGTTCTCCTTGAAGAGAAGATGGCTGAGAGAAGATTTGATAGAGATGTTCAAAATCAATAGGGTACTGGACAGAGTAGATAGGGAGAAACTGTTCCTGCCTGTAAAAGGATCAAGAACAAAAGGGCACAGATTTAAAGTGATTTGCAAATGAAGCAAATGTGATGTGAGAAAAATGTTTTCACACAACGAGTGTTTCGGGTCTGGAATGAACTGCCTGGAAGTGTCATAGAAAGTACGACAGTTCAGAAAAGGCCCTTTGGCTCCTCGAGTCTGCGCCAAAAATAACTACCAATAAAAGCGGGCTAATCCCATTTTCCTGTATTTGTCCCATATCCTTGAATGTTATGATATTTTCAGTGCTCACCAAATACTTTTTAAAGGTTATAGAGTTTCTGGCTCCGCTACCTTCCCAGGCAGGCATTCCAGCTTCTCACCACCCTCTGAGTGAAAATGATTTTTCTCTGAATCTCCTGCCCCTTACCCATTAAACTATCCCCCCTTGTGATTGACCCCTCAACCAAGAGAAGCAGCTGTTCTCTACTCAACCTATCCATACCCCTCATAATCTTATACACCTCAATCATGTCCCCCCTCAGCCTTCTCTACTCTAAAGAAAACAATCCAAGCAATCTAATCTCTCATTTTGGCTCAAATGCTCCATCCCAGGCAACATCCTGGTGAACCTCCTCTGTACCCCCACTAGTGCAATCACATCCTTCCTTTAGTGAGGTGACCAGAACTGCATACAATACTCCAGCTGTGGCCTAACCAACGCTCTGTACAACTCCAAAATTCCCTCCTTGCTCTTATACTCTATGTCACGACTGAGGAAAGCAAATGTAACAACACCAGGTTAAAGTCCAACAGGTTTATTTGGTAGCAAAAGCCACTAGCTTTCGGAGTGCTGCTCCTTCATCAGGTAAATGGGAGTTCTGTTCACAAACAGGACATATAAAGACACAAACTCAATTTACAAAATAATGGTTGGAATGCGAGTCTTTACAGATAATCAAGTCTTAAAGTACAGACAATGTGAGTGGAGAGAGAGTGAAGCACAGGTTAAAGAGATGTGTATTGTCTCCAGCCGGGACAGTCAGACTTTGCAAGCCCAGGCAAGTCATGGGGGTTACAGATAGTGTGACATGAACCCAAGATCCCGGTTGAGGCCATCCTCATGTGTGCGTAACTTGGCTATCAGTCTCTGCTCAGCGACTCTGCGTTGCCGTGTGTCGTGAAGGCCACCTTGGAGAACACTTACCCGAAGATCAGAGGCCGAATGCCCGTGGCTGCTGAAGTGTTCCCCAACAGGAAGAGAACACTCTTGCCTGGTGATTGTCGAGCGGTGTTCATTCATCCATTATCGTAGCATTTGCATGGTCTCCCCAATGTACCATGCCTCGGGACATCCTTTCCTGCTGCGTATCAGATAGACAACGTTGGCTGACTTGCAAGCGTATGTACCGTGTACCTGGTGGATGGTGTTCTCACGTGAGATGATGGCATCCGTGTCGATGGTCCGGCATGTCTTGCAGAGATTGCTGTGGCAGGGTTGTGTGATGTCGTGGTCGCTGTTTGCTGCGGACAATGGTCTGTTTCAGGTTGTGCGGTTGTTTGAAGGCAAGAAGTGGGGTGTGAACACCAGGCAAGAGTGTCCTCTTCCTGTTGGGGAACACTTCAGTGGTCACGGGCATTCGGCCTCTGATCTTCGGGTAAGCGTTCTCCAAGGCGGCCTTCACGGCACACGACAACGCACAGTCGCTGAGCAGAGACTGATAGCCAAGTTCCGCACACATGAGGACGGCCTCAACCGGGATCTTGGGTTCACATCACACTATCTGTAACCCCCACGACTTGCCTGGGCTTGCAAAATCTCACTAACTGTCCCGGCTGGAGACAATGCACATCTCTTTAACCTGTGCTTAACCCTCTCTCCACTCACATTGTCTGTATCTTTAAGGCTTGATTATCTGTAAAGACTCGCATTCCAAACATTATTTTGTAAAGTTTGTGTCTTTATATGCCCTGTTTGTGAACAGAACTCCCACTTACCTGACGAAGGAGCAGCACTCCGAAAGCTAGTGGCTTTTGCTACCAAATAAACCTGTTGGACTTTAACCTGGTGTTGTGAGACTTCTTACTGTGTTTGCCCCAGTCCAACACCGGCATCTCCACATCATGAAAGCGAATGTCCCATACACCTTCTTAACTATCCTATTCACGTGCTTTACTGGCTTCAGGGATCTGTGAATAATTACCCCTAAGATTCCTCTGTTCCTCTGAGCTACCCAGTGTCCTGCCATTCATTAATTACTCCCTCATCTTGTTTCTTCTTCCAAAGTGCATCATCTTGCACTTATCAGGGTTAAATACCATCTGCCACTGCTCTGCCCATCTGACCAACCCATTTATATGTTCCTGTAACCTACAACCATCTTCTTCACTATTAACCACCCTACCAATCTTGATGTTGTCTGCAAACTTGCTTAACAATCCCCCCACATTTTCATCTATAAAATATATGAATATAACAAACAATAGGGTGGCACAGTAGCACAGTGGTTAGCACTGCTACTTCACAGCTCCAGGGACCTGGGTTTGATTCCCGGCTTGGGTCACTGTCTGTGTGGAGTTTGCACATTCTCCTCGTGTCTGCATGGGTTTCCTCCGGGTGCTCCGGTTTCCTCCCACAGTCCAAAGATGTGCGGGTTAGGTTGATTGGCCATGCTAAAAATTGCCCCTTAGAGTCCTGAGATGCGTAGGTTAGAGGGATTAGCGGGTAAATATGTAGGGATATGGGGGTAGGGCCTGGGTGGGATTGTGGTCGGTGCAGACTCGATGGGCCAAATGGCCTCTTTCGTCACTGTAGGGTTTCTATGATTCTAATAAATAGTCAGAATAGTCAGGATAGTCAGAAGCTTTTTCCCAGGGTGGAAGAGTCAATTGGATCATCAGAAGCTTTTTCCCAGGGTGGAAGGCATAGGTTACTAGGGGGCATAGGTTTAAGGTGCAAGGAGCATGGTTTAAAGGAGATGTACGAGGTAGATTTTTTACACAGAGAGTAGTGGGTGCCTGGAACTCGTTGCCGGGGGAGGTAGTGGAAGCGGATACGGTAGTGACTTTTAAGGGGCGTCGTGACAAATACATGAATAGGATGGGAATAGAGAGATATGGTCCCCGGCAGGGTAGGGGTGTTTTAGGTTTTAGTTAAGTCGGGCAGCATGGTCGGTGCAGGCTTGGAGGGCCGAAGGGCCTGTTCCTGTGCTGTAATTTTCTTTGTTCTTTGTTAAAGGTCCCAGTACTGAACCTTGTGGTACACCACTGGACACCGGTCTCCAGTCACTTGAACAGTCTTCCACCAGTACCCTTTGTGTCCTATTACTAAGCCAGTTTCTGATTCATCTTGCTAAATTTCCCTGAATTCCATGTGCTTTAACCTTCTCAATCTATCTCCCATGTGAGACCTGGTCAGAAGTTTTGCTAAAATCTATATCAACTATGCGGTGGCAGCAGGTTCAATTGAGGCATTCAAGAGGGAGTTAGGTGATTACTTGAATGGAAACAATGTGCAGGGGTACAGGGAAAAAGCAAGGAAATGGCACTATGTCACGATGCTTGTTTGGAGAGCTAGTGTAGACATGATGGGCCGAATGGCTTCCTTCTGCATGATAACAGCTCCATGATTCGCTGATTAGATTGCTTTTTGTCCTTTTCCATGGCTAATTTAAACCTGTTATCCTCTGATCATTGTTACATAAATGTTCCTCTACTGATATTTGATCCACTCCACTTGATCCACATTATATCCCAGAACCAGAAATTGAGTCAGAAACATATTGACATATAACCCTTGTTGGGCCAGAAACATGTTGATCAAGAAAATTCTCCTCAACACATACTTAGAAATTATTTTCCTAATGTAGTATAGGAAAGTTAACAGCCGATTTGCTTATGGCAAGGTCCTACAACTCGCAACAAAAACAGAAAATGCTGGAAAATCTCAGCAGGTCTGCCAGTATCTGTGGAGAGGGAATCGAGCTAACATTTCAAGTCTGGATGACCCTTCATCAGAGCTGTTTCAGATTCCAGCATCCACAGTAATTTGCATTTACCCACAAATAGCAATTGGCCATCAATCATTTATCTATTCTTTAGGGTCGAGGATTCCCCTTCTTCTTTTGAAATACTGCCATGGAATATTTTACACTCACCTGAGAAAGCAGGAGTAGGGTCTCATTTTAATGCCTCATCTGAAAGATGGCACCTCTGACAATGCAGCACCCTCTCAGTACTGTCCTGAAGAGTTATCTGAGATTATGCACTCAAATCCCTGGAGTTTGAAACAATAATGTTCTGACTCAGAGGTGAGAGTGTTATCCATGAACAATGGTTGGCATTTAGAATAAATATCACATCCATATTTTAGAAACATAGAAAAACTACAGCACAAAACAGGCCCTTCGGCCCCACAAGTTGTGCCGAACATATCCCTACCTTTTAGGCCTACCTATAACCCTCCATCCTAATAGAAACATAGAAATTTTCAGCTGCTTTGGATTAAAACCAACCTATTTGCCAGTATATCATTGATATCTCATTCCTTTTCTGCTTGCCGAGATACAATGCAATGACATCATATGCATTTTAGATGTATCGCATATGAACATGGCATCAGGGAGAGGCCATTCAACCCCTTGTGCCTGCTTCACCATTCAATTAGATACTATCCTAATTATCTATACTTAGAATCATAAAATCATAGAATCTCTACAGTGTGGAAGGAGGTCATTTAGCCCATCGAGCCTGTACCGACTCTCCGAAAGTACATCTGACCCAGGTCTAACCCTACGCATTTACCATGGTTAATCCACCTAATTTGTGCATCTCTGTAACATGGGAGGAAACCAGAGCACCCGGAGGAAACCCATGCAGACACAGGAAGAACGTGCAAACTCCACACAGACAGTCACCCAAGGTCGAAATTCATTCCGGATCCCGGGCGCTGTGAGGCAGCAGTGTTAACCACTGTGTCACCATTCCACCGCTGTGCCACCATGCTACTAGAGAATGTAGAGGCTTAATTTATGCAAACTACATTCAAAATTTAACACTTTCAGCACTGATATTATTCCGGTGAATCTGCACAGTTCTGTCTCCAAAGCTAACTGCTGTGAAATTGAAACACTCTCTATGAAATGGTGACAGGTACTCTATAACCTGTAGATCCCCAGAAATATAAGTTCCGTGGATAACCAGGGAAATTGAGGGACTGGCCAAAAAGAAAAGAGAGGCGTATGTTAGGTCCAAGCAGCTAAAAACGGAGGGAGCTCTGGAGGAGTACAAAGAAAGTAGGAAAGTACTCAAACGGGGAATTAGAAGAGCAAAAAGGGGTCACGAAATGTTCTTGGCAGACAGGATTAAGGAGAATCCCAAGGCATTTTATTCATACGTTAGGAACAAAAGGGTTGTTAGGGAAAAAATCGGACCTCTCAGGGACAAAAGTGGGGACTTATGCTTGGAGCCCAAAGAAGTAGGGGAGATCCTAAATGAATACTTTGCGTCGGTATTCACAAAGGAGAGGGATGTGTTGACTGGGAGTGTCTCGGAGGGGAGTGTTGAACCGTTGGAGAAAATCTCCATTACAAAGGAGGAATTGTTAGGTTTGTTAGAGAATATAAAGACTGACAAATCCCCAGGGCCTGATGGAATCTATCCAAGGCTGCTCAGGGAGATGAGAGGTGAAATCGTTGGGCCTCTGACGCAAATCTTTGTCTCGTCACTGGACGCAGGTGAGGTCCCAGAGGATTGGAGGATAGCTAATGTGGTCCCGTTATTTAAGAAGGGTAGGAAGGATAACCCGGGTAATTATAGGCCGGTGAGCTTGACGTCCGTGGTGGGGAAGTTGTTGGAGAAGATTCTTAGAGATAGGATGTATGCGCATTTAGAAAGGAATAAACTCATTAACGATAGTCAGCATGGTTTTGTGAGAGGGAGGTCATGCCTCACTAACCTGGTGGTGTTTTTTGAAGAAGTGACCAGAATGGTTGACGAAGGAAGGGCCGTGGATGTCGTCTATATGGACTTTAGTAAAGCGTTTGACAAAGTCCCTCATGGTAGGCTAGTGAAAAAGGTTGGATCTCATGGGATAAAGGGGGAGGTGGCTAGATGGGTGGAGAACTGGCTTGGTCATAGAAGACAGAGGGTGGTAGTGGAAGGGTCTTTTTCCGGCTAGAGGCCTGTGACTAGTGATGTTCCGCAGGGCTCTGTATTGGGACCTCTGCTGTTTGTGATTTATATAAATGATCTGGAAGAAGGAGTAACTGGGGTGATCAGTAAGTTTGCGGACGACACAAAACTGGCAGGACTTGCAGATAGTGAGGAACATTGTCAGAGGCTACAGAAGGATGTAGATAGGCTGGAAATTTGGGCAAAGAAATGGCAGATGGAGTTCAATCCTGATAAATGCGAAGTGATGCATTTTGGTGGGAATAATGTAGGGAGGAGCTACACGATAAATGGAAGAACCATAAAGGGTGTAGAGACACAGAGGGACCTGGGTGTGCAAGTCCACAGATCCTTGAAGGTGACGTCACAGGTGGAGAAGGTGGTGAAGAAGGCATATGGCATGCTTGCCTTTATAGGACGGGGCATAGAGTATAAAAGTTGGGGTCTGATGTTGCAGATGTATAGAACGTTGGTTCGGCCGCATTTGGAATACCGCGTCCAGTTCTGGTCGCCACACTACCAGAAGGACGTGGAGTCTTTGGAGAGAGTACAGAGGATGTTTACCAGGATGTTGCCTGGTATGGAGGGGCTTGGTTATGAGGAGAGATTGGGGAAACTGGGGTTGTTCTCCTTGGAAAGACGGAGGATGAGGGGAGACTTAATAGAGGTGTATAAAATTATGAAAGGCATAGATAGGGTGAACGGTGGGAAGCTTTTCCCCGGGTCGGTGGTGAAGTTCACGAGGGGTCATAGGTTCAAGGTGAAGGGGGGGGAGGTTTAACACAGATAGCAGAAGGACATATTTTACACAGAGGGTCGTGGGGGCCTGGAATGTGTTGCCGGGCAAGGTGGTGGAGGCGGACACACTGGGAACGTTTAAGACTTATCTAGACAGCTATATGAATGGAGTGGGAATGGAGGGATACAAAAGAGTGGTCTAGTTTGGACCAGGGAGCGGCGCGGGCTAATTGTTCTTTGTTTCTCATTTCAAGGCTTCATTCTATGATCATCTTGCTGGTGCCAGTTCAGAGCGAGACTGCGGATAGTTGGGAACCTGTCTCGGGGGCAGGGAATTCAGATGGTGTTCGTAAAGCAGAAGTGGAAATGAATAGGGTTGGGAAGCATTTTCTGATCAGGGCCAGTGTGATCTCCTGGACTCGTTTCGATCGCCACAGGGGGTCGGAGAGGAATTTCCCAGTTTTTTTTCCCCCATATTGGCCCTGGGGTTTTCACTCTGGGTTTTCGCCTCTCCCTGGAGATCACATGGTCTGGAATGGGGGGGTGGGGGTGAGTTAATAGGTTGTGATGAACAAAGCATCGTAGCTGTGAGGGACAGCTCGGTGGATAGGATATTAGGATGTAGATAGGCTGGAAAATTGGGCGGGGATCCTGGATTCAGGATTCAATCCTGGACCGGGGAGCGGCGCGGGCTTGGAGGGCCGAAGGGCCTGTTCCTGTGCTGTATTGTTCTTTGTTCTTTGTTCTTTGTTTTGTTCCTCCGGATTTATGACAGTTGGTTTGCTTCCAGCTCCATCGCTCTGCCCAACCGATTCAGACATCCACCATATGTTTTGTTTCAGTGTTGAAATCAAAGTATTGCTGCAAAATATAAATTGGTCCCAAAAGCCAAAGAATTAGCCTGAAACAGTTTAATTTCAATCTGGCCTTCCCGGATCCCTCAGTGTTTTTCCTGTTGAAACCTAAGTCAAGATAGATTTATTGTTTTGGTCTCTATCCATTTTGAGTACACTATATTTTCCAAAAACGATATGAGCTGTATCTGATTTGGATTCCTCCCCTGCGGACAATTGAAAATAAATGTGCCACGGGTCATAATGAGAATAGAACATAGAACATAGAACATTACAGTGCAGTACAGGCCCTTCGGCCCTCGATGTTGCGCCGACCAGTGGTACCAATCTAAAGCCCCTCTAATCTACACTATTCCAATATCATCCATATGTTTATCCAATAACCACTTGAACGCTCTCAACGTTGACGAGTCCACCACTGCTGCAGGCAGGGCA